>NC_058100.1:71017500-71321218 GCF_020171115.1 Neogale vison
GACCCTGAAGCCAGGACACGCCTGCTATCAGGAAAGAGCACCAGCCCCGCCACTTAACCAGCTCCAGTGGCCTGGGCAAGTCATGTAACCCCCACCCCCACCCCAACCTGAACTAGGATGTTCTCAGTTTTAAAATGGGGACAATCACATATTCTTTACAGTGTTTTGTTTTGGAGACTGTGTTACATGTGCCTGGGGAACACTGAGTGTTCCATTTTCTACGTGGAATGCCAGGACCCAGGGAGTCGGGCTTCTGGCCACTAGAGGGTAGCAGACAGGTACAGGTCAACTAGGCCGAGGGCGGGGAAACTAGGGGAGACTAACACCGCTGTGTGGATCCCAGCACCTGCAACCGCCCCCAGGGTCCCAGGGCTCCCGCTGGGGCAGAGGAAGAGCCAGGTCTCTCCGGCTGCAGGTTGCATGGGGTCCGGGCAGGCAAAGCGTGTCAAGACTACCACCGAGTAGATGCCAGCAAGCAGGCTACAGAGGACACTGGGGACAATGGGGACACCAGGGCCCTGAGGCTAGACCGTATAAGCCCATGAATATTGCCTAGTGTCTGGAGATCCTTCCAGCAGGAATCCTGGGCATGTAGGAAAATTCCCTCAACCCCACTATCTGCTCTCCCTGCTAGGCCCCCCTTGTCCTCAGACCTTTTGGGGGACTAGCAGTCCTCCTCCCCTCTTCTACCCCATTCCCTTCCCCCTTCCAGCCCATCCCCGGCCTGGCCCCCCTGAGGAATTTCCTGCACCAGAGGGTGGCCGAAAGTACAGATGCCTACCCCCGCGACTCCTGCCACCCGCCCAGGCCAGTGCCCTGTGCCCAACCCCAGAGGGTGCGGGATGACAGACTCTGACAATCATTAAACCAGCCGGGCCTGATTTCCCAGCACCGCCTGCCAGGATCCGGGCCAAGTGGCACAAAATATGCAAATCACCTGGGGCCAGAAGCCCAGTCTAAAGGCCAGGAAATCCCCTCTGTCCAATGAGCCACCAGCTCCGGTTACCGCCAGGCGCAGTATAAAGGCCTGGGCTCGGGGAGGAGCTCCCACAGGCCTCTATTTAGGGCGGGAGGGGAGCGCGGGCTAGACTCCTCAGAGCTGGCTACCTGGCGCGGCTCTTTGCCTCCTGGATTTCTCGCCTGCCTGCTGTCCCTTAGTCCTGCCTGCTGCCACACCCACACTCCGCCCCTCAGGTAGGACCACCACCTGTCACACTGCCCAGCCTGGGTCCTGGGAAGCCGGAGAGGGGTCGAGTGGACGCATAGCTCTCAACCCACCCGCTGCAGCTCTGCCTGTAGGGCAGGAGTGTCGGGCGGTGGGAGTGCCCTGAAGGTCACAGAGGCACGGTGTCAGGGAGGGACAGAGTGGCCCTAACTCTACCAGTCTGACTCAAAGGGTCAGGGATGGGGGTTACTGAGGAGGGGGCCCAGCAGGAGGCCTGGTGCCCACAGCAGGCTCTGCGGTCTTGGAGCCCTTCATGAAGAGGGGGTATCCGAAGAGATATTGACCTTCACCATGCGCCCCGCCCCCACCCCTTGAGGCTCTTCCTGGCCCAGGTTTGGCTGGAACAGAAGAGCTGGAGGGTGAGGGGAGGACCCTGGCCCTCACCAGCCTTGGCCTCCGTCCCCAGGTAGCCTCATGGCTGCAGCCTGTGAGATTAGCAACGTCTTCAGCAACTACTTCAGTACTATGTACAGCGCAGAGGACCCCGCTCTGGCTTCTGTTCCCCCTGCTGCCACCTTTGGGGCTGATGACCTGGTGCTGACCCTGGGCAACCCCCAGATGCCGCTGGAGGGCACAGGTGGGTCTCGGCAGGTGGGACGGGGTGTTCGGGGAAGGGAAATTTCGATAGCCCTCTAGGAGCCTGTTAGATAAATGGGGAAGTCAGGCAGGGACGAGGGTCCTCCCTCCCCAGCAAATTCCAGCACTAGGAGCTGGGGTCACTTGTAAGAGGCTGAGGTACTGAGGCTGAGGGGCAGCGAGCGACGGTGAGGTGCTGGGCAAGGGCACTGTGACTGCCGCCCCTGCCCCCCCTACTGGGCAGGGTCCCCGAGACTTGGGCCGGTGGGGGCAGGGGGGATGCACATGGAAGCCCAGATGGGCAGCGAGGATCCGGGTGGCTCCGGCTGAACTGACGCTTGCGCGGTCCCTTGCAGAGAAGGCCAGCTGGTCGGGGAAGCAACCCCAGTTCTGGTCAAAGGCCCAGGTTCTGGACTGGATCAGCTACCAAGTGGAGAAGAACAAATACGACGCAAGCTCCATCGACTTCTCGCGGTGTGACATGGACGGGGCCACGCTCTGCAACTGTGCCCCCGAGGAGCTGCGGCTGGTCTTCGGGCCTCTGGGGGACCAACTCTATTCCCAGCTGTGGGACCTCAGTGAGTCCGGCGCCCCTGGGAGCCCAGGACTTGGAGGGGGAGGCCTGCCTCCTGCCCGTCTCCCACTCAGTTAGGGTGGCTGGCCTAGGGACCGGCCCACACTCCCGGCAGAGGCCACACGGCTGTGGGAAGGACCTGGAGCCCCAGGCCAGTGAGCACAGACAGAGAAAGAAGTCCTGAGGGGAGGGGGCAGTGGGATGCCTGCCAGGGCTCTGACCCCTCCTCGCTTCCTAATCAGCTTCCAGCTTTCCTGATGAACTCAGCTGGATCATTGAGCTGCTGGAGAAGGACAGTACGGCCTTCCAGGAGCCCCTCGGCCCTTTTGGTGAGAATTCATTTTCTCCATCATTCCCCAGCTTGTCCTATCCCATCTCTGCCTCTCCCCAGAGCACTAGAGCTGACCCTCTATCTCCAGACTTTCCCCCAACTGGAAAAACAGCAGGTCACTGGCCCTCTGGGGAGCCTAGTGCCCCTGCCTGTTCCTCTGAGCCCTGTCTGAACCCTTACCTCCTCTTCCCAGACCAGGGAAGCCCCTTCAGCCAGGAGATGCTGGAGGAGTGCCGGCAGGCCAGCCCCTACTTCCCAGGCAGCTACGGTCCAGGAGCCCCCTCCCCCGGCAGCTCTGAAGTCTCCACCGCAGGTGAGCTCCCTCGGCAGGACCACAGCCTCCCTTCCCCCCAAAATGCCCCGCAGCTCTTGGTTCCCTGCAGGAGAACCCAGGCTTTCTGGGAGGAACAGGAGCAGGCTGGGCAGTGTGTCCTGAGACCCCCAGCAGCCAATTCCCCAGAAGGTGTGGGTTGGCAGGGGGACTCACTCAGACCCCACCTCCCCTAGGGACCGGTACTTCCCAGAGTCCCCACTCCTCAGACTCCGGTGGAAGTGACGTGGACCTGGATTCCAGTGACAGCAAACTCTTCTCTAGGGGTGAGTGCAGGGAGCCTCCTGGTCCCGTGGGGTGTCCAAGTGGGCAGTGTCCATGGCACTGGTCCTTCCCCTCATCCCTGCTCCCCTGCAGGGTTTTCCTCCTGGGTAGGAGCTGCCCTTTTGAGTCCCCCCTGCCCCACTCCTTCCCTTCCTGACCTTGCCCCTCCCCTGTCTTAGATGGCTTTCCCGACTATAAGAAGGTGGATCCTAAGCATGGGAAGCGGAAACGGGGTCGGCCCCGAAAGCTGAGCAAAGAGTCTCGGGAGTGTCTGGAGGGCAAGAAGAGCAAACATGGTGAGCTCCTGGGATCACCCCCTTCACTCTGAGGCCTGGCGGGGTCCTGGGGGTGCCGCTGATGCTTTCTCCTCCTGTGTTCGCTACCTGTCCACACTGCTCCTCCCTCCCGCCATCACGGCTGCGCACGGGGCCCGAGGCTGTGTGGTACTGGTCACCACCTCCTTGCAGAGCCTGGGTCGGTGGTCCTGGAGATGAAGGGAAACTGAGGCCTTGGAAGATGTCCCGAGGGACTAGAGCCCAGGTGCCCAGCCCACCCACTCCAGTTCTCTCTGCCCTTGCTCTGTCTTGCCTGCTGGGATACCCTCAGTGGTGTGAGGGGGCGGCTGGTGGGTGCTGGGAGGGCCTGCGGGGCCGCAGGGGCTTGGGCAGAGGACCATGCCCCTGTGGCAGGCCTCAGGCCCCAGTGTGCGCCAGCCAGACACATGACCCCGAGCAGCTCCTTGCCTCCATTTTATGCGGGCAGCCTCCCTTCCCCCCAACACTGGGCCTGGCTGCTTCTTATCTTCAGGGGGGCTCTTTTTTCCAGAAAGCTGTCCCCTCATCCCCTAGGCCAGGGCCAGCCCCCTGGTCCCGTACTTGCCAAGCTCTCACCACCTATGGGTGTGTCTGCTTTCTCATGGTGGCACCCACCGAACCGTGGGCTCCTTCAGGCAGTCGTGTGTCTCAGTCACTGTCCAGTCCAGCCAGACACAGGATCAATATTTGAGCATAAAACAGCTGTGCTGTGTGAGGGGCAGTCCCCGTCTGGTGTGGGAGGCGGGAGGGGAGCAGCCCTGGTGTGGCGTGGCCACCTGTGCGGGGGCCGCATGCTGGGCCGGCAGGGGCCCCGCCACCTTCGGAGGAGAGAGCGGCCACCCTGGCCTCTGACCGGTCTCCGGCCTTGCAGCCCCCAGAGGCACCCACTTGTGGGAGTTTATCCGGGACATCCTCATCCACCCGGAGCTCAATGAAGGCCTCATGAAGTGGGAGAACCGGCAAGAGGGCGTCTTCAAGTTCCTGCGGTCGGAGGCGGTGGCCCAGCTTTGGGGCCAAAAGAAGAAGAACAGCAGCATGACCTACGAGAAGCTGAGCAGGGCCATGAGGTGAGCGGGCGCCCGGCCCCCGGGGGAGCTGCCGGGACAGCTCGTCTGCGTTCCCCCGGCCCGCTCTGACCGCCGCCCTCCCGACGGGTTTGAGTCCTGTCTGCTGAGAACAGTGGCTGCCTACTTCGTGGGTTAAAGGGTGACATGGAGAGAGCAGTAGGCTGGCAGGGCAAACACAGGGGACCCTCTGACAACATTCCTTTGCATTATCTGCAAGGCTTGTCCTGAGAAAAGTTCTCCGTGGTGAAAAGAGCGTAAGCCAAAGCCTCCACCGAGACCTGGCTCTCCCCCTCTTGAATCGATTCGATTGCTTGTCTGACCTCAGTGTCCCCCTGAACCATCACCAAGGTCCCTTCCAGCCCTAAAACCACTTGGTTTCATGATCAAGCCCCAGGGCGGAGCCATAAGAGCCACAGAAGCACGGGTGGCATCAGGGACCGCGGACACCTTCTAGGCCGGGGTGCCGTGATGGGTGGGAGGAAAGAAGAGTAAAGGTGCCATATTGGTCAGGCTCAGGCTGGAACCCAGTGGGCCAGGCCCTGCGAGGATATGGGGCTGGGGTGGGGGGAGGGCGTCAGCAGTCCGGGCTGCCCCCTACCTGGGCACGTCTGACCACCCCTGTCCGCACGCAGGTACTACTACAAACGGGAGATCCTGGAGCGGGTGGATGGCCGGCGGCTGGTCTACAAGTTTGGCAAAAACTCCAGCGGCTGGAAGGAGGAGGAGGTTGCTGGGAGTCGGAACTGAGGGTCCGAACGGGACCCAGGACCGAACCCACGGACTTGAGGCCTGCAGCGCCTCCTGGGACGACCACCAGGCCCTCACCTTTCGGGCATGCTGGGGCCGGGCCACAGAGAGAAGCTGAGGTTCTGCTACCTTGTTCAGCCGTCATCCTGGGATCCGGGGCTTGTGGCCTCTCCTCTGAGCCCTGCTCTTGGAATAACGAGCCCTGGGGTTTGAGGTGACTTGTCGGCTGACCACAGCGGCCAGCGTCACTCCCCTTACCTGGTGCCTCCTCAGACCCCACCAGACAGCAGCTGCAGACGGTGCCCTCCCCGTCCAGATGCCTGCACTGAGCCCCGGAGGCCCAGGGAAGCAACAGGGGCGCCGTGAGAGAGGGGGCCGGGCAGGGTCCTCCTGCCTCCGGCTCTTGGACTGGCTTCCACCTCAGTGCTTGGACTCCGCAGGCAGGGGTCGGAGCACTCCCTAATTTATGTGCTATAAATATGTCAGATGTACATAGAGATCTATTTTTTCTAAGACATTCCCCTCCCGCTCCTCTCCACATGTTCGTGGTCAAACAGACTGTTCTAGGCCCTCGGCAGGGCGGGTGAGGGGCAGGGGGATGCCGGGACCCTCAGGATGGGGCTCCTGGCTCCTCTCTCCTGTGAATGGAGGCAGAGACCTCCAATAAAGTATCTTTGGGACTTTTTCTAACCTTCGTCTTCGTTCCCTGTGTACTGAGATTTGGGTCTCCAGATTGGATGAGGCCCGCGGGGTTGGAGCAAGGGGCCAGAGCAGGCACGTTACCCGGCTGGGGGGGGCGGGGAAGGCAGAGGCTGGCTTGCAGGGTAGGGACAGGTGTCCTAGAGCAGGAGAGCTGACTGCACAGACAAGCTGCCCCGGGGGCTGGAGGGCAAGCAAAGGAAACAAGGTGAGACTGAGAAAGTGTCCCCGGCTCCGTGCAAGCAAGGGCACGAGCCAGACACCGGGCCGGCCCTGCTGCTCCCGCCAGACATTGGCTCGGTGACCTTGGCCAGGTCAGCCCTCCCAGCCTGCTTCCGTGCTGTAAGGCTGGGGTTTGGATCTGATGCTCTCTAAGACGTCGAGAATTAGCTACCCAACCTTGTGGAATAGACACCTTGGATTCCAGCCGTGTTGGCCATAAACGGAGAAAACAAAACGGAGATGAGTACTTGGTGAGAAAGAAGGGGGGATGGGATAAACGTTTGCCAGCCTAGTGTACCAGGCACTGTGCTAGATGGACCCTCAGCCCACCTCCTCTTCTCCCAAAAAGGGAAAGGGAGGTTTATCCCTCCCAGTCTACAGATGCAGAAGGTGAGGTTCAACAGGGCCAGTGACTCAGCGAAGGCTGCCAGGACAGCACCTTGGTGCTCAGTAGCTTTTTCCCTGAGGGTGTCCGCAGGGTTAGGGCTCTTCCGACTTAACCCTCAGTACATTCCAGAACTGTATTACTCTGTCTCCCCAGTGACCCTGCAGACAGGTTCTTGGAGAGGACGTTTTGCTAACAGAGGGTGTACGGTTCCTCATGAAGGGTATCTTCCAGCAGAAAGCTCCTTAAGTTTGAGGCTTCAGATTCCAGAGAGCACATTAAAAAGGCATGTTGTTAAGTTTGGAATGCTCTTTAGTTGTCTTAGAAATAGCAGATTATTCGCTGAAGGCTGCAGGTAAGGAAGGGAGCTTAGAAAACCAGACGTGGGGAAGATGGGCTTGCTCTGGAGAAACACTGGCAAAAAGGAAAGTGGGGAAGTTGGAGAGGATGGTGGGGTTACCATCCAGATGCTGGAATCTTCTGGAGCCATTTTGGGCAAAGTGTTGCTATAGCTGTACTGGCAAGTTAGTTGAGGAGAATAAGGGGAGGGGTTAGCCTCAAACAGCCCTGGCGTCCAGGCCCGTCAGGCCACCTCTCAGCTGGGGAGCCTTCGGCGACTTAGCCTCAGAATGACCTCATTTCTTGGAAATGAAGACATGCTAGGTAGGCACTGTGCTAATTTCTTAGCCCATGTTATTTTGGGGGAGTCTTTACACCCTAAAGAGAGGTGACCCTGGTCGCCTGAAGTTGCCTAGCCAGGAGTGCTGGCCGAACCTTAGGGACTCAGAGAACACGGCCCCGATAGTCCGTGTCTTCAGTTCTAAAATGGAGTCGCCAGCCCTGGGTGTGCACCAGAGGGTCTGAGGGGGAGGGGAGCTGGGACCCTGGGGCCGGGGCGCCTTTATCCTCTGCGGAAAAGGGCTGGGAGATGGCTCTGGGCCCAGCACTACACTCCGACCTTTGTCCTGCCATTTTCTGTTTATGAGGTGCTTTCCTCATCCCATTATCTCCTTTTATCCACACCATAGCCCTTTGAGGAGACTGGGCGTCCCGTGTCCCTGTTGAGGCTAGTGGCTGGTCCAAGGTCACCCTCCCCGCCAGGTGAGCGGGAAGCCAGATCTGAGGGCTCCTGCCTCTGTGGGAGCCTGGATGGCAGTAGCCCCATGCCGCGGCTCTGGGAGGGGAAACTGGGAGGCCGCTGGGCAGCCCTGGCGTTGGGGAGGCACAGAGGACTCCGCTGCGCCCTGTAAGGGACTTCTTTTTTTTTTTTTTTTTTTTTTTGAGGGACATGTTTCTTATTCAAGATGTCTTTTGCCCCAGCGTCGCTCTCTACCCTCTTCCCTCTCAGGACACTGCAGGGCCCAGACACAGACCCCAGGCCTGGCCTTTCTCATTCCCCCTCCTTGCTGTCAGCCCCTCCCATACCCCCAACTCTCACCAGCTCAGGAGCCACTTGGAACGAGAGTTGACCCACCCACCCCAGAGATGGGCCCCGTCTCTGCCCAGGGGTGTGCGGCTCTTTGGGTGGGGCTGGGCTGTTTAGGTCCTGCCCGGGGGCTGCTGGTCACCTCTTATCTGCTGCTGCAACCGGGTGTGCTGCGGGGCAGGTCGGAGGGAGGTCACCCCTCCCGTGTTTGGGTGTGTCTGCTGGGGGCAGGTGGGGGGGGCAGGCTTTGGCCCTGGGCCTCCCTGAGAGAGTTCCCGGATTCTCCCCATAGCCTACCCCTCCCCCCAGTCCTGGGGAAGTCCAATTTTCCCAGCCCTCCTGGGTGAATTGGGTAAACTTGTTGTAGTTTTGTAAAGGATTTATTTCAGTCTGTTCTTTCACTCCATTTACCTGTTTCCAAGTCTCTCTCCCCTGTGGGGCTGACAGGGCCTCTGGGCAGGGGCCAGGCTTACTCATCTCAGCACCTTGCACAGCACCTGGCACACAGAAGGTGCTCAATAAATATTTGTTAAACTGCCCGGTGACTCTCCCTGCCTCTCCCTGCCCGGCCACCACCTCCCCTTAGGCACACACTGTCACATACTCACACATACATACACACTGACACCCACACACTCCCAGACGTCACACACATTCTCACACACGCTCATACACAGTTGCACACCCCACACATTCTCACACACACCGCAGTCTCACAGCCACACCACTCCCATACCCCACATACGTGCACACACACGTACCCCAGTCACACCCACACCCACTGTTGCGTATCAGTCACGCTCCCTCACACATCATATACACTCACACATCACAGTCACACACACTCACATATTAGTCACACTGACACATGTCAACTGCACACACACTCTCCCACACACATCACACACACACATCACAGTCACACACATTAGTCACATTCATACTGACATATGTCAACTACACACACACTCCTACACACGTCATAGTCACAGGTCAGTGACACTTGTACACCCAGCCACAACATCCCCCCCAGTGGATTAAACCCCCAGGCTCACCCTGCCTGAGCCCTGCTGTCACACTGCTCATCTCTTCCCTCTGGAACAACTGACCCCCTCCCCCACTCTCCGTCTTTTTTTTTTTTTTTTTTTAAATTTTATTTATTTATTTGACAGAGAGAGAGATCACAAGTAGGCAGAGAGGCAGGCAGAGAGAGAGGAGGAAGCAGGCTCCCCGCTGAGCAGAGAGCCTGACTCGGGGCTCCATCTCAGGACCCTGGGATCATGACCTGGGCATATCTTGGGGCTTGATCTCATGACTTCAGCTGAAATCAAGAGTCAGATGCTTGACTGACTGAGCCACCAAGGCTCCCCAGCTGACCCCCTTTCTAAAGCATTTCCTGCCCTCTGCTCTGCCCTTTCTCCTCACCAGAGGGGCTCAGATTTTCCCTCCCCCCGCCCCGGGCCAGTTGCATAATTTGCAGGGCCCGTGCAAAATGAAAACTTGGGCCCTTGCTGGGGTGTCTGGGTGACTCAGTTGGTGAAGTATCTGCCTTCAACTCAGGTCATGGTCTCAGGTCCTGGGATCAAGCCCTGCGTCAGGCTCCCTGCTCAACGGGGATGCTCTCTCTTTCTCTCAAGTAAATAAATAAAATCTTTGAAAAAAAGAAACAGAAATCAGAAGATCTGGCAGAACTGAGTTAGCTCTCCAACTGGACCACAGTCTGCAAAAGCAAGATCCAGCTGTCCCCTGTATATTCCCCAGTCCACCATACAACCGCCACAGAAAATCTGGGTAGCCTCAGAGGCAGGAAGTCTTCAACCCCTTTAACCGCTGGTTGAAAATATCTACACCTAACCCCCTACCTGCTGCTCCCAGACTGGGAGCTCATTGTGTACCCCCTCTACCCAGCAAAATGATGGTTATTAAGGATGTCAGTAAGTAAATGCATGAGGCAGTGTGGTGGTGGGGGGGAGGGTGGGCGCAAGGAATCGTCGTGCTCACAGGTGTGGAAACCCAGGACACCTGGGTGGCTCAGTTGGTTGGGCAACCAACTCTTGATTTCAGCTCAGGTCATGATCGCTGGGTCTTGAGATAGAGCCCCTGCGTTGGGCTCTGCACTCAGCAAGGAGTCTGCTTGAGGATTCTTGCTCTCCCTCTGCCCCTCCCCCCACCAACACTCATTCTTCCTCTCTCTCTCTCACTCACTAGAAGTCTCACATTTTTTTTTACCTCCAAGAACATTTTTTTTAGTCCAGTTCAGCGCGTGGATATAATGGGCACTCACGCACACTGGAGTATCAGCGATGGCCTTCTGGGCTGGGCACGGCTGCCTAACCCAGAGCGCCCAAAGATACCAGGTCTGCCCAGCAACCTTCACTCATCTAGGTAGCTTTCTCCCTGCTGAGGGGGAAGGAGAGTTGGCATGACCTCATTCATCTATGCAATAGCTCTATTATTATACCTATCTATTACTGTCTATTATTAAATCTCTAGTATTTCTTCTCTTAACCCACCTCTTTTCAGGAAGAACAATGCCCTTAGTCCCTACATCATAACCATCTCCCTGTGATTTATAAAATAGAGCACAAGATCTATATGAACAAACCCATTTTATAGGTGAAGAAGCGGAGGCTCAGAGAAGGAAGGCGACTTGCTCAAAGTCACACAGCATGATAGTGCAGAACCCGAGATTAATGTCGACAACTGGCCCCAAGCCATATGCCAAATGAGTGCTTAATGTACCACATTCATTTATGCTCTCAGTGAGTGTTCAAGGAGCGTCTGCTGAGTGCCTGCATGCAGGGTGCAGGGGACCTGGCTGGGAAGAAATCACCCAGGGATTGTAGAGAGCCTGGGCTGGAGCCCGAGAAATTCCAAAGTCATGGACATGAGCGCCCCAGCAAGTCTGCAGGGTAGGATAAGGCCTCGTTTCATAGATGAGAAACTGAGGCTTTAGAGAGATTCAGAAACAGCTCAAGTTTCCAGAGCCAGTGAGTTGAAGAAATCAGGATTTGAACCCTGGCTTCCTGACCTTCTCTCAACCCCGCAACCGACTCTGTTTTGAGAGGCACCAAGCAACACCGATGTCGCTGACCAGTGCCTGAAATCCCACCATTAGATGCATATTTTGAGAAGGGCTCTACAATCTACAAACCCACCTGGGATGAGGGTGTGCGTGGATTCACTTAGAAATGCTTTTCAGGGGCGCCTGGTGGCTCAGTAGGTTAAAGCCTCTGCCTTCGGCTCAGGTCATGATCTCAGGGTCCTGGGATCCAGTCCCGCATTGGGCTCTCTGCTCAGCAGGGAGCCTGCTTCCCTCTCTCTCTCTCTGCCTGCCTCTCTGCCTATTTGTGATCTCTGTCTGTCAAATAAATAAAAAATCTTAAAAAAAAAAATGCTTTTCAGGGACTTCCTGATCCTACGGGAAGGATGGAGAGTGAGTTTTTAGTTTTTGAGATCTTCATGGGGCCATCCCTTGGGAGTGCTGCACCCCTCCTCCCTCTCCTCCTCCTCCCTTGGGCCCCTCCTCCCTCTCCTCCTACAGGAAGGGCTGGTCTGGGGCAGCAGCAGCAATTAGCCCAGCTCAGCTGCCCGTTACTGGAACCTTTGTGTCAACTCTGGAGCTGATCCAGGAAACCATGCCCAGTGTCCCACATGACTCAGCCCCATCTGCCCACCTCTACACCTGCGCCAGCCTCAGTGACCCAGGCCACAACACTGAGGGGAAAGTCCCAGTATCCTTTGGTCCATCCCTTACCTATAACAGGGGTTTGCAAAGCATGCTGGGGTTTAGAGTCCTTATCGCACAAGCTTGGGTTCTTGGCTGATGTCTAGCTAGACAAAATGCTCCAGGCAGGACGAATACTGAGGTTCAGAAAACTGAAATCTCTATGGAGAATGCAGACAGAAGCATCTATTCTTCTGTACCATGGTTTGATATGAGAGAAACTTACAACCATGGGAGACGCTACCTTTCACATAGCAAACTGGAGAAAGAATAATAAGAACATTCCTGATGTCTAGAGCTGTGGACAATGTAAAGATAAACTCAAACATGCCATGAACTGTTGGTCTAGGTGTGAATTAGGAGACACTTTCTGAAGAGCAATTTGACAAATTGTCTAAAAGCCTTAAAAAAACACGCCTACCCACTTCACACAGCAATTTCAAGTCTGAGAATTTTTCCAAAGAAAATAGCTGGATAGGTTCACAAAGATATATATGTACAAGGACTCTCATGGTGTCATAATTGCAGACAGACAGCAGTGACCCAACTGTCACTTGAAAGAGGACCGGCGAAATTAACAGCAGGAGAGAGATTTATTCATTACTAGGCAGCCATTAAAGTGACGTTTCAGGGGTGCCTGGGTGGCTCAGTGGGTTAAAGCCTCTGCCTTCAGCTCGGGTCATGATCCCAGAGTCCTGGGATCGAGCCCCATATCGGACTCTCTGCTCGGCAGGGAGCCTGCTTCCACCTCTCTCTCTGCCTGCCTCTGCCTACTTGTGATCTCTCTCTCTCTCTGTCAAATAAATAAATAAAATATTTTTTTAAAAAGTGACGTTTCAGAGCTATAATTATAGACATATAGACTTGTCCAGAATATATTATGAAGTGGAGGGGGGAGAGGCAGGTTTACGTTCATCGTGTACAGAGTGATCTCACCTTTGTAAAATGTTATGGCTCTCTCTGGGTGGCATGATGAGAAATCACTTCGTGTTTTCTGAAAAAAGTTAGATTATGTATATATTGCTATGAAGGAAATTAAACCATTTCTCCTTTTGAAAAAGAAATTTAGGTATCAATGGGATTGGAAATAGAATTCAGGGGCTGTTATTTACATCTCTTTAGACATTAAAAAAAATATGTCTCAGGGTTGGGGAAGGTGGTGGGTGCCTGTGGGTGGCTCAGTCGGTTAAGCATCTGCCTTTGGCTCAGGTCATGATCCCAGGGTTCTGGGATGGAGCCCCACAGTTCATTGATCAGGCCCCCTTCTCAGCAGGATTCTGCTTCTCTCTCACTCTCGACCCCGCCCCCGCCCCGCCCCCCCCACCATGCTCTCTCTTTCTCAAATAAATAGAATTAAAAAAAAAAAAATGTCTCCAGGGTGTTTTTTCCTTTCAGTCACTCAGAGGCAAGAATGATTCCATTCAATGGATAAAGAAGATGTGGTATATATACACAATGGAATACTATGCAGCCATCAAAAGAAACGAAATCTTGCCATTTGCGACAACATGGATGGAACTAGAGCGTATCATGCTTAGCGAAATAAGTCAAGCGGAGAAAGACAACTATCATATGATCTCCCTGATATGAGGAAGTGGTGATGCAACATGGGGGCTTAAGTGGGTAGGAGAAGAATCCATGAAACAAGATGGGATAGGGAGGGAGACAAACCATAAGTGACTCTTAATCTCACGAAACAAACTGTGGGTTGCTGGGGGCAGGGGGTTTGGGAGAAGGGGGGTAGGGTTATGGACATTGGGGAGGGTATGTGCTTTTGGGTAAATTGGAAGGGGAGGTGAACCATGAGAGACTATGGACTTTGAAAAACAATCTGAGGGGTTTGAAGTGGCGGGGGGGTTGGGAGGTTGGGGTACCAGGTGGTGGGTATTATAGAGGGCACGGCTTGCATGGAGCACTGGGTGTGGTGAAAAAATAATGAATACTGTTTTTCTGAAAATAAATAAATTGGAAAAAAAAAAAAAAGAATGATTCCATTCAATATGGTGAGAAAACTTTGGCTCTGAGAGATTAAGACTGTCCAGAGATTCACAGCACATTATGGTGCTCTTATTTTTTTTTTTTTCTTAAAGATTTTATTTTATTTATTTGACAGAGAGAGATCACAAGTAGGCAGAGAGGCAGGTAGAGAGAGGAGGAAGCAGGCTCCCTGCTGAACAGAGAGCCCGATGCGGGCCTCGATCCCAGGACCCTGAGATCATGACCTGAGCCGAAGGCAGCGGCTTAACCCACTGAGCCACCCAGGTGCCCTATGGTGCTCTTTTATTGATTCTTTCTTTCCTCAGCTGTATTGTCTTCTGATGAGCCTGTTGAAGCCATTCTTCATTTATGTGTCCATTTTTCAATTCCAGCATTCTTCTTTGATTCTTACAATTTTCCTCCCTCTGCTGAAATTCCCCGTCTGTTCCTGCGTGTCGTCTACCTTTTCTGCTAGAGGCTTTAACATTTGGGTCATTATGACTCTGGTTCTACTGGTCACATTGTTTCTTGGCAGTGGGGCTTTTTTTTCCCTTTGATTATTTTTGTCAGTCTCATAATTTTCATTTAATTATTTTTTAAAGACTATTTATTTATTTATTTGAAAAGGAGAGAGAGAGAAAGAGAGAGCACAAGCAGGGGGAGGCAAAAGGACAAGCAGACTCCATGCTGAGCACAGAGCCTGACTCGGGGCCCAATCCAAGGACCCTGAGATCATGACCTGAACCAAAATCAAGAGTTGGACACCCAACCAACTGAGCCACCCAGGCACCCTGTCTCCTAATTTTTTATTAAATGCTGGACATCTGTGTAGAAGAGTAATGATTGAGATAAATAGTACATATGGCTGGAAATGGTTATACCTTCTCTGCTAGGTCATTAGGGTGTATGTGTCTTTCTGTTTGTCTGTCTAGGGGCATGGAGCCAGTCTGATGAGGAGCCTGGTTTAGCTTCAGCTTTGCTGTTGCTGTGGTTGGTAGTCTTCAGGATGCCTCTGGCTTGCTGTTCCTACAACATCACCTTGGGCTCGGTGCTGGGTTTTCTCACTGCTCCTGCTCTGCCCTCAGCTTCCTGCCTCCCCTGTGTGCCTGTGCCCAGGAGGGTTCTCTCCGTGCTCTCCTATCATCCCTACGGGTGGATGGCTATTGCTGGTTATGTCAGGCTTGTTAGCCTGGTGGCACAGGGCCTCGGGTCAGGAGAGGTCTGTTATTCTGGTCCAGACTCCATTTTAGGCAGGCCCTGTGTGTTTGGGTCTCGAAGGTGGGAATTTTTCAATGATCATGACTCTCCTTCCTGTGGCAGCCAAACTGCCTTATGTCTATGGCAGATCCTGTATGGGGAAGAGAATCCCCAGAATGGCTGCTTTAACAGGCTTCCTCCCACCACCGAGGGAGGCTCTCTGCAGTCTCCGGCCTGCCCCCACTCTCACCCCTGAGCCCCAGGGAGGTCTGAGAAGAGTCCACCTGTGAATGTGCAGCTCTGTCACTCTGTCACTCCAGCCCTCACTCAGCCTTCAGCAATTTGTTAAAAACATCAACAAATCTCTTCCCTACCAGTATGGGCTGCTGAGTGCTCCCTACTGCCTTGCCTTGGGCCAGCCTGTTCCTGCGTCCCGCCTCTGCTTGGATGGGCCTGTCTGTCCTCGGGTTCTGTGTTACTTGGTTGCCCCATGCCCCCAGCTCTCTGATAGGCTCAAGGAAAGCTCTGGTCTTGTAGATCATCTGACTGTTACTAGGGTGGGACTGACACCCCTTTCAGCTTGCTACATCCTGAGTGGAAACGTAACCTCCGCTCATTCTTCATCCACATGGAGCTGGCCCTCTCTCACACGCTGTGCATATTGGTTCTTTGAGGGGCGAGTTCTAGATTTCTTCGAGTGCTTTCAGAAAAAAAAAAAATCCTCCCCCTGACCCCACCTCCAAATACACACATGTGTGTAATTTCGCCTCCCAGTGAATCTTTCTCCGGACCCAAGAGCATCTTTATCCCATTTTTAATGACTTATCCTCCAGAAAAAATGTTCATGTTGGTACAGGGGTAACCACTGCAGAATTTGGGGGAGAATCACAAAATGCTGGAAAGAAAAAAAATGAGTCGCTTTCCTGAGTGGGTTATTACATGTCCGGTGTTGTTAGTGTTCTACACGTGCAAACTCTCCACCTTCACGACCACCTTTTGAGGTGCGTCTACATCCCCCAGTTTACTGATGAGAAAACTTGCAGAGCTCAAAGGCCCATTCCGAGGTTTCACAGCCAGTCAGTTTGAAACTAGTGCTCAAACCCATGCAGTCTGATTCCGGAGCTGATGCTCTTAAGCACGTGCGAAATGTGGATAATCTCAATTGAATGAAAAAGAATGCATAAATTTATGTAGACCAATCTCCAAAACAGATTACATGGAAAAAACAGGTAATAGCAATGTGTATAATTTGTTATCACATGTGAGGACATGTTGGGGGGTGGGTGGCAAGAAAGAATGACAGAAAGAATCTCTAGAAGGACACAAAAGGAACCGGTAACTTGTGCTACTTCCAGAATAGGAATGGGATTGAGTGTGGATGAGAAAGAGACTTTTTATAAGTCTCAAATAAAACTGAGTAGTATTGAATACTTTTGAGTACTCTTGAGCACGATTTGAATACATTATTGTATATAAGTGTTTTGTGTTTAGCACTGTTTTTGTTTATTTTGTTTTTAGTGATCTCTACACCCAACACGGAGCTTGAACTCATGACCAGAGATCAAGAGTCACGTGTCGTTCTGACTGAGCTAGAGAGGCACCCTTTAGCATCGTTTTAAAACACAGTATTTCATTAACTTTACAGTAGTCGTACGAAGTAGGAATTATGATTTCCAATTCACAATTGAGTAAACCAAGATTTAATAAAGTTAAGTAACCAGTCTGTGATTATACAAATATTAGGTAACAGAACTAGGATTTGAACCCAGTGTGTTGGACCCAAGTCCAGAGCTTATCTTGTATGGTATTATCTCCCTGCCTCCGTCTTCACTCACCCATTCCTTCACCCTAAAATACTTATTGAGCATCTACAATGTGATTATCTGGGGGATTTCCTGGCTTCAAAGCTGATTAATATTCTCAAAGAGAATAGATACATAAACATTTCTCCACTCATCCCAGGTTAACACAGAGAAAACTTACAGTAATCTGCACTGTTGGCCAGGGTATGGAGATTGGCATCCCCATACATAGCAGCTGTATGTTGAAGTACAACATTGTGCAGTCCTCCTGGAGAACAGTCGGGCCAAGGCATTAAAAAGGTACAAACAACAATTTAACTTCAAGGAATATGTTTTAAGCAAATCATCAGATAAGTGTTCAAAGATGTTTCTACAAGAAGGCTCATGGTATCTTGATAACAACCAAAATGTCCCAAGAGAGGGAATTTGTTAAATAAATTGCCATAGGCATATAATGAAACACTATGCAGTCATCAAAAATGATATATGACTATTTAACAACGTGGAATTTCGTTCATTTTGTTCGTGTTCAACTGTTAAGAAGGTTCATTATAATGGTGCCTGGGTGGCTCAGTCAGTTAAGCATCTGCCTTTGCTTGGCAGGGTCATGACCATGGGTCCTTGGCAGGGTCATGACCATGGTCATGGTCCCAGGGTCCTGGGGTCGAACCGTGCATTGAGCTCCCTGAGTTTACTTCTTTACTTACATTGAGTTTACTTCTCCCTCACACCCTCTCTCTGTTGCTCCCCCTTCTTGTGCTCACTCTCTATCAAATAAATTAATAAAATCATTTAAAAAAAGAAACTTCGTTATAAAATTGTATGGACAGTATGCCTCGAATTTGGTTTTTATTTATTTTTATTTTTTTTAAAGATTTTATTTATTTATTTGACAGAGAGAGATCACAGTAGGCAGAGAGGCAGGCAGAGAGAGAGGAGGAAGCAGGCTCCCTGCTGAGCAGAGAGTCCGATGCGGGACTCGATCCCAGGACCCTGAGATCATGACCCGAGCCGAAGGCAGTGGCTTAACCCACTGAGCCACCCAGGCGCCCCCCGAATTTGGTTTTTAAATGTAAAGTTAACTGTAGGGTATGTGTGCATAGAAAACAGCTTGGAAAGATGTTCATGAGCCTGGTAACCAAGGCCATCTATGGATGTTTAGATTAGGTATGATTTTTCCTTTTGTTTCCATGCCTTTCTGTACCATCCAAATTTTGTTTGTTTGTTTTTTAATTTTCTTTTACAATAACCTTGTAGTGCTCTCCATTATTATTATTATTATTATTTTGACAGAGATTACAAATAGGCAGAGAGGCAGGCAGAGAGAGAGGAGGAAGCAGGATCCCCACTGAGCAAAGAGCCTGATGCAGGGCTCGATCCCAGAACCCTGGGATCATGACCTGAGCTGAAGGCAGAGGCTTTAATCCACTGAGCCACCCAGGCACCCCTTGTAGTGCTCTTTAAAAAGTAGACAGTTGGGGCATCTGGGTGGCTCAGAGGTTTAAGCCTCTGCCTTCGGCTCAGGTCATGATCTCAGGGTCCTGGGATCGAGCCCCATGTCGGGCTCTCTGCTCAGCAGGGAGCCTGCTTCCCCCTTCTCTCTCTCTGCCTGCCTCTCTGCCTGCTTGTGATCTCTATCAAATAAATAATCTATAAAAAAATCATTAAAAAAAAAGTAGACAGTTGCCTTTTCTCTTTTGAAAAATAAACATTAGTAACTGGAAAAAAAAGTAAAACAAACAATACCTCTCATATTTGGGATAAGTTCACTAAAGTATGACTCATCTATTTACAATCTAGAATATTACGCCTCCATTAAAAATGATGATTCACTGAAGACTCTGCTGTGTGCCAGACATTGACAATAGGAAGGAAGGGAGGACAAGGCCGGCACTCTCCTCCTGTCACGAAGTCATATGAGTAAGCAGGTGTTTACCACACACTGGGATTCCTCGTGTGATGAAAGTAGTTACCAAGTGATATTGAAACCACAGAGCAGAGCAGGGAATCTGGAATGAGGCGTGGGAGGGAAGATGAGCGGGAACTTGCCAGGGCACAGAGATGAGGCTCATCCAGGCTGAGAGAACATCACGTCCAAAGGTAAAGACGCACAAAGTGGTCCCGTTTGTACAGAGAATGGTAGGAGATTGAGTAGGAGGGTGAGCATAGCATTCCGGGCAGCGGTGGCAAAAAAAAAAAAAAAATTGAGGCCAAGGGTTTGTAGACCATGAAATGCTTTGTCAGGTCCTGAGGGGAATGGTACCCACGGAGGGGGTTGAGGTATTGGTAATGGAATGACAGAGTCGTAATTGCTTTAGGGAAACATCCCGCGAAGGGGGTTGAGGACGGTGAGGGCGGCGGAGGGTGTAGACTGATGGGGTGAAGACCAGAGTGATGGTGATGGTGGCGGAGACAGGCTTGGGGCGGCGCAAGGGGTCAGGAGATCCAAGGACGTCGAACGGGCAAAGATGTCTAAGGGGCAGGGTAACAGAAAAGATCTGCCTCAATGACGGGTGACTCGGGCTGCCATTCTTCAGGAGAAAAACCCAATGGGCTGAGGGAGGCAGTGATCTGACCCTGCACTTGTTAGAATTGAGGACTTGAGGGGGGCCCCTGGGTGGCTCAGTTTGTTGGGCATCTGCCTTCGGCTCAGGTCATGGTCTCAAGGTCCTGGAATCGAGTCCTGCGGCGGGCTCTCTGTTCAGCAGGGGGCCGATTTCCCTCTCTCACTCTCTCTCTCTGTCTGCCTCTCTACCTACCTGTGATATTTCTCTCTGTCAAATAAATAAATAAAAACTTTAAAAAAAACAAAAAAAGGAAAACCCAGAGGATAATAATAGGGAGCATTTCCCATATGTACTAGAGATTGGGATTTCCCAACCCAACCCTGAGAAATAAAAGTCACATTTTATGAGAGCAAGATAGACAGAAGAGTAAAATGTCACATGTGTTCCTGATAAATCTGACCCTGGAGAATGTGGATTTTCTCTGTAGGCAGAAATACTAAGCTCACAATTAGACAGACCCACTCACCCAGTCTTGGAGGCGCTAGACGTGCTCCTCCACACCCCAACCCTTGTAAAAATTAGATGCATGGAAGCAGGACAGGGCTTGCGTTCTCTCACTCCAGAGAGAAAGAGGGAGGAAGGGTCTGGGCTACGTGTCATCTGTTCATGTTCCTCAATTTACCAGTCACTCTGTCCTGCCAGGAGAGAAGTGAGTGAGAGGCCTAGAAAGGCCAGGAAAGTTATCCTCCCAAAGAAACAGCAGGAGTGAGGAATGGGTATTCCCCCTTAAGTACAGCTATTCTGCTCATGGATAACCTGAATTAAACCTCAGCAACCCGGGCACCTGGATGGCTCAGTGGGTTAAGCTCAGATCCTTCAGCTCAGATCCTGATCCCGCATTGGGATCTCTGCTCAGTGGTGACCTTGCTTCCCTCTCTCTCTCTCTGCCTGCCTTTCTGCCTACTTGTGATCTCTGTCAAACAAATAAATAAAAAATCTTAAACCTCAGCAATCTTATGAAGCTGGGATTACCACCATTCATGTTTACAAATGAGAAAGTGAAGCCCAGGTAGGTTAAATAATCACCTGGTGTCAACAAAGCCAAGTATGTGACAGGACCCGGCTCCCAAGGATCCTAACTCCAGAGACCAGAGTCTTAGCTCCCAATCATGAATGTCATGAGGACGTGGTCTTTCAAGGGAGAGAGAGAGGGTAAAGAATGGCTGACAGATCAGGACTCCATGAGCAAGCGAGTGCACGAAGTCAGCCACCGATGGAGGCCGAGCTGTGGGACGGGGGGAAGGTATCCCCTCTCTGACTGTGGCCAGAGGGAAGGGTGTAGAAGGGGTAAGTGGAGGGCTTTCTCTTCTTATGGTTTTCTCAGTGAACAGAGAGTCTAGGTGCAATTACTTGAAAACATGTGTAGTTTCCCTCCTCTTGAATACAGTCAGGTCTTGGTAACTCCAGTGCATAGAATCCCGTGGAAAGACTTTGTGTCTTTTCGATGCTGGATCACATAAGGCAATATAGTTTCCATCTGGTCCATTCTCTTGGACACTTGCTCCCAGGACCCAGCCACCATGCTGTGAGAAAGCCCAAGCCACACAGGGAGGAAATAAGGAGCTGTTCTGTCCAGTAGCCCCATCTGAGGTCCCAGATGATGACCAGCATCGAATGCCAGACGTATAAGGAAGAGTTCAAGGTGACTTCAGCCGCAGCCACCATGTGCTTATGACTGTAAGAGATGCCCTCAGTGAGAGCCACCTCGCTGAGCTCAGTTAGCCCCAAGAACCATGAAAGATAATAATACTAAAGTGGTTGTTGTTTTAAGTCACTAAGATGTGAGGTGATTTCCCATCAGCAATAGAGAATTAGAACAGAATTAGAGGTGTGATGCTATTGTGAAAACAGACAACAGGGGCGCCTGGGTGGCTCAGTGGGTTAAGCCGCTGCCTTCGGCTCAGGTCATGATCTCAGGGTCCTGAGATCGAGTCCCGCATCGGGCTCTCTGCTCAGCAGGGAGCCTGCTTCCTCCTCTCTCTCTCTGCCTGCCTCTCTGCCTACTTGTAATCTCTCTCTGTCAAATAAATAAATAAAATCTTTAAAAAAAAAAAAAAAAACCAGACAACAACCCTAAAACACGGGCTGTTGGCTTTAGGACCAGGTGGTGGGTAGAAGCTGAAAAGATGTTGAGGAGGCTAAGTATTGAGGGGTCTGTAGCCTGACAATCCTGGTGGGGGCTGTTCTCTCTCTCCCCCTTTACCCAGATTAAATCCCATCTTCAGTCATTATCATCGTTCTCCTTCAGAGAACCTGCACTCTCTTGCCTCCTTTTTTTTTTTTTTTAAACGAACATATAATGTATTATTTGCTTTAGGGGTACAGGTCTGTGAATCATCAGGCTTACACACTTCACAGCACTCACCGTAGCACATCCCCTCCGCAATGTCCATCACCAGCCGCCCCATCCTTCTTACCTTCCTCCCCTCCCGCAGCCCTCGGTTTGTTTCCCGAGATTAAGAGTCTCTTATGGTTTGTCTCGTTTCATTTTCCCCTGCCTTCCCCTATGATCCTCTGTCTTGTTTCTCAAATTCCTCATATCAGTGAGATCATATGATAATTGTTTCTCTGATTGACTTATTTTGCTTGGCATAATACCCTCTAGTTCCATCCACAATGTTGCAAATTCTCTTGTCTCCTTTGACTTTATTCCCCTTACTTGGCAAAACCACCATCTTGATCTAATTCAACTCTCAGTCCCCCCAAATCAGCATCTGTGCTGATTAACAGCCACTCTGTCCTCAGTCTCTATCTGTGGTTCTTCATGGGGCCAGTTTTGCCACCACATCTGGGAATATTTGGCAATGTCTGGAGGCATATTGATTGTCACAACTGGGGAGAGGTGCCCTGGCATCTAAGGGGTGAGGCCAAGTATGCTAAGTATCTAGTTAAAGGCGGGACAGCACCCCACAGCAAAGACTTATTGAGGCTAAAATGTCAGTAATGCTAAGATGAGAAACTCTAGCCTTCATCACTGATCATGCATCCCAAGGGGGCCTTAGGGTCGACAATTACTCTGCCTTTCCCTAGTTGGTTCATTCTCCTGTTCTCTCAGGGGATCATCTCACGTCCTCAGTCATGCCACACCTCCACCTCCTTTCCCATTCCTTGCTCTTACTTGAGGACCTTTTTTCCTATTTCGCCGACAGAATGGAAGCAATCAGAAGAGAACCCCTGACACCTCTCACTGCCTCCTCCCCCTTAGCACCCTCCACGCCTGGACCCTTTACCTTTCTCCTTTACCATTTCAGATGAACTGTCTGTGCTCCTGGCTGCGGCCAACCCCTCCATTCATGCCCTAAATCCCCTCCCATCTCCCCTCCCCTCTCCCTTACTCCAGCAAATCCCTCCTCCCCTCCTCAAAATGTTCCTTTTTACTTGATTATCCCCATGGCCATGTAAGTGTGCTTTTCTTTCTTCCATCTTATACCACCAACAACACAAAACTCTCTTTTGACCCACATTCCCATCTAGCTACTGCCCATTCCTCTGCTCCCCTTAATGGCAAAGAGCTGTCTGTCTTAGTGGTATCCTAAACTCAGTCAGGCTTTGGTGTCCCCACTGACAATGCTCTAACCAATGTCCTCAGCGACCTTCGTCATATTAAATCCAAGTCTCAGTCCTGATTTCTGATCTGGCAGTGGACATGACACCACTGATCACGTCCTCTCCTTGAGACACTGTCTTCGCCAGGCTTGATTTGGACACCACCTCAGGGACTGTCCTTCTCAGACTCCTTTCCCGGTGCGTCTTCGTCTCCCTAATGTCAGTGTTGGAGTGCCCAGAACTCAGTGCTAGCTCTTTTCTGTCTCCACTTCCTGTCACAGTGACATTACTTAGCTGCATGGTATTAAACACCATCTACGCCTGACCTCCCCTGACGTCCAGACTCCCATGTCCAGCTGCCTCCATGATATCTCTACTTGCCACTCCAACTCCATATGCTCAAACCCAACTTGCAAACTTCCTCTTAAACACCTCTTCCATAATCAATGCAAACTTCTTTTTGTTATTCAAGCCAAAGACCTTAGCATCATCCTTGACTCCTCTCTTTCTCTCATGGGTCGTATCCTATCTGGACGCACGCAGTCCTGTTGCCTTTATATTCAAAATACATCAAGAATCCAACCACTTCACCCCTCTCCTCTGCGGCCAATCAGATCTCTTAACCCCAAAGCCTCCTAATTGTTCCCGCCTTGAGAGCTAGTGGATCCTTTGCTCCATCTGAAGCTTCCCTCCCCATAAGAGGAGAAGTTGAGGTCCTGCCAGAGGTAGGTGAGGCCAGACTCCTGCTGCGGCCTCACCTCTCTGACAGCACTGACTGCTTCCTGCTCTGCTAGACACTCAGACCTCATGGCTCTGGAACATGCTGTTGCCTCAGAGCTTTCAACCTCCTCTTCTTTCTGCCTGGAGTCCTCTCCAGACCCAGATGCTTTACTGTCTCACTTCTTATGAGTCTTTGTTTAAATGTGACCTCCTGGGGCGCCTGGGTGGCTCAGTGGGTTAGAGCCTCTGCTTTCGGCTCAGGTCAGGGTTCTGGGATCGAGTCCCATGTCAGGCTCTCTGCTCAGCGGGGAGTCTGCTTCCCTCCCTCTCTCTCTGTCTGCCTCTGTGCCTACTTGTGATCTCTGTCTGTCAAATAAATAAATAAAATATTTAAATAAATAAATAAATGTGACCTCCTCTGTGAAGTCCCCCGATCTCCGTGATTTTTTTTTTTTTTCCGATCTCCCTGATTAAAATGGCCACCCGTCCCGCACTTCCGCCCTGCAGGCACTCCTCATCCTCTGCTCTCGTTTCTGTCACTTTCTCCCCTGCATTAATCATGATCAGACACACCATATCGAGGTTTCTTTCTTTCTTTTTGTCAATTGACCTTCTCTCCCATGAATCTGTATGCTTCTCGAAGCTGTAACTTTTTGCCCATTTTGTCACAAGGCCGCAGTGTGGACAAGACATTCAATAAATAATGTATTGAATAAATGAGTGGACCCACTTCATACTTCCTACAGAAATTAATAACCATTAGTTATCGTCTTTGCCCCCTCCTCACTGGTGACCTCTGGCAAGGCTGAGGACCTTTAGCTCTAATCAACAGATAAAAGATTGGCCTCTTTGCTACTTTGGTCTTTTCTTTGTCGGAGTTTTGGGAGAGATGAGGAAACAGTGTGAATGAGCTCATCACAGGCCTTCCTCTCAGAACGGACAGGGCCTGGGGTTTGCCAGGAATTCGTATGAAAAGGCAGAGGGAGGGAGGGAGGGTAGGGTGTGGAGGCTAAGCTGGGGGACCAGAGGGAGGGGAGGGCCACCAGGGGCAGCAGGCAAGATGGTGCTGTGGTTCAGAGCCTCGGAGCCAACCTGCGTGGGGCAGAGTCCTCAGTCAGCCTTGCTGCTGCGTGGTCCTGGGGCAGGTTCTAGCTTTCCTGACTCTGAAACAAGGCTATACTCATATCCGTCTCCTGGGGCTATTCTGAGAATTAAACAGGGTCATTGGTGTAAAGCACCTGACACACCTTAGGGCCTTACCAGCAGAGACAGTAGGCCAAGGAGCTTCTGGTCTGTCCTTATTGGGGAGTAAGGATGGGAGCTTGGGGTCATGGCAGAGCCAGGACTAAGGTCTACAGACTCCCAATGCAGGGCTCTGTCCTCAGTTCCCGGATTGTCTCCAACTGTTTCTTCTCTTGCCTTGCCACACGGCCTGCCCCCACCACCAGGTCCCCTCAAATTAGGTGGAAGGACTCTTCCAGATTCCCTTTCCTTTTTTAATTTTTTTTTTAAAGATTTTATTTATTTATTTGACAGAGAGAGAGATCACAAGTAGGCAGAGCAGCAGGCAGAGAGAGAGGGGGAAGCAGGCTCCCCGCCGAGCAGGGAGCCCGATGGGGGGCTCGATCCCAGGACCCCGAGATCATGACCTGAGCCACCCAGGCGCCCCTTCCTTTTTTAAAATTTAATTTTTTAAGATTTTATTTATTTGTTTGAGACTGAGCATGAGCGGGAGGGGGAGGGGCAGAGCAGACGCAGGGCTCCATCCCAGGACCATGACCTGAGCCAAAGGCAGACACTTAACCGACTGGGCCACCCAGGTGCCCCAAGATTCTCTCTCTGCCCTTCCTCTTGCTGTGCTGGGACCTGGGGCTGGGTTTATGGGAGGGGGTTCCACGACACAGCTAGGGTGGGGAAAGGGTGACTTTAGTCTGGAATGTGCCCTTAGTTCAGGAAAGCACCCCCTGTTCCCCACCCTGGCCAGGGTAGCAGCCTCGGGAAGGGTCAGGGTGACATCAGCCTCATGATGCAGGCTGGGCTGGTTTGCTGCAGGAATTACCTCTCCCAAGTGAGCGGGGGATTACCTCACCCTGGAGCAGAGCAAATGGTTAACCAGATGCAAATGGCAGCAGGCGGCCGGCAGCCAGGGTGCGCTGAGCCTTAAAGACCTGGCTTGGCAGAGGGCACGTCCACAGGGCAAGAGACAGAGGAAACCCCTTGGCCAGAGCTGGGTACACGACAGTCCCTGCCTTACTATCTGTTATTTCTGGGATGCCAGGGTGGCTCAGTCAGTTAAGTGTCTGCCATTGGCTCAGATCATGATCCCAGAGTCCTGGGATCAAGTCCCACATCAGGCTTCTCGCTCAGCAGGGAGCCTGCTTCTCCCTCCACCCACTACTCCCCGTACTTGTGCTCTCTCCCTGACTAATAAATAAAATCTTAAAAAAATTCTTTACCTGCATTACTGCTTATGAGCATTGTAATTTGACCACATGTGACCACAGTATATATAAATACACACTTGATATGGAAGGTTTCCTGATGGCAAACCACATTTTACGCTTTGCATAGGCTCAGGTGGTTTTATATTCATTCAGTATTGTCAAAAAGCATGTGTTTATATCTAAACCATGTAGAGCATTTATTTTTAAAATACCTTCTCACACTTAATGGGGCACCTCAGTGGGGCAGTCCAAGTCTCGATTTCGGCTGGGGCTGTGATCTCAGGGTCGTGAGCTCGAGCCCAGCGGTCCCAACACAGAGTCTGCTTGAGATTCTCTGTCCCTCCCCCGCCAAATCAATCAATAAATAAATCTTAAAACACATACTTTGTACCACTTAAGATCTCAGTGTAGTCTCTCTTCCCTTCATCATTCTTCAGATTCTCCATGACACCAAAAGTACTTCCGCCCCAGAAGGAGACCCGAGATTGAAATAAAATAATGAAATGGGATCAGCAACTTGCAACAGAAAGTTCTTGACTGGGGACAAACATGGAATTCCTCTCATGAAGAAATGTTGTTCCCCAAGGGGAACGTTGCATAAAAAGGACTTTGACTGGAGTTCTTTTCCTCACCCATGAAAACTCCATTCATGTCTGAATTGCGTCCTCCTTCAAAAAGAAGATTTCTCAGGATTCTTGTAATTTTTAAAAAAGAAACTACTTTCTGAGACACTGTGGCTGTTGTGTAGCCGTTCCGTTTTCTGAGGTAAACAAGTGCTGATTCTTAGAATCCGTCCCAGCAGTGCAGATGCAAATTATATTTTAGAAAGCGAATTTTTTTCTCAAGAAATTTCTCAAGAATCTAGATGTTGGGGCACCTGGGTGGCTCAGTTGTTAAGCGTCTGCCTTCGGCTCAAGTCATGATCCCAGGGTCCTGGGTTGGAGCCCCGCATCGGGCTCCCTGCTCGGCAGTAGGCCTGCTTCCCCCTCTTCCACTCCCCCTGCTTGTGTTCCTTTTCTCTGGCTCTGTCAAATAAATAAATAAAATCTTAAAAAAAAAAAAAAAAAGAACCTAGATGTTTACAAAGCTAGATATATAAAGCTAAAAATTATGTGTTTACACAAACACACATACTTTACATACATACATGCATATACTTACATTGTATATATTTACGTATATATATGTTAATATCACATATTTTTAAAAGAACAGTAAAGAAAGATGCAAATTCAGTAGAAGATATCAGAGCCGATGATCATGTGTACATCGACTCATCCCACAGATTTTCATGAGCTACATCACCTTGGTAGATACATTGAGTCCTGTGCTAGAAAGAGGGTACTGTGGCTTATCTCTTCTCTAAGGCTTTCCAGTCTGTGCGATTAAAGAATGATATTCTGGGCGCCTGGGTGGCTCAGTGGCTTAAGCCTCTGCTTTCGGCTCAGGTCATGATCCCAGGGTCCCGGGATCGAGCCCTGCATTGGGCTCTCTGCTCAGCGGGGAGCCTGCTTCCTCTTCTCTCTCTACCTGCCTCTCTGCCTACGTGTGATCTGTCTGTCAAATAAATAAATAAAATCTTAAAAAAAAATGATATCCTACAGCTGCACAGCTGGGGGAGGTCTGGCTGCTAGTTAGAGCTGACCTGAGTCAGAAACTAACTGATCCTGCCAGGTGAGACTGCTCTGAGGGGTCCACACCACAGACACGGCGGTAGTCCCTCCCATAGACCCAAGGGTACTCACCCACTCAGCACAAAGCACCTTGTGGAGGGCACATGACATTTTTTAGAAAATTCCAGACAATGATTTCTCAGAGAGAAATCATACATCCTGACATTTCTGGTTCACTCGGGTATGGTGCTAGGAGTTTGCCTACTCTGACCTTGTGTCCGGACTCTGCCGGACCCCAACCCTCAGGGAAGATCTGGCCTCCCTCTCTATTCTGAAGTGCTTTCATTTGTTGCAATCTCTGGAGCTTAGTCCCTGGGGATTTTCCAGCCCGTCTTCTGTCTGCTTGGTTCCTGCCTGAAGGATTATTATCTCCCTACTAACTCAGATCCTTGAGCTATGTGACTCCCGGTCATTGGTTTCCACTCGGTGTCTTGGACATACCTGGGTTAGCACCAACTCGAAGTCCCTTGGATGGTATCACTTGGGCCTTGCCCAGTTATATGGGTGGAAAAAAATGGCACCAGAAGGCTTGGAGTGGAACCAGATGTAGCCTGTAGATTGGGCCATCTATCAGCTGCCCATCAGGCATTCACAGAGTGGACAGCCAATCCCCAGGCTCTGGGAGTACAAAGTCTCCCAGAATAGCCCAGTTAATTCTTCACATGAGGAATTTATGCTTGGCTCCTTCTCTGCCTCCTTCACTGCCTCCTCTTTCTCATGTCCCTGACATGTTTTTGCACAGCCGGGCATAGCAGATGGAGTTCTGGCTTGTCCTCTGAAGACAGAAGCGGTGGAAAGTCCTCTGCTCTCCCAGCCTGACAATTCCCCATCTTATTCACCCCCCCATGCCATTGCCACATCTGCAGACCAACTAAGCTATTTATTTATTCTGCTATTCTCCTCTTTTATTTGGCTTTAATTTTATTTTTTATAAATATTTTATTTATTTATTAGACAGAGAGAGACACAGCGAGAGAGGGAACACAAGCAGGGTAGGGGAAGAGGAAGAAGCAGGCTTCCCACTGAGCAGGGAGCCCGATGTAGGGCTCGATCCCAGGACCCTGAGATCATGACCTGAGCTGAAGGCAGACGCTTAACGACTGAGCCACCCAGGACCCCCATTCTCCTCTATTTTAAAGATATTTATTTATTTATTTATTTGAGAAAGAGAGAGCGCACGAGTGAGCAGGGGGAGAGCAGGAGGAAAGGGAGAGAGAGAATCTCAAGCAGACTCCCTCCTGAGTGGGGAGCCCGACTCGACTCAGGGCTCCACCTCACAACCCATGGGACCACGACCTGAGCTGAAATCAAGAGTTGGATGCTTAACGGACTGAGCCACCCAGCGCCCTCCTCTGTTTTAAATAGGCTTCCCTTGATATTATAAGTGAAATAACCCAGACAGAAAAGGACAAAGACTGGGTACCTATACGAGGTACCCAGAATAGTCAAGGGCATAGAGACAGAAGGTCAGATGATGGTAAGCGGGGGCTGGGGGGTGGGGGGATGGGGAGTCACTGTTTAGTGGGGACAGAGTTTCAGTTGGGACGATGAAGTTCTAGAGTCCGGGAAGGTGATGGTTGCAGACTAATGTGAACATACTTTGCGCCACTGAACTTTACACTTAAAATGATAGAACGGATGGGGCGCCTGGGTGGCTCAGACGGTTAAGCATCCGACTCTGGATTTTGGCACAGGCCCTGGTCTCAGGGTCATGAGATTGAGCCACTTTGGTGCAGAGTCTGCTTAAGACTCTCTCTCATTCTCCCTCTGCCCCCGCCCTCCTGCATGTGTGCTCTCTCATATAAAGAAATAAATCTTTTAAAAATGGTAGGATGGTCAATTTTTGTTTGTACATTTTACCAAAATTAAGAAAAAAACCCTAGTTTATCAACACATAACATTTTTTTAAAAGATGTTATTTATTTATTTGACAGAGAGATAGAGAAAGAGCACAAGTAGGCAGAGAGGCAGGCAGAGAGAGAGGGAGAAGCAGGCTCTCCGCTGAGCAGGGAGCCCAAGTGGGGCTCAGTCCCAGGACCCCAGGATCATGACCCGAGCAGAAGGCAATTGCTTAACCAACTGAGCCACCCAGACACCCTAAACATAACATTTTTATGTGATACCTAGAAAAGTTTAATTAGAAGGGGATTGCGACCTTCAAAAAAAAAGCTCCCCCTCTTATGTAAATAAATCTAATTTGAAAAGAAACTTCACATTTCTATTTCTCATCAAGGGTTTGACATGCTAGTTACCATTTTCCTGGTATGCATTAAAACGAATGCACATCTACTGAGTTTTTAGAAATGTTTGTCCTTGTACCCCGACTGGCCTGAGGACCAGTGAGGATGACCTTGAATCATCAGCAGTACACTTGCCCACACCTTGCGATAGCCCGCCTTCGGGGTGGCAGCCTAGGGTACAAGCAAGCTCCCACTGAGGAGGTCAGGCAGACCTTGGATCCCCTCCTACCACTGCCACATTTAAGCTATGTAACCTTGAGCAAGTGGCTGACCTCTCTGAGCCTTAATTTTCTTAGCTGTCAAATGGGGATGCTAAGAGTTCTGCCTCCTGGAATCAGCGAGAAGATCCGTTGGCGTAACGCAGGTAAAGCGTGCAGAGCAGCACGGATTCTCTCTAAGTCTCTCCTACTAGAGTTATGACGGGGCAAAAGAAGGAGCAATATTTGGTCAGCTTTGGGTGGAAACCTTGGAAACCTTCACTGGCACCCTCCTCCACTACCCTGGACCTGGTTAGGGACATACTCCCGTGCGTTCCCTGACTCCTTGGGAATGTCACCATCACCACATTTGTATCCAGTAGCCGTTAGGGGCAAGTCTCTAGCATAGCGGCTCATGGGGTGTCTATGGTGGGCTGGCACTAGGACAGCCAGTCGCTTTAGGGAAATGTGCGGTGGGGTGGCTCCGTCGCTCCGGAAAGGTGACAGGTGTATGTGCTCGGTGAACAACACAGATTCAACAGACGAGGGATGGTTAGCGGGGGTGATGTAGGAGAAGTTGGCTTCCAGTCCCTCATTAGGGGCAGCCCACCAGCTCCCCCACCTCCAAGCCCCCATGCCATGCCATAAAAGTTCACCCTTCCAGACCTCAGGTGGCCTCTTTGCTCTGCCCCCATGCTCTCCCTTCAAGATTCGGCAGGATGGCTGCCTCACTGTCTTCAGGTCCTTACTCAAATAACCTCTGGGGGAGGCTGCCCCGGCCGCCCCTCCCCCAGCTCTCTGCTTCATCATTCTCCTCCGCACTTGCCGTGTTTTCATGCACAGTGCGTTGATGGATTTCTCTTTAATGTCTCCTGCCCCACTAGAGTGGACACTAATGTGGACAGGTAGGGTCTTTGTTTTGTCCACTGATGGATCCTGGCACCTAGGAGAGCACTTGACCATGGTAGGTAGTCAGCAAATGTCTGCTGAGTGTGTGGAATTTTTCTGAATTTCCTATGGCCCTGGGTACTCATGAACATTTGAGATGGACCACCCTTGGGAGGCAGGGAGCAGTGCTCTTCTCTTTCTGTCTGGGTTCCTAGCTGGTTCTTGCCGAGGCCCTTCCAGATGTCCTCAGCCTTCTGTCTGCCACCTCCTCTCAACTCCTTGAAATGGGGAGCTGAAGCCAAAAGGGTGTCCTTGCTCAGGGCAGGCCACCTGGCAAGCCGGTGACTCAGCCCCTGTCGCTCTCTAGCTGTGTCCTGGAGAGAGGCTGCGGGGTAGGACCTTGCCTGAGGCGGAGACCACGGCTGTGAGAGAGGATAGGTGGGCCAAGGGCAGCCCCAGGAGAGGGGAAGGGGGACCTGTGGAGGGAAAGCGCAGATGGCTCTGGCCCTGCATGCTGCCCCTCGGTGTGTCCCCAGGTCTCTGGGTGTCAGCCCCCCTGGGGTGTGATGTGAGCAGCCTCTGGGCCCAGTGAGGTGCAAACAAAAGACTCCAGTGCCTTTGTCCTCCTCCCGCCCCTTGTCCTCTGTTTACATCCTTCCTTCCCGTAAATGAGTTGGGCACTGGGCCCCGCTGGCTGCCAGCCAGACACACCTGTAGGACAGGTTGGGCAGAGCTCCTGGGGGTGGGGAGCCGGCAGCCAGGCTGGCAGGTGACTTGGGCCCTTGGGGAGTGCGCTCTGCTCCTTTCCCTAGCACCACTGGGGCCAGGCTTGCTGCCTTGGGCCAGGGATTCTTAGCCAACTCCAAGAGGATGAGATGCCTCCGGGGTGGGTGGGGGGAGGGGCTCCCTTGCCCGGAGAACACCAGGAAATCATGGCCAAGTCCCCAGAGGCTGGAGGACCAGCAACTCTGTTCTCAGTGGGCATATCCTAGAGGGAAAGTGAGGTCGAGGGAGAGAGAGGGTAGAGTTGGCAATGAGAGCCATGCTCGACCCACTGGACATCTCCATGAGAGACCCTGCCGTGCCCTGGGTGAGGCGGCTGCCATGGGGCTGGGCTCAGTCCCACCTTGGAACCAGCGGAGGCGCTTCCTCTCTGGGCTTTGTGGGGTCAGTCGAGCCAGTGAGGGTGAACCTGGAGTTCGTGCCTGTGGAGAGAGCAGGAGGAGAAGGCAGATGGGGGAAGGGGGTGGATGGGGGTACCAAAAGTGTCAGGTGAGGCCCATCTGGGGGAGACTTAGGAGGTTGAATCTCTATCCCAAAAGAGGGAAGATGGCGGCTGGGCGGGCCAGCCCCCAAGCTTATTTCCTGCAGGTCTAGGTAAGGCTGGGACTTGAGGGGGTGTGACTCAGAGGGGAGAAGTTTCCTCCTCCACAGGGAATGATTAACTGACCAAGTTCATGTAACGTGTGTTTCCCCATGGTCCCTTCTGTCTCTCGAGGTTGACGGCTGGCCACTCAGTCACCACGTACGTACTGACTGCCCACTACCCGCGCAGCTCGTTGTTGGGATCCGATCGCTGGCTCTGTGTTCACTGGTGTCTATCCCATCCCCGCACCCCATCGGTCAGAGCTGTCCCAGTCAGCGCCCCCCCCACTCCTCCAACACCCCCCAGTCCTCTTTTCCAGTTCCTGTAACCCAACCTCCTCATTTCCCCTCCCCAAATGATCTTGCTGTTTCCTTCACCAGAATAGTCAGGAAATCTGACAGGACACCCTTTGGTTTCCTGCCCCATTGAATCTGCACCCACACCACCTTCTTTCCCAGCGGGGTGTGGGGGGGTGCCATCTCCGCCCTCTTTGCAGGGGGCCCCTCTCAGGATAGGGGGCGGTGGTCAGCACACAGAAGCTCCGCCCGAAGAGCCTCAGGGGTCCTACTTCAGGGGACCCTGCTGTGCAGGTAAGGAGGCCCCACGTGCCCAGCTGCCCGCTGTATTAAAATGCCTGTGCCAAGGCCTGCAAGTCCCTCTATGTCCCGGACACAATTTCTGGGATTTCATTTTCACCTGCTCCTTGTTGAAGACAGTGCCTGATGCTGGGATGCCGCAACAGGCCTCCGGGAGTGAACTTCTCTCCTCTCCTCCATGGCAGCCCCAAGACGAGGCTCCGGGGAGCCCGAGACCAGAGATTTCCTGGTTCCCGCCACCCAGGGAGTGTCAGGAGCTGTATCCCCAGGTCTCTGGCCACATCACCTCCCAGCTCCTCGTTCCTGCTTTGGCCACCCAGTTTGTCTCCCCCAAGGCCATGGCCCACGGCCACTTCCCCCAAGCCTGCAGTGCCCCAGTCGGGGGGAGAGCGTGTCCGCAGACGTGGGCCAGCAGCCTGTTCCTGCCCCTGCAGCCCCCCACATAGCAGGCTGCGGTCTACCCGCTGCTGGATCCACAGCCCACAGACTCTACTCCAAGCCGCCGGGCTCCCACACCTTGTCCCCACGGACCCCACTGGGTACCTCAGTGGCCTGGCGGTCCCTGAGCAGTGGCAGGCCACCCACAGGGGATGCCAGGGTGCCGACGGTTGGCCAACTAAGGACCGGGCTGAGGAGCTGCCTGCAGCTGGGACCTCTGCCCCCAAGGGGCACAGGCTCTAAGGGAGACAGGCCCTCCTGGGAGGCCGAGCACCTCTGCCTGGCTCTTGGTCCCTCCACAAGGGACTTTGCAGCTCTGCTTGCTGCCTCTCTGGCTCTTCAGAGCCGTGACTCTGCCTGTCTCCAGCCATGATTGCTCCATCTGTTTGTCTGTCACGAGGTTTCTCCTGTCCCTTAGAACATATGTCCCAGACTCCGCAGAAGGGATGGGAGGAAGGGGCCGGGGGTGCGGGAGCAGCTGCGTCTCCCATATGTGAGCGGCTTCCGTATGTGGTCTCATCCCCATCCGACAGAAGCCCTGTGAGGTAAGTACCAGGATCCCGCGTGTACTGATGAGGACCTGGAGAGCCTCACGGGACAGCCAGGTCACCTAAGGCCAAAGTGTCAGCACCCAGCAGCGGGGAGCCTGGACACCAGCCCAGTCTCCCTTACTAGAGTCTCTCAAACTGTTTGTAGTGAAAGGACAGTTTGGTTTGGGTTTGTTTTGATTTTTCAATCAAATACTGTTGCAAGAGGCAATCAAAATGAGTAATTACACAAAAGAAAAGGAAAAAAAAAAAGTTTCACAAAGTGTGAGTCCCTTTTTTGTTGTTGTTCTAGCAGCAGATACAAAATTATACCCCCGGATTGTTGTAAAAATGTTTAAGCTCTGGGGCGCCTGGGTGGCTCAGTGGATTGAGCCTCTGCCTTTGGCTCGGGTCATGGACTCAGGGTCCTGGGATAGAGCCCCGCATCAGGCTCTCTGCTCAGCAGGGAGCCTGCTTCCCTTCCTTCTCTCTCTGCCTGCCTTTCTGCCTACTTGTGATCTCTCTGTCAAATAAATAAATAAAATCTTAAAAAAAAAATGTTTAAACTTGGGCTGGCTCTGGTCTGTGGGGCAGTCACATGCTGTCTGAAGAGGATCTGGGTGACCCGTCCTCAGGGCAGCCATCCTCAGGGACAGGACCTGGCAGGTGGGGGGTAGGATGGGGGAGGGGGAGGCTTGGAGGGAAAGCGGCCATTGGGTTACTGAGGGTAATATCACGGGTAATATCACTGGTAATGGCAGGATTTAAAAAAAAAAAAAAATAGGAACTTCTTTAGTTTCTGGGGTGGGATGGCTGGACCATGGGTAATCAGGACTCGCTGATGGCGGCCAGCCCCTCGGGGAAGCTGGAGGTAGCCTCTTAACCCCCCTGAGAGAGCACAGTCTTGGAGACACTCGAGGGGCTCACATTTCAAAGCCTGGGGGAAGACTTTGGACTCTTCTGGACCTTTGTTTATTCAATGCAAAATGGGGTGGATGAGGCCTTCTTATCTATTGACATTCAATAGCCAGTTTAGGAAAACACAAAGGAACTGAGGCCCAGGAGATGTTTTATAAATTCTAAAATTACCCCAGGGCAGCGGGGAGCTGGTTTCTGACATGACTCTTCCCAACCTCCAGGACCTTTCGGAGAGCTGCTCCGGGTCAAATTTACTCTTTAATTTAACTACTCAGTTTATGTATTAATTCATTGTGTTGTCATTCTTCATCCTGGAGGCTCCCTGCTGCAGTCCGAGGGAGGCAATGGAGGCAGCAAGACGCAGGCCCGCCTTCCAGAGTGCCCTTGGGTTCTCTACCCTGGGGGGTGGGGGTGGGGTGCAAAACCAGGGGGGGACCTTGAATAGCTGGTGGGAGTGTTCACGCTGGCTTGAGTGGCCCCAAAGACTTCCTAGAAGAGATGGAAGCTTTAAGTAGATCCTGCAGTGTTCACACCGTGGATGAGGGCCCCTCCCCCCAGTCCCCAGCGATCGCAAATCTACCTTCTGTTTTATGGATTTGCCTCTTCTGGACACTTCCTCTCAACGGGATCATATGAAATGAGGTCTCTGTGACTGGCTTCTTGGATTCGGCACAACAGCTTCAAGGTTCATCTGTGTTGGTGCCTGCACAGTGGGCTCTTGAGCAGCCCAGGTGTGGACGGTGGGGTCCACCTGGACGCGTGTTTTCTACGGCCCAGGGCTGTCTGTGCATGCATTTCCTCTTCCTTATGATCGTCTTCCTGATGTTTTCTTCCCTCTAGCTTATTTTATTGTAAAAATGCGGTATGGGGCACCCGGGTGGCTCAGTACGTTAAGCATCTGCCTTCAGTTCGGGTCATGATCCCAGGGTCCTGGGATCAAGCCCCACATCGGGCTCCTTGCTCAATGGGGAGCCTGCTTCTCCCTCTCCCACTCCCCATGCTTATGCTTTTTCTTTCTCTCTCTCTCTCTCTCTGTCAAATAAATAGTGTAAATACATATAGCGTACAAAATATGTGTCAATCAACTGTTTAGGTTATCAAAAGGGCCTCTGGGCAACAACAAGCCATTGGTAGTTAGTTTTTGGAGAGTTGAAAGTTATATATGGATTTTTGACTTGATAGGGGGCCGGTCCCCAACCTTCAGGGTACTCAAGGATCAACCGACGGTACTTCTTTCCCCTTTGTTACTGAATACTATCTCAACTACGTATTACTATTATCTCAGCTACGTATTACTATTACAAATATTTTACAAAAGACCCCGTAGGCCCTGAGTGTGGCACAGAAATGAGAAACTGTCTAAGCTGTTAGCATAGCTCGTTTCTCAGAAACGCTTCTGGTGAGCATCTCTCCTCTGAAACACCAGAGATACACGTGTGAGCGTGACGAGAAAGATCTGGGCCCTCAGGTGCCTTATATTCGAGTCAACCAGGGACAGATGATAACCAAGTAAGGAAAAACGCTGAATAATTTCAGGAGATTGTAAGTACTCTGAAGAGGACAGGACGACGTGTTAGAGAGATGGGGTGGAGTTGGAAGAAGGTCTGCCTTTGATTGGGTGTTGGGTGAAGGCCTCTCTGAAGAGGTGAGATGAAGCTAAGACTTGTGTAACGGTGAGTGAGGAAACAGAGGAGGGCCCTGAGACCGGGCCAAACTGGGTGTTTTTAAGAAGCAGCAATGCTGTGTGTTCAGGCCAGTCAACGCATGGGGGTACCAGAAGAGACCGGAGAGGTAGACTTGGAGGGCCAGAATGCACAGGGTCTTGTGGCCCAGAGTGAAGACTTGGGTGGCATTCCAAGGGAGACAGGATGCCATAGCTGTATGCTGGGGAGTAACCCAATCCGATCTCGGCTTGTAAAAGCTCACTCTGGGGACCACATGGAGAACGCAGGTGCGTGCAAGCCTGGAGGCGGGACACCGGTCAGGAGGCCATTGCCACGGTCCTGGGTGCGTGTCCTGGAGTGGGGATGTGGGAAATGGGCCGGTTGGGATTATACTTTGGTGGTGGAATGGAAAGGGTTTGTTGACGGATTTGTGTATGCACAAGAGACAGAGGAACCAACAAGGGTGTCAAGGTGTTTGCTTAGGGGATGGTAATGCTGCAGTGGGGCGGGGCCCAGATGACAAAAGGTTGCTGTGACTGTTGCTCTGATCTGAACTCTTTTCCCAGACCTCATGGGGTCAAGACAGGGAGAGGCTCGGACTGGCACAGAGGCTAGACTTAGGTGTGCAGGGCAAGTACGGACAAGCCCCATATGGCTTGATGAGGCCCCAAACCGTGTATCCTGGAAAAGGAAATGAAGCTGCCCCAAGATTCTGGTTATCTATGACAACCAAGGTCACTGCACATCCTAACTATTCTCCAGGAGACCTCAGAGAAAGTCCTGCTGGGTTCCTCACGCACCCAGGCTACGTGGGGACTGGGGTGAGGCCCTCCTGCCCGCCCAGTCCTTGGCCTCCCTTGTAACCATAGACACACCGATGTAACCTGAGCTGGTCTCACTGGTGTGCGGGCGGGTGTGGCCGTGTGGGCCTGGGGCCAGAGAACTAAGCTGAGCGTCAGACCTGTTGGCCAGCTGAGCCGGGTGCCAGTACTCTGCAAATAGACTCGAGTCACGAACCCAACAAAACACTGAGCCGGGTTGTCATCTCGGCACAGAGGGCAAATGTGACCGCAGAGGGTGGGGCTGGTCACAGCGCGCTGACCAGAGTGTCCTTGCTGTGGTCAGGTGAGGGTTATCCTCTTGAGGGCAGACGAATCAGCTGAGTGGGGGTGGCCTGGGGGATCCTGTGGCCCTCACTGGAAACATATCCTGAGGAAAGGAAGGCAGATGGGGAGCTCGCCAAACTGCCTTTTCTGGTTTCAGGAATGGAAAGAAAGGAAGAGTGGAGCCCACATGTCTGATCTGCCAGCGGGTGGGATGGGAGACCCAGCCTCGTCTGGCCACAACGAGGGGACAGTTTCATATTAATTCAATAAACCCCTGTGGAGCACTTATTTATGTGTATGAATGAAGCAAGGGTTCTGCCTCTGCGGAGCTTAAAATCTAGTGAAGCTAAGCCATGGATGTCAATTCCTTACCCGGTGCCTACTTTCCTCTCAGCTTCTGTGTCTTCCCTCTCCTCTCTCCCCTCATCCATCCAATCATCCATCCATCCATCCATCCGTCCATCCTTCTGTCCGTTCGTCCGTCCATCCGTCCATCCGTCCGTCCATCCATCCATCCATTCATCCATCCATCCATCCGCTTATCAGAGCCCTAATCTCATTGTTTTATCACAGTTCATGGACCTGCCTGTCTCCCTCACCCAAACTAATCAGGGATGGTGTCTTGGGCACTATTTTGTACTCAGCACTTACTACAAAATCTGGCACTTTGAAGGTCCTCAGTAGAAGTTTGTTGATTAAGTAAATAAATGTATGATTGACTATAATATGACATAATCTGAGATAAGTGCCTTAAGAGAGATTTTGTGGGGCACCTGGGTGGCTCAGTGGATTAAGCCTCTGCCTTCAGCTCAGGTCATGATCCCAGGGTCCTGGGATCCAGCCCCACATGGGACTCTCTGCTCAGCAGGGAGCCTGCTTCCCCCCTCTCTCTACCTGCCTCTCTGCCTACTATGTGATCTCTGTCTGTCAAATAAATAAAGAATTTTTAAAAAAAGAGAGAGAGAGAGGTTTTGTGTCTTTACTGCTCACTATTAAATCTCAGAGTCTGGAGCATAGTGGTTACTCAATAAACATTAATTAATTAATTAATTAACTTATTTAACAGAGAGAGAGAGAGAGGCAGAGAGGCAGGCAGAGAGAGAGAGGGGGAAGCAGGCTCCCTGCAGGCTGGGCTCGATCCCAGGACCCTGGGATCATGACCTGAGCTGAAGGCAGAGGCTTAACCCACTGAGCCACCCAGGTGCCCCAATAAACATTAATTTTTTTTTTTAAGATTTTATTTATTTATTTGTCAGTGAGAGAGGGAGCAAGAGCGAGCACAGCCGGACAGAATGGCAGGCAGAGGCAGAGGGAGAAGCAGGCTCCCTGCCAAGCAAGGAGCCCGATGTGGGACTCGATTCCAGGACGCTGGGATCATGACCTGAGCCGAAGGCAGCTGCTTAACCAACTGAGCCACCCAGGCATCCCTAAACATTAATTTTTTATTTTTTTTAATTTTTATTTATTTATTTTTTTAAAAAGATTTTTTATGTATTTATTTGACAGACAGAGATCACAAGTAGGCTGAGAGGCAGGCAGAGAGAGAGAGAGGAGAAAGCAGGCTCCCTGCTGAGCAGAGAACCCGATGCAGGGCTCGATCCCAGGACCTTGGGATCATGACTGGAGCCGAAGGCAGAGGCTTTAACCCACTGAGCCACCCAGACATCCCTAAACATTAATTTTTTAAAAATGTTTTTGGCTCTGCTTTTGGCTCAGGTCATGATCTCGGGGTCCTGGGATTGGGCTCTCTGCTCAGCAGGGAGCCGGCTTCCTCCTCTCTCTCTCTGCCTGCCTCTCTGCCTACTTATGCTCTCTCTCTCTGTCAAATAAATAAATAAAATCTTTTTTTTTTTTTAAACTTTTTTTTTTTTTTAAAGATTTATTTATTTATTTATTTGACAGAGAGAGATTACAAGTAGGCAGAGAGGCAGGCAGAGAGAGAAAGGAGGAAGCAGGCTCCCTGCTGAGCAGAGAGCCCGATGCGGGACTCGATCCCAGGACCCTGAGATCATGACCTGAGCCGAAGGCAGCGGCTTAACCCACTGAGCCACCCAGGCGCCCAATAAATAAAATCTTTTATAAAAATAAAATTAAAAAATAAACAAGTGAATGAATGGAGCTGTGGAGAATCCCAAGAGGGGAACAAGTAGGTCCTCCTGGAGAAAAGGACACAAGATCAGAAAAGAAAGCTTTTGTATCTGGGAAGGCTTTCTGATGATGGGTCATCTGAAGGACCCTAGGAAGGTCTTTGACGTAGTAAGGACACCTTGCAGCGCAAAATCACATTGAAAAAAACCTGGCTCTGGTCTTTGGGACCCATTACAGAACTGATCCTTCTTGCTGGTGGCTTGTGGAGTTGTTCTTGCCTTGGTATCTATCGCTAGGAAAAAATTTCAAATGCTTGAAGTGGGGAAGCAGGGAAGTGGGGCACTCTGCTATAGCTGACCAGACGACAAATCAGGGACCAATGATCACAGATCACGTGAAGACAGATGTTGTCTTAGTAGAATTCCAGCCAGAGGATGGTCAGTTTTCTTCTGAAAAGGGAACACCGAGGTATGTAAGCAAAGGCTAGATGTCAAGAGCGCAAAGCCTTACAAACCTACCACTCTCATTAACAGCCACCGACGTGTGGGGTGCCTGGGTGGCTCAGTGGGTTAAAGCCTCTGCCTTCGGCTCAGGTCATGATCTCAGGGTCCTGGGATCAAGCCCTGCATTGGGCTCTCTGCTCAGTGGGGAGCCTGCTTCCTCCGCTCTGCCTGCCTCTCTGCCCACTTGTGATCTCCGTCTGTCAAATAAATAAATTAAAAAAATATATCTTTAAATAGCCACCGATGTGAACGAGGTCTGCTGTGGCTAAACCCACGGTCTTGTTACCCTCAGTCTGTCTGGTCATCTCTGTCCTCCTGGATGCCCATCCCCTTTGTGCTAGGGACTTGATCCAACCTCCCATTCTCTCCCCACCTCCCACCAAACCCTCCTTACTTTCTGGCCTCAGTGAAACTTGCCTCCATTCTGGGGTCAGTTCCGCCCCCTGCAGCCCGGTCACAGCGAGAGTGCTCCTGTCTCCTGTCTCGTGCCCTCGGGGGCCAGAGGTGAAGTAAACACAGTCTTCCCTCTCAGCTCGGTAACTGGCACTTCCATGATCACTGCAGCCCCAAATCACGTTATCTTTGCCTCTTCTATACCTTCCTACTTCATATTTAATTTATCAGAAAACTCTATCAAACTTTAAATTTTTTTTTTTTTTTTGTGACAGAGAGATCGCAAGTAGGCAGAGGCAGGCAGGGCGGGGGAAGCAGGCTCCCTGCTGAGCAGAGAGCCCGATGATGTCGGGTTTGATCCCAGGACCTGAGCGGAAGGCAGAGGCTTAACCCACTGAGCCACCCAGACACCCTCTATCAAGCTTTAAAAGTATTTTAGACTTATTCAATTCTCCCTATCTTCACCCCTCAGATCCTAGGTTTAGCCTTGGTCATCTCCCACCTGGGCTACTTACTACAAAAGCCCCTCAACTGGTCTCCTTGTTTCCATCCTTGACCTCCTGCAAACATTCTCCATAGATTAGTCAAAATGGGTTTTAGAAACTCTTCTCTCTCTCTCTTTTTTTTTTTTAAGATTTTATTTATTTATTTGACAGAGAGAGATCACAAGTAGGCAGAGAGGCAGGCAGAGAGAGGAGGAAGCAGGCTCCCTGCTGAGCAGAGAGCCCGATGCGGGACTCGATCCCAGGACCCTGGGATCATGACCTGAGCCGAAAGCAGCGGCTCAACCCACTGAGCCACCCAGGTGCCCCCCTAGAAACTCTTCTGAAAGAAAAACGTTTCCTACTCAAAATTCTTCACCGAGCTAAACTATTGTCCAAGTGTGAGAGTGGAATGGACGTTTTCAGCTATTAATAATCTCAATAAAGTTACCTTCCTTACGTTCTTTCTCAGAATGCTACTGGGAGGTGGACCTCACTAAAATGAGGACCTGAAACAATTTTGATTTTTTTTTTTAAAGATTTTATTTATTTATTTAACAGAGAGAAACCACAAGTAGACGGAGAGGCAGGCAGAGAGAGAGTGAGGGAAGCAGGCTCCCTGCTGAGCAGAGAGCCCGATGCGGGACTCGATCCCAGGACCCTGGGATCATGACCTGAGCCGAAGGCAGCGGCTTAACCCACTGAGCCACCCAGGCGCCCCAACAATTTTGATTTTTGATTATATTTGGATATGCCCTGTCTGTCTCTGGCCATTTATATAAGCTTGTAGGACCTCTTGCCCTATTCCTGGAGTTCTAAAAGGTAACTGTGATGTATCTTAGTATATTTCTATTTTCAAACACTGTCCTGGGTACTTGCTGCCCTTTGAACTTGGAAATTGAAGGATATTTCAGTTCAGTTTGGGGAAATTTTCTTAGACTATTTCAGAGATGATTTTCTTTCTCATGTTTACCCCTAATTTATTTTCAGAAATTTAACTCTCTGGGACTCATTTATTTTCTCATCTGTTCACTTTTACTTTTAATCTCATTACCTTGTAGGTCTATCTTCTGAAAGACTTCCTCAATTTTAAAAAAGATTTTATTTATTTATTTATTTATTTATTTATTTATTTGAGAGAGAGAGCTTGTGAGAGAGCACAAGCAGGGAGAGAGGCAGAGAGAAAGGGAGAAAGCAGGCTCCCCGCTGAGCAGGGAGCTCAATGAGGGCCTCCATCCCAGGATCCTGAGACCATGACCTGAGCTGAAGGCAGACGCTTAACTGGCTGAGCCACCCAGGTGCCCCAAGACTTTCTCAATTTCATTTTCCAACTATTTTCTATCGCTTTCATAGCATTCTTTTCTTGCACATTTGTGTTCCATTACTACATAGCACATTATTCCAAAACTCAGAGATTGAGATCAACAATAAGCCTCTATTGTCTCACAATTTCTTTGGGTCAGAAATTCCAGAGGGGCTTGCTGGGTGGGTTCTGGGTCAGAATCTCCCAAAAGACTTCAGTCAAGATGTTGGCTGGATGCTTGAGGGGACCAGAGTGTCCATTTACTCACATTCTATTCTTGTAAATGAAGTTGTCTCTGGCCTTTCCCACTACTGTGGGATTCGGTATGTCAATGTGACACAGGCACCAGTGGTCGAAGCTGGAACGATCTGAACAACGAAGTGAACAAAGTGGTATTGGGCTATAGCCAAGCACATCAGGTAAATGTCCAGACACCCGCACCATTATAAATAAAGGCTTGTCCTACTGGACGGCTCTTGGTATCCAGCTTTTGCCTTTCCAGCCCCATTTTTTTAAAAGAGTTTATTGATTTATTTCACAAATAAATCACAAGCAGGCAGAGGCAGGCAGAGAAAGAGAGGGGAAAGCAGGCTCCCTGGTGAGCAGAGAGCCTGATGTGGGGCTCGATCCCAGGACCCTGAGATCATGACCTGAGCTGAAGGCAGAGGCTTTAACCCACTGAGTCACCCATGTGCCCCTCCAACCCCGTTTTTGATCTTGAGAGAAACAAAGACAAATCTCATTTGAGGGGCATTTCCCAAAATATCTGACCAGGAGTCTTCAAAATTTTGACGGTCATCAAAAACAAGGAAAGCCTAAGAAACTGTTGTGGCCAAGGAGAGTCCAAGGAGATATGACAGCTGACGTTAATCCGGCATCCTAGATGGGATCTGGGAACAGAAGAAGGACATTAGGTAAAAACTAAGGAAACCTGGGGCACCTGGGTGGCTCAGTGGGTTAAAGCCTTTGCCTTTGGCTCAGGTCATGATCCCAGGGTCCTGGTATCGAGCCCCAGCATCGGGCTCTCTGCTCAGCGGGGGGGGGGGGGCGGGGGGGCTGCTTCCTCCGCTCTCTCTGCCTGCCTCTCTGCCTACTTGTGATCTCTGTCCGTCAAATAAATAAATAAAATCTTAAAAAAAAAAAAAAAACTAACTAAGGAAACCTAACTACACTACAGCAGTGCCCCTTCGTCTGTGGTCTCGGTTTCCTCTGTCAGTCGCACGCAGGAAGCAGACCACCCGCCTTCTGAAGAGTCCTCAGAAGGTCACAGCAGCCTCACGCGACGTCACAGCGCCTGCGTCATTCCCCACACCGCGGCTCATCGCGTAGGTATTTTATCATCTCACACCATCGCAGGAACGGTGAGTCCAGTATAGTAAGAGGTTATGAGAGAGAAACCACATTCAGATAACTTTGATTACAATCTGTTGTTATAATTATTGTATTTTATTATTAGTTATCGTTGTTAATCTCTTACTGTGCCTAATTTAGAAATTAAACTTTATCACAGGTAGGTATGTATAGGAAAAACAATATATATGGGGTTCAGTACTGTGGGTGGTTTCAGGCATCCACTGGGGGGGAACACACCCTCCGCAGATAAAGAGAGATTACTACATGGTATGGAATTTGGTTAAGAATACTGTAACAGGGGGGCGCCTGAGTGGCTCAATGGGTTAAAGCCTCTGCCTTCAGCTCAGGTCATGATCCTAGGGTCCTGGGATCAAGCCCAGCATTGGGCTCTCTGCTCAGTGGAGAGCCTGCTTCTTCCTCTGCCTGTCTCTCTGCCTACTTGTGTTCTGTCTCTCTGCCAACTAAATAAATAAAATCTTTATTAAAAATAACACTGTATCAGTATCATTACCTTAATTGTGTCCAATGTACCATACTAAAGTAAGATGTTAATAATAAGGGACACTGCATGTGGGGTTTATGGGAACTCTTGGGTATTTTCTCAATTTTTCCAGAAATTGAAAATTAGTCTAAAATTAAAAGTTTAGGGGTGCCCGGGGGTCTCTGCTCCCTGCTCCATGGGAAGCCTGCTTCTCCCTCTCCTGCTTTCCCTGCTTGTATTCCCTCTCTCACTGTATCTCTGTCTGTGACAAATAAATAAATAAAATCTTTTTTTTTTTAAGATTTTATTTAGGGGCGCCTGGGTGGCTCAGTGGGTTAAGCCTCTGCCTTCAGCTCAGGTCGTGATCTCAGGGTCCTGGGATCAAGCCCCACATCGGGCTCCCTGTTCAGCAGGCATCCTGCTTCCCTTCCTCTCTCTGCCTGCTTCTCTGCCTACCTGTGATCTCTGTCTGTCAAATAAATAAATACAATCTTAAAAAAAAAAAAAAATTTATTTATTTATTTGACAGAGAGAGACCACAAGTAGGCAGAGCAGCAGACAGAGAGAGGGGGAAGCAGGCTCCCTGCTGAGCAGGGAGCCCGATGCGGGGCTCGGTCCTAGGACTCTGGGATCATGACTTGAGCTGAAGGCAGAGGCTTTAACCCACTGAGCCACCCAGGTGCCCCAATAAATAAAATCTTTAGGGCGCCTGGGTGGCTCAGTGGGTTAAGCCGCTGCCTTCGGCTCAGGTCATGATCCCAGGATCCTGGGATCGAGTCCCACATCGGGCTCTCTGCTGAGCGGAGAGCCTGCTTTCCTCTCTCTCTCTCTCTCTCTCTGCCTGCCTCTCTGCCTACTTGTGATCTCTCTCTGTCAAATAAATAAATAAAATCTTTAAAAAAAAATAAAATTAAAAAAAAAATAAAATCTTTAAAAAAAAATAAAAAGTTTATTTTCAAAAGAGAGCTATAAACCAGATATGTCACTTGCCTGCTTAATTTCCAGTGACTTTCTATCACTCTTGAAGTAAAATTCAAATCCCTTCTCCTGGCCCATAGAGGTTAACAAAATCTGGCTACTGGCAACATTTCCAGTCTAATTTCCCACCACTCTCCCTGAGCCAGTTTGCTTCAGTTTTCTTGAGGCTCCTTGAGCAGGTCATGCTGGGTCCCAACAGAGAGCTTTTGCAATGGCAGTTTCCTCTGACTTCTGGTCTTTCTGCTCTCGGTCGAAATGTCACCTTCTGGGGGAGGGGGCAACCTCCTAATCTAAAGCAGTCTCTGGTCTCTTGGAACCAGCTCCGTCACTGCAAAGCCCTGATTACCTTCTGATGTTTTTCTTGGTTAGTTGTTTTTCTGTGGTCTGTCTCCATCGATGGGAATGCAAATGCCAGGAGAGTAGGACCCTGTCTGTCTTTTGTGCTGCTTTAACCCCCAGAATGTGGAAAATTTGACATGTAAAAGGTACTGAATATTTGTTCAATAAGGGCAGAATTGGGGCACCCGGCTGGCTTAGTCAGTGGAGTATGTGACTCTCGATTGCAGGGTTGTAAGTTCAAGCCCCATGTTGGGTGTACAGACTACGTAAACATAAAATCTTTAAAAATAATAAATAAAGGCAGGATCTTCAAAAGATATTTCAGGTTCAAATATTCTGTTGTCAGATTCTGCAACTCTGGTTTGGTTATCAAAATATGATGGCTAAATGCCTTTCATTTAGACTGATTAAGCCCATCCTTATGATTTATTGCTTTGTCTTGTCAGTTATTTTGTGATGTTGCAGTCATCAGTAATTTCAAACTACACTTTACGAAGTTCTAGTAGTTTCAGGAACTTTCATCATTAGGGGTAGGCTTTGGGGAAGACACTGGAGAGAGTGACAGCTTAAGCCTTAGATCCCATCACCCTCCACCAACCCTAAGCCCCAGTTCTGTGTCTTGTGTATTAGACTTTCCTGTAAACTCTCCTCTGAAAAAGGAATTCTAAGTCTTAAGCAAGTGTGAAAAACCCTAAAAGGGAACATTTTAATTCCAAGCTAAAAGTATGGAGGCTAGCAATAACCACATGATAAGACGCTAACATCATTAGGCACTAGGGAACTGCAAATCAAAACCACAGTGAGACATCCCCACGGGGGACTGTAATAAAAAAGACAGACAATCACAGGTGTTGGCAAGGACGGGAAGAAACTGGAACTCTCCTATACTGTGGGCGGCACTGTAAAATGGCGCGGTCACTTTGGAAAAACAATCTAGCAGTTCCTCAAAATATCAAACATAGAGTTATCTCATGACTTAGCTAATTCACTCCCAGGCCAGAGAACTGAAAACAGATGTTCACAGAAAACGTACACACAAATGTTCACAGCAGCATCATAGATCAAAGGTAAAAATTCTTCAACTGGTAAATGAATACACAAAATGATGTGGATCCCTATAGAGGAATATTATTCAGCCATGAAAATGAATGGAGGACCGATACGCTATCTGGAGGAACCTTGAAAACATGGCACTAAGGGAAAGAACCAGTCACAAGAGACCACATGTTGTATTATCCTATTTATATGAAATGCCCAGAATACAAGTTAGATTCCTGGTTGCTTAGGGCTAGGGGGTGTGGGAAGAATGGGGAGCAGCTGTTAACTTCTGTGGGGCTTCCTTTGGGAGTGATGAAAATGTTCTAAAAGTGATTGTGGTGGTTTTATAGCAGCAATGTCCACAATAGCCAAACTATGGGAAGAGCCCAGATGTCCATTGACAAATGAATGGATAAAGAAGATGTGGTGTATACATACAATGGAATACTATACAGCCATCAAAAATGCAATATTGCGGGACACCTGGGTGGCTCAGTTGGTTAAGCAGCTGCCTTCGGCTCAGGTCATGATCCCAGGGTCCTGGGATTGAGTCCTGCATCGGGCTCCTTGCTCAGCAGGGAGCCTGCTTCTTCCTCTGCCTCTGTCTGTCTCTGCCTGCCTGTGCTCTCTCACTCACTCTCTCTCTGACAAATAAATAAATATGTTCTTTAAAAAGAAATGCAATCTTGCCATTTGCAATGACGTGGATGGAACTAGAGGGTATTATGCTGAGCGAAATAAGTCAGAGAAAGACAACTACCATATGATCTCACTGATGCGTGGAATTAAGAAACAAAACAGAATCATAGGAGAAGAGAAGAAAAAATAAAACAAGATGAAATCAGAGAGGGAGACAAACCATAAGAGACTCTTGATCATAGGAAACAAGCCAAGGGTTTCTGGAAGGGAGGGAGAGAGGGTGATGGGGTAATGGGGTGATGGACATTAAGGAGGACACGTGATGTAATGAACACTGGGTGTTATATAAGACTGATGAATCATTGACTTCTATCTCAGACACCAATAATACATCATTATGTTCATTAGCTGAATTTAAATTAAACAATGAAAAAATAAAATTGTGGTAAGGGTTGCATAACTGTGTGAATATACTGCAAACCACTGAACTGTGTACTCTAACTGGCTGAATTGTATAGTAGGTGAATTATATCTCAGTAAAGCTGTTTAGAAATATGATGGTCAAGGCCATGCTACATGGAGTGTAACTTTGGGGCTTCGATTCCTCATTCTTCACACATAAAAACAGGCCTATAACAATCAGTAGAAGAATGTTGCCCCTAGTTGAACAGAATGTTAAGTCACAGGGCTCCATGAAAGAGAGAGAGAGAGGCAGACTTTGTCCCCACCCTTCTGTGTCTGGGGACCAGAACAGTGCTTGGTAGACCGTGTTTGTTGAATGGGTGCATGTTGACTTGCTCCTTGGCAGTTACAGACAGATGATGCCTGGATCCCCTTTAGGGAAGATCTTGCTGTGTGGAGTAGGGAGTGACATCACCAGAAACTCCCAGTTCCAAGACAGCCTGGATCCAGACCCCATGAGCCAAGCAAGAGAACAGCCGCCATCTTGCCCCAACACAGGCCAACCCTGCAGCCAGTATTCCCTCCCGAACTCCCCGCTGCTCAGCCCCGGCTTTCATGGCACTTCTATTCCTCTGTCCAGTCCTGTTCTTCTTCCTGTCCTTCCAGAAGTGTCGGTCCTTCATACATTTCTTATATTCCAGCTCTGTCTCAGCGTCTGCTTCCAGAGAACCCAGTGGGGAGTGGTCCGAGAAAGCAGGTAGGGAGGTGGGTTTGGGGGCTGGATGTCTCTCTGCCTGGCGGGCAATGGAGACCCCATGGCTGTGGTCAGCAGATCATGCAGCCCCCCATGGCTTGAGGTGCATCACTGAAACTTCAGCCGGTGGTAAATCGGGATGGGGTGTCCGTGGGAGAGAATGTACTAGAAGCTCTGATGAGCTTGGAGTCTGATAGATGTCAGAGAAACGGCATCTGTGAGGAGAAGGATATTGAAGGCCACTGCTAAGTTACCAATGCTGTACAGAAAAGTAAGGAACAGCTGAGGGGAATAGCAGGCAACTGAAAGTCAGGGGTCAAAGTCCCGAGGGCCTCTTTGGTTGGACACACAGGAACACTGCAATGGGAAGGCCCAGAAAACTGAAGCCCAGGCCTAGGATTTAAAAGTCAGAACATCTGGATTTCAAAGCTTAAATAGTCAATTAGGACAAGTCTGTTATACCAGAGTCAGAGCCCTGGTGAGAAACTTCTGGGACCCTGACACATGGGATGCAGACGTCTGTGGATGGAGACCTGTGAGTGAACACCTAAGATGTTGATGTCCCAAGTCTGCAGATGTGGTCCAGCCCTCCATATTTAGAGCTAACACTGTCCTTCCCCCCAACCCCCCACCCACCTGAAGTTATGGACGAGGCCTCTCCCCCACCAGACAGCATGCACCCCATCCGGACCCACCCCCACCTCTTATCCTGGCTACTTGGCCTTTGAGTCTTAACGTAACCCAGCTGGGGAAGGCCTGGGCCTGGTGCCAGAGCCAAGGGACCGTATTCCAAATGAGCGGCAAGAGCCAGTGAGAGAGCTGAGCCAGGGAAGTCTGCCCAGAACCGGATCCTGAGGATGCCGGATTGAGGGGCTGGATCAGAAAATAGAGTAAAAAGAATGTACTGACTTCTGGAGTCATCCTGAGACACAGGATTTAGTACCCCGGTGAGGATGCCGGGAGATAGTATGACCTTGCTACGGTGATAGCTTCTGGAAGCATGGGAAAAGTGACCGTCCACAGGGCGTGACATTGCAGTAGGATCTTTACTGTGCCAACGGGGAGAGAAAGGATAAGGGGAGAGGGGCAGGGGGACGACTGACACGGATACACTGGGTCCTGTCAAAAGACCCACCTGGCGCTCATGTTCCATGGAAAGCCCTAAGGACACACCTTTGACCAAGACCACGGGAATGCTCTGTTCAGGGGGACAAGGGTGACTGTAAATGTAAGTACAATGACCCCACTCTGAGAAGGGCGTAATGACCAGCAGCTCAGGGAGCCCTGGGAACCACACCTGGTGAGCCAGCTCCTGAGGCCTCCAGCGGGCTGGAGGTGAGCAACTTTAGAATGGATGTTGGAAGGCGGAGAAGGCGAGCATTTATGGCTGATCAGAGAGCAGAGGCAGCCCCTGAAAGTGTCGGGTGTCCCCCCGCCCCCGCCAAGTTCCCCAGTAGGAAGCAAGGTCCAGGGCACCTGGGTGGCTCAGTTGGTTAAGTGTTTGCCTCTGGCTCAGGTCATGATCTCACGGTCCTGGGATGGAGCCCTGTATCAGTCTCCTTGATCAGCAGGGAGCCTGCTTCCCCCTCTCCATATGCCCCCCACACTCGTGCTCTCTCTCAAATGAAGTCTTAAAAAAAAAAAAAGAAAAAAGAAAAAAAGAAATGGAAGTGAGGTCCTCCAGGATCCAGAGCTCTGGCCCAGACAGACATGGAAATGTGAACCGGAGCACCAGGAGGACAGGCTGCCCCAGATGCGAAGACACAGAGCTCCAGTCCCCTTCCAGGAGGGACTTGTCACTCTGCTGTCATGGGGGGTGGGGGAGGGCGGGGAGGCTGCAATCAGCAGCCAGCCTCCAGTTGTGACCTCTTTCCGGCTCTTCCTGGGTACCCACATCGGGTCAACGAGGACAGTGGCAGGGTATAAAGTCCTGGCAATAGCCCTGCATCGGACAAGCCTGAGAGACAACACTCCTGAGCTCCGTGCCAGGTTGACGGAGGCCTTCCTGGACCCCCACTGCCGTTCGGCCTCTCCCTCTGCCTGGTTCTGTTGTTCCTCCCCTTCCATTCGTGGGAAGCATGTTGCATCCCAAACTGTGACTCAGCGGCTGCTTCTTTTTTTTTTTTTTTTTAAAGATTTTATTTATTTGTCGGAGAGAGAGTGAGCACAGACAGACAGAATGGCAGGCAGAGGCAGAGGGAGAAGCAGGCTCCCTGCTGAGCAAGGAGCCCGATGTGGGCCTCGATCCCAGGACGCTGGGATCATCACCTGAGCCGAAGGCAGCTGCTTAACCAACTGAGCTACCCAGGCGTCAGCGGCTGCTTCTTAAGAACCCAAGCAATGACACGCGGGCCCAGGGACCGTCAGGAGACAGTCTCTCTGCATAGCTGCTCGGTGGCTCTCTGGAGCTCCGTGAGAGATCGTCTTCGGGACCGATGGGTTCATCTATTCCTCTAGTCTAGGTGGTCTTCCCTGGAGTACCCGGGACCCTGCCAAAGGTTGTCTCAGCCCCTTCTAGGGCACTAAGGGTGATGAGAAGGGACACTGGACATGCCCGAGAGCCCCTGAGTTTGCTGATTTGGAGTTGGGCAGAGAAGCCCGGGTTCAGGAGACCTCACCGGAGAGCGGAGGGTGTGCGACCGAGGACTCAGGAAATGGACTCAGACGCGAGAAGAGGGCTCACGGGCAGGGTGGAGGGGAGGATTGCCATGCCTTCTAGAAGAAGGAAGAAATGCCAGCAAGGGATACTTTGAGAAATAAGTGGGGATCTTGGGGATCGGTGTGGGATGGCTTAGAATAAAGGGTAATAGGGTCTCCTGGGTGACTCAGTCTGTTAAGCCTCCGTACTCTTGGTTTAGGTTCAGGTCATGATCTCAGGGTCATGGAATTGAGCCCCATGTTGGGATCTGCGCTGATGTGGAGTCTGCTTAAGATTCTCTCTTTCTGGGCACCTGGGTGGCTCAGTGGGTTGAGCCACTGCCTTCGGCTCAGGTCATGATCTCAGTGTCCTGGGATCGAGTCCCGCATCGGGCTCTCTGCTCAGCAGGGAGCCTGCTTCCTCCTCTCTCTCTCTGCCTGCCTCTCTGCCTGCTTGTGATCTCTCTCTGTCAAATAAATAAATAAAATCTTTAAAAAAAAAAAAAAAGATTCTCTCTTTCTCCTGGGGTGCCTGGGTGGCTCAGTGGGTTAAAGCCTCTGCCTTTAGCTCAGGTCATGATCTCAGGGTCCTGGGATCAAGCCCCATATTGGGCTCTCTGCTCGGCGGGGAGCCTGCTTCCTCCTCTCTCTCTGCCTGCCTCTCTGCCTACTTGTGATCTCTGTCAAAATAAATAAATAAAATCTTAAAAAAAAAAAAAAAAAAGATTCTCTCTCTCCCTCTTCTCCTGTCCACACCCCTGCCTGCAGGCACACTCTCTCTCAAAAAAAAAAAAAAAAAGGAAAGGTAATAGCTTTCACCAAGGCTGAGACAGTATAATACAGCACATGGACACCTTCTGCTTCCACCATTACCATCTGAGTGGTTTAAAACACATTACCTAGCCTCTCTGGGCTTTGATTTGCTCACCTGTAAAATGGTGGCTCTCCACCTGTAGAATAGGTAATTCTATTTCCTGTGAGGATCATATGAGGTAAAGCATCTAGAACCTTCCAGCTCATAGGAAGAGCCAATGAATGACAGTCATTGTCGGCTCTGACAGTTATTCCTGGTTCGAGGCACTTGTATACAGAACCTAGGGTGACCTTACTTCCCCGTGTGCCCGGGACTGTCTGGATTTATGTCTGTTGTTCCAGCGTTATTGCTAACAGCGGGCCCCTGTCATTCTCCGATATATCCCAGCTTGGATAATAAATTATATGGTCACCTTAACATTTTCTGATTTAATCATTGACATTCTATGAGCTAGATGTTGCGATCCCAATGTGCAGATGAAGAATGGTGAGGCCTGGGGAATATGATCTTCTGCCAGCGGGTCTGTCTGAATTCCTGGTGACAGTCTGTCCTTTACTTCCAAGGGCTCCCATCCCTCATTGGAGAGCAACTCCAGAAAATTCAGGGCAGGTTTGTTGGGGAGGCAGGAGAAGGCGGACCCTAGAGGGGTGGGGGCAATTGTTCCCATCCAGCCTGGGCCAGCTGAGGCTCCCAGGACCCGGCTGCTGGGCGGGCTGGTGGCGGGCCCCTGACGGTTGGCTGTGCCACACCAATGCACACGGGCACTCCCCAGCAGACTCGAGGTCCCTCCCACTGCTGTCACCACCCTGACCTGCCTTCCCTTTTTTTTTTTTTAAAATATTTATTTATTTGAGAGAGAGCAGGGGGAGGGTCAGAGGGAAAGGGAGAGAGAGAATCCCCAGCAGACTCCCCACTGAGTACAGAGCCCAATGTGGGGGTTCAACAGAGGGCTTGGGTCATGATCTCAGCGTCCTGAGACCAAGCCCTGAGCCCAGACCACCTGTCCAACTCTTAACCGACTGAGCCACTCAGGTGCCACACCAGCCTTCCTTTTTGTTGTTGGTTTTCTCATCCCTTGGTTTTATAAATTGAAAAAAACGTTATCTTCACTTTGAATCTTAGTGACACCTAGGGCATCTTATCTTCCTAATCAGTGCTAAATGGCTGGCTTTCGGATTCCGGGAGTGGGAACATTGTGGGTGAGGCCAGACTAACAAAGTTATTGATTTGACCTTTGCCAAACCATGCATTGCCTGATTGCCTTCATCCATCCCTTAATGAATACGTCCTATTCCTGCCTTCCTTTCCCCCGAGTGGAAACTGAAACCGAGGGGGTGTCCCAGGTCCTCTTGACATCCTGCAACCAGGATTTGGACCCTGATTCCTCTGAGGTCCCTGGGTGAGCCCTTGGCTGCAACAGAGTGTGCGGGGGAGACTCAGAAGTGAGAGTGTGTGTCCTGTGGTTCCTCAAGGGCTCGGACAGGGCTGATCCGTTCTCTCCACAAGCACCTTTTAAACACTTACTGTGTGCCCGGCACTGAGCACTGAGGACACTGAAATGAAAAGGACCCAGGACGAGCCCTCAGGGTGTGAGTGTGCAGCTGGTGGAGACTGAAACACCCGGGGTTATGGCAGGACCACTTGCCTGCTACCTTAGAAGTGTGCACTCCACATCGTGGGAGGTAAAAGAGGGGGCGATTAATTCTGCAGGGCATCAAACACACACACTGATGGAGGGGTTGCCACGTACCAGGCACTGTGCTGGGGGTCAAACAAGGACCCAAGAGGGACAGCAATGCCCCTAGACAGAGGGGACAGCAGCCACACTGTGGCGTGGAGGTGGGGGGCACTGTGGTCCCCTGGAGGGGGGAGGAGGAGGTGAAGAGAAGGAGACAGATGGGCTTGCAGCCACATCATGGAAGACGGTGCTGTCTACGTAAGGGGTTTGCCTTTTACCCCGTAACCACACGCTCACCCAGCCTTTTGGGATATGAAGACCCTTTTGGGGAAAAAAAAAAAAACAGTTTAGAAATTTCTAAGGACCCTCTACGTCCTAGGAGTTCAGCTTCTGGTATCTTTAGCCGAAGAAAGACACATGCACTTGTGCCCTTTCTCAGGGTATCTATTCCCCCCTGTGCTGGCTCCAGAGTCTTTCCTGCAAGCCCGACTCTCTCCCCTCGGAGTCCCCTCCCCCACTCTCAGCAGCCAGAGGACCTGTCAAAGCTACAGATCTGGTCCTGTCTAGCGCCCACTGACAGCCTTTGGCAGCTTTCCTTTGTCCCTAGGGTCCAGTCTATACTCCTTACCCCGGCTCAGCAGACCTGAGATGTGCCCATCTCCCCAGCCTCGTCTTGAGACTTGTGCCTTTCCCTCTCTCTGCTCCAGTCCCACTGGCCTTTCTTTGCTGATAAGCTGCTCTATATTGGTGTTGACGAGGTGTTCCTAAGTCTCCTTCTGTACGTTCTCCTTTTCTTGGTTGGCATTCGTCTGCTTCACAGTGGAAGGGTACAAGGAGGGTAGGGGGTCTAGCCGACTTCTGCAGATGTTGCACAAGCCTACAGCTAATGGAAGGAGGGCAGCCGTGGAAGGCAATTGCACAAGTCCTTCGGGGCATGCAATGCTATGCCCTCTCTCCCGTCCCCTCTCCTGCCCCTGCTCCTAGCTGTAGGGAGAGTCAGGGCCCTGGCTCTCCTATCTCAATGGGGCCTGGGCCAAGGCACCACCTGGTGTGAAATAAGGTGAGGCAGCTGTCAGCCTTGGCCTTCTGGACTTTGTTTGAGCTTCGTGGGGAGTCGGTGTTCTGCTGGGGATGGTGAGGAGACAGAATCCAAGGGCCTGGTCTCTGAGGCAGTGTGACCCAGTCTCCCCCTTGCTCACTGGGCGTCAGAGTCATAACGGTGACTTGGGCAGGTGGGAGGTGATTTCCAGGGGAAGGGTAGACCAGCACACCCTGCCCTCATTCTCCCTGGCAAACTTCTCTTCCTTCCAAAGGATGTTGCACAGCGGGGTATTCTTAGAGGAAGCCTAACATCCAGGGCAGGTTTTGAGATCCCAGGGCTCAGGTTGTAAGAGGAGGCCTAGTACCTGTCCTGAGCAGGTTAGTGATGACCAGCTGGACCCCTGGCTGCAGCTTTTAGCTCTGATCCCACCTGAGGGTGCTTCCTGGAGATTCAGCCTGTCCCCTGTTCTCTCCCTGGGCAGTGGTTAGGACCATGGGGCTGAGAGTATGGGGCCCTGATGAGTGAAGGGAGGGCAGGCACACAGCAGCCTTCCCCACGCCAGGCTAGAGACCTGGCACTGGGCTCCTAGCAGCCTGGAAAGCTGTTATTCTACAACCTAATAACTGCCTGGGCTGGGCTGAAGATAAGGGGCAGCTGTTTGAAGTCCAGAGAGATAAGAACTTCAGAGAAAGTTGATAAGAGGAGTGAGATGCTCAGGGTTAGGCCCCCCGTCTGGCCTGCTTGCCTTTTGCCAGTTCCAGTGGCAATGTTCTACCCCCGAGTCAGCTCCCGCAACACCACCAGGAGCCTCCGTGGCCCCGGTCTCCTGTGCCTCCCCCTGGTGTCCTGGAGTCCATCTCTGGACCTGCAGGCCTCTGCCCCCGTCCTAAGGATGCCTGCTGGCAGCGAGCTCTGCCTTCCCGACCTCACTTCTTTGCTTCCCAAACGCATTCACTCATATATTCGTTCATTCATTTAACAAATATTTTATGAGCGTGCACTTCGTGCCGGGCACTGTTCTGAGCCTCAGAGATCCAGCAGGGAGCCCACCAGGCACAGTCTCTGCTCTCATGGGGTTGATGCTCTGGGGGGGGGGCAGGGGACGGCAGCTGGGGACAGACCATGAACGAGTGATGACAGTGAGTGGTGAGTGCCGTGGAGGAAATGGGGAGCAGGTTGTGGAGGCTAACAGGGGGGCAGCAGCTGGAGGCCTTGAGATAGATTGGTTCAGATGGCCTTTCTAAGGAGACCTGGAGGATGCAAAGGGGCCAAGGGAAAACTTTTCTGGAGAGAGAAAGTGCAAAGGCCCCGGGGTCAGAGGGAGTGTGATCTGTCTGGGGGAGAAGCACCGAGTGAAGGCAGCCAGACAGGTCAGCGCCAGACAGGTCAGCGTACGAAGTTTGGAGATGGTTACATGCACAATGGGAAGCCGTGGAAAGTTGATACACATCTTGAAAATTTCATTTTCGGGGACGCCTGGGTGGCTCAGTTGGTTAAGCAGCTGCCTTCGGCTCAGGTCATGATCCCAGTGTCCTGGGATGGGGTCCCACATCAGGCTCCTTGCTCGGCAGGAAGCCTGCTTCTCCCTCTGCCTCTGCCTGCCTCTCTGTCTGCCTGGGCTCACTCTCACTCTCTCTCTCTCTGACAAATAAATAAATAAAATCTTTAAAAAAAAAAAGAAAAGAAAAAGAAAATTTCATTTTCATGGCTGCATGGAGACAGGATGGAAGGGACAGGCTTGAAAACAGGGAGCACAGAGTGGCGCTATGAATCCTGGCTCTGCCGCTCATTGTCTGTTAATGCTGGGCCAATCACTTCACCTCTCTGTGTCTCTGTTTTCACAGGCTGAAAAAGAGCTTTCTTCAGCCTGTTTTAATGGCGTGGCCCCTGTGCCCAGATGCTGTTCTGCAGGCTCATGCGGGGGTGAACCGGGCCAGGACCCGGCTGACGTGGGGCTTGCATCCTAATGGGGAAGTCAGACGTGGAAGCAGAAAGCCAGCGAGGAGGCCCCGGTGCTTTGTGAGGAATTAAAACAGGATACCTGTTGGAAGGTGACTGGGTGTGGCCTTAAAGGTGGCTGGAGGAGGTGACATTCAGCCCAGCCCGGGACCCACCTGCCCCTGGAAGGGCCTCCAAGCAGTGAAGGGCCTGAGGAGGGAAGGGGCTTGAGGGAAGGTGACAACAGCTCCTGGGCCGGGGCCGGAAGGATTAAACAGGGGCCGGGAACAGGCCCTGGCCTGTGGAAAGTGCCCAGAGAGCTCATGTTTAGAAAGGTGGCCTTCTGGCAGGAGGACTGGGAAGACCTGGGGGTTTGAAAGCTGATGTGAGGGAAAAGAAAGGATCCAGAAGACCCCTGGGGCTTTGGCTTTATGGTAAATAGGGGGTGGTTCTTTATTGAAGCCCTACTTGCCGCTTGAAAGGTCCCTTGCCCTAACCTGAGGCTGCCCTCACTTAGGCCCTATCTCATTCCCGGGAAGTCTGAAATGTTCTGGATAGGCCCTTACCAAGGTCCACCTCCTGCCCCTCCCTGCACACCCTGCCTCACCTGGTGACGCATGGCCTGGTTCTCCTCAGGATCTGGAAGCGAGCCGGCCCTCACAGCCCCCCTGAAGCCATCCCGTACCGCCTGTCTGGCACCCACAGACCCACAGAATCCTAGAGATCTGGTCTCATCCCCTCCTGTCTTCCGTGTGGGGAGACCAGGGCTGTGTGATTTACCTAGCACTCCTCTCCCTGGATTACCTTCAGCAATCGTCCTTCAAATACTTATGGAGCTCCCACTCTGTGCTATTTTAGGTACTGGAGACACAGCACCGAATCGAACAAAACTGACCAAAAAAAAACCCCCTTCAGGAGGCCAGCATTCTACTTGGGGCAACTAACAATAAAAATGTAATGACCCATCAATAAGCAAATGGTTGTGTCACGCGTCGGCACGTCCCCTGAAGAAGAATAAAGCAGGGCCAAGGGACCCAGCTGAAGCCGGGGCGAAGGTGTGGGCTCCTGGTGAAAGGAGTGTGTGGCCAGGGACCCAAGCACGCCAGCCGTGGGGCCACCGTGGGGAAGCGGATCCGAGCGGAGAGCACCGCCGGGGTGCGTGAGGCTAATGTGAGAAGACCTGTGTGGCTGGGACAAAGCACAGGGTGGGAGGAGACGGTGTCCAGAGCGGGCACAGATCCTGTAGGGTCTTTGTAGGGCTTTGGCTTTCAGTTTAAGTAAGATGCGGGGCCGCTGGATGACCTGGCCGCTGTGTGGGGACTAGCCCATGGGGACCTCCCTCAAGAGGATAGAATGTGTCTTTGAGCAGGATCTCTGCCTCCTTCCTCTCTCTCCAGAATCCAGGCCACACACACAGACCCAGTCAGGGGCTCAGTTCACGAATGGTCTGCTGGCTGCCTGCCTCGCTGGGCTGCTGTCCTTGACCCCCGCGGGGGTCCCTCATGTACCTCAACTGGGACTCACCCAGAATGCCTGACTAGTGTCCCCGTCAGGCGATGGAGGTGTGGATTTGCTGCCCCCAGCCTGCATGGCCCTGATGCCTGGCCAGGCGTCATGACATCACAGCCCTGCAGGCCAGCCTCCCTCCAGGTACAAGGTTTCATGTTCCCCGTGGTAGGCATGGTTTTCGTGTAATCTCGCGCATTACAATAACCGTGTGTTTACTCATGTCCCCATCAGTTAGCTCTTATCTGTCCCATCTCTACTTGACTGTAAGCTTCCTCAGGGAAGGGACTAGGTCTCCCTGACATCTGGATCAATCTTGACTTTGCAAAAGGTCGTACACCCCTGGGGGTGGCTGCTGGCCGGGAGACAGTCATACAGAGGGAAGAGCAGGGATTCACATCCATACCCTGGGAGTTAGGGGACCTTTGCCACTAACCTTGCTGAGTGACTTCCGCACTCTGACCCTCAGTTTCCCCATATGTAAAGTGGTGTGGACTGGGTGACGTCAGTGATTCTTACATTATTTTGAAATATCAACAAAATCTGTGGTTCTCCCTGGAATAATGAATAGAGACATCCAAAGGCCTGTGATGGGGAGGGGCGGGCTAACAAGCTTCTAGATTTGTCCCTAAGGCTTCATCCAGTTCTGAGAATGTGATTTTTTGGTGCTTTCATTGTAACACGGGGTCGGGGTGGGGGCGCCAACCTTGAGGGACGGACTGATTCTGACTTCCATGTGACAGAGGACTTATTTTTGTTGGTTTCTTTAAAAAGGTACATGGGATCCATTCGTGGAGGCTGAGAAGTTTGTGGTTCAGAGCCTGTGTCCTTACTCCCCTCCTCTGGACACCAGGCGTGATGGAGAAGGGAGGCCCCCCAGATGCTGGCTGAGAGTTGTTCCCACGTGGGAGATGCAGGGAAGGGGCGAAGAGCCACAAGGTGAGGTAGAACGGAGCTAGGAACTGGGAGGAGGCAGGGGTTTGGAGGAGGCGACAGGAAGAGGGCTGCAGAGCTGGGGCAGAACAGAGAACCTGGGCCCCTGTGTCTTGGGATAGAGACTCACCCTGCATCAAAGCAAATTCGAGAAGAGGCCCCTGAGAGTCTGAGGCATGGCCCGCCCCCTTGACTGAGGATCTGGGAGATGGGGGTGGCGCTGGGCCAAACCAGGCACCACCCTTTCTCACCAAGTAGTGCCTCTCCGCACGTTCACACCCAACGCTGTGCTGGCAAGGGCTGTAAATTGAGCCCCGGGTGCTAGGGGAGGCGGCAGGGGGGTGCCGGGGACCCACCCTGTCCTCCTCGATCTCCCCCAACTCCCTTCCACTCCGAGGTTCCCACAGGCCCAGCCCAGGGAAGAAAGTGTGTTTTCAGTGGGCTCAGGACGGGTCGGATTAGGGGCTCAGGACAGCTTGTCAGCCAGGCTAGGACAGCTCCATAATCCCCAGCACCACGCAAGCACTGCCGTGCCCTTTGATCCAGCCTCTGAAAGCTTGATTATGAGACACAGCCCATGTTTCCATAAAGGGGAGAACAATTGTTTCCAGCCCAGACAAAGGACTCTTTGTACAGCCCTGGGACCCGAGAGAGAGCCCCGGGAGCCGCTGGGGGAGAGGAAGGACAGCCCCGCCCCGAGGTGGCAATGTTGGGGGGGGGCGGGGAGGGCTGGGTGAGGCTCCCACTGAGCCTGCCCCTGATGGGCAAAGGGCATTAGTGACGTCCGCGGCCTGCCTGAGGGGCACACCCAGGCCTGGATGGGGTAGATGGGGGCTCCTCTCTGAATTGCTTCAGCCTTGGACTCAGCATGCACACAGCCTCTATCCCCGTGAGGGCTGGGGTCAGGGGGGATTCGGCTGCTCTCCTCTGTTGGAGGGAAGAGCTGGCTCCTCCAGGTGCCCAGTTTCCCCCACCTGAGCACGCAGGTATCAGGGTAGAGAGTGAGCGATGGGGAGTAAGAGTATCTGGGGGTCAGGAGAATTGGGAAAAGGTTTGGAAGTAGAAGGGAAGAAGCGGGCATTTGGAGGGAGGCGGTCACTCTCTTCGTGCAGTGGAATGGGTCTGGCTGGAGCTTCTTCCTGCTCTTCCCCACCTGCTCTGGTGGCTTCCCTGGGGCCCAGGTATAGAATATCCTCAGATTTTGCAAAACAAATCAGGCTGTTGGAGGGGGTGGGGTTTGGCTCTCCTTCCAGCACAAGGGAGAGAAGTCTGGATTGGTGGGGATTCTGTCCACCCCCAGTTGGACCCCTCACCCATTTGTTAGTTAAATCCAACCCCTTCCCTCCCTTTCACCTCTTCTGTCTGCAGGGGACAAGGGGGGGCCGGGGGGGGGGGGGCGGTGCAGGGCAGGGCCTGGCTCTGGATTGGCCCCCTGGGGTAGGGGGGCAGCTCTAGGGCAGGGAGCTGGGTTTGGCCTCAAGGAACTCAGGAGACATACTGTTCAGGGGGGCTGCAGACAGGTTTGGGGTCTTACTAGGGCTGCCCTGCAGAGGCCAGAATGAGTCATCTCAGGGAGAAGATAACAGAGTTTTGAATGTCTACGCTCCAAATATTACCAGCACAGCCTACTGATAACACAAAGCCCAGTTCACCCTTTACCTTGCTGAGGGACGGGGGCCATCCCAGCAGGGGTCTGGCAGCCTCTAGAGCAGGGACAGCAAGGTCCAACTGTTTTGAGAATTGGGAGTTCGTCCCAATACAGCAGTCAGGGACTGGTAGAAACAGCAAAGCGAGCATTTCTGAAGCAGAAGATCTAAAGAATTTAAGGGAGCAGACTGTCGAAGTCTTTTTATCTGGAATTAGTAAGGTTATGCTCCTGGACATACGGGACATACTGGACATACTGGATAACGGGAAAGTAAGGTCATATTTAAAAAGTCATGTAAAATTGTGTAGATAAGTATTCTCTGTCTTAGGTGGAAGTGGGGAGGGTGAATTCTAAACATTTTTTTTTTTTTAAAGATTTTATTTATTTATTTGAGAGAGAGAGACAGTGAGAGAGAGCATGAGCGAGGAGGTGGTCAGAGAGCGAAGCAGACTCCCCATGGAGCTGGGAGCCTGATGTGGGACTCGATCCCGGGACTCCAGGATCACGCCCTGAGCCAAAGGCAGTCGTCAAACCAACTGAGCCACCCAGGCATCCCGGGAGGGTGAATTCTCTAGGGGCTCTTTGGGGGTTTGCAGTTGAGTGGCTGGTGGTGCTATGGTCCTAAAGAGCGGGGACCGGACTGATAGAGACAGAGAAGTTTTATACCTGGAGAAGTTGGGGCTGGGGGGTGTTGGGAAGGAACTCCAGCTGACCCCAGAAGAGGCCAAGACCCAAGTATTGGGCTGCAGGTGCCAAACCAGTCCCTGCCCATTGAGACAGGCTGTGTTGACTTTGGCAGCCCCACCCCGAGTCTGCTTCTACCCCAGAAGGGCCTGAAACTGACACTGGGCCCTGCGGGAGCTGGAGATGTTCCCAACGCATCCTGCTCGGGCCGGCTGGGGCAGGCTGCGGTCCTGGCAATGGAAGCCCAAGGCGGGGGTGTGGAGGGGGCGGCTGCCCGGGGGGGTGAGATGGGGGGGGTCGGGTGTGGGAGGGTGTACGGGGGGCCTTGCTCACTGAGACCAGAGCTGGGGGACATCAGAGCTGGAATGAGAGGCCTCTTCTTGGTTTCAGACTGAATACCTGGGCAGACAAGGCAGGGGGAGGAGAGAGAAGGGCAGCGGGGACGCCAGCTGGTGTCCTATGAGGTTCTTTTAACGGTGGGTGCATCTACAATGAGCTGAAATGTAGGGACGCATTCCTCACTTGTCACAACAAACCATTTATGGGGGCGCCTGGGTGGCTCATTCGATAAGAGTCTGCCTTTGGCTCAGGTCATGATCCTGGGGTCCCGGGATTAAGCCCCAGGATCGAGTCCCGTGACGTCGCTTTCCCTCCCCCACTTCCCCTGCTTGTGTTCCCTCTCTTGCTAGGTCTCTTTATGCCAAATAAATAAATAAAATCTTTTTTAAAAATTATAAATAAAGAAACAGAGGTGTTGGGAGAGAGGGGCGCCTGGGTGGCTCAGTCAGTTGAGCGTCTGACTCTTGGTTTCAGCTCAGGTCCCGATCTCAGGATGGTGAGACGGAGCTGCGGAGCCGTGCGTGGGGCCCTGAGCCAAGCGTGGATCCTGTTTAGGCTTCTCTCGATCCTTCTCCCTCTGCCCCTCCCTGCGCACTTGCTCTCCCTCAAAAATAAATAAATAAATAAATAAAATAAAAAAAAAGAAAAAAAGAAACAGAAGCGCAGAGAGCTTCAGTGCTTTGGACAGACTGGGATGGAAGTCATAGTCAAGTTCCTGTGGCTTCCAAGGCCACCTCTCTGCGGTGCCACTTGGCAGCATCCCTTGCGCTTTCCAGGATGTCGTTCCCGTGGAAGCCAAGAGGGGAAGCTCAGATCACTCCCATCTTGGCTGAAGGGAGGAGGTGACAGGCAGACACAGATGTGGGAAGAACAGTGAGAGGAGTGAGGGAAAGGGGAGTCCGTTCAGAGGGGTGGTCGGGAACAGAGACGGGGAAGAAGGGCTGGAGGGCGTAGGCAGAGAATGCATGTGTACAAGTGTGCACAGGGGCACGCATATACGTGTGCAAAACTAATAGCATTCTGAAGTTCGAAAATCACCTTCTGCCTACTGCCCCTTTCCTCAGAGAGACAGAAGCAGGTGGAGTGAGGCCTTAAGGGAGCCAGTGAAGGACAGAGAACTCCGACAGTGCAGAACTGGGGAGAGCGTGGTTGCTGGTGATGGGGACCGGCCAAGGACTCTGTCTCCTGCCTCCGCCGCCCCTGGCTACTCCTCCAGACAAGACTGCGCCTTGCTGCAGGCTGAGAGGTGGGGTGGGAATGAGCATGAAGCCCCCTGCCTGTGGGTCTGAGACGCTGATAGGAGGAGTCAGGTGGGTATCCTGGGTTCCCGTGGACAATGGGATACGAGGGTTGGTTTGTCTACCCAGCGGAGGCTTCCTGTCTGGTAATGACAGACTCTATTTTCTTTCTTTCTTTTTTTTTTTTTTAAGATTTTATTTATTTATTTGACAGAGAGAAACCACAAGCAGATGGAGAGGTAGGCAGAGAGAGAGAGAGGGAAGCAGGCTCCCCGCTGAGCAGAGAGCCCGATGCGGGACTCGATCCCAGGACCCTGAGATCACGACCTGAGCCGAAGGCAGCGACTTAACCCACTGAGCCACCCAGGCGCCCCAGACTCTATTTTCAATGAAGAGAAAGCCTGGGTCCTATGAGAAGCCAAGGGCCATCTTTCTTGAGGAGGGGCAGGCAGGGCCAGGAAGAGAGGAAGACATGAACTGGGACCCCTAGGTTTCTCACACCCTATGATCTCAGCCTCATATCATCTTTCATCCATGCCTCTCAGCCTTCCCAAATGGACTTAATTATAACAATAAGAAAAGTAAGAGCAACTATCGTTCACTAAAAACATACTGTTGGCCAGACACTTGGCTAAGTGACTTATTTTAATTTTATTTCTTTTTTTTTCAATTTTATTCCTAAAATTTGCAACAACCTGGCAAGTTAGGTATTCTTATACCCATTTTACAAGTAAGGAAACTGAGTCCCAAAGAGGTTAAATCACTTTCTCACTTGGTCTAGGATTCCTTTTATTATTATTATTTTTTAAGATTTATTTATTTTAGAGAGAGAGAGACAAAGAGTGTGTGGGAGAGAGGGGCAGAGGGAGAGAGAGAGTCCTAAGAGAGTCCACGCTGAGCGTGGAGCCAGATACGGGGTTCAATCCCATGGCCCCGAGATCATGACCTGAGCCAAAACAAAGAGTTGGACACTCACCCAACTGTGCCACTCAGGAATCCCTAGGATTCCTTCAAAGCACCTCAGTTTTGCTAGGTCTGATCCCTGCCCCAGATACCAACCCATCCTCATGGCCAGCTTTCTGTGGAGGCTGTCCTCCCCAGAGGCAGGCCACACAGCCACCGAGCCCCAGCCTCCCCATCAGGCTTGCAGATTAAATCTTTGCACACAGAATCACTCCCCATAGGCTCATCCCCTTGTTGGCCTGAGCTTCCTCACTCCAGACCAAGCCTTCCACTATTTCTTTTTGCTCTAGACTTTTCCTTTTTGTCATCTAAAAGTCTTTTTTTTTTTTTTAAGATTTTATTTATTCATTTGACAGACAGAATTCACAAGTAGGCAGAGAGGCAGGCAGAGAGAGAGGGAAGGAGGCTCCCCGCCAAGCAGAGAGCTCCATGCAGGGCTCGATCCCAGGACCCTGGGATCATGACCTGAGCCGAAGGCAGAGGCTTTAACCCACTGAGCCACCCAGGCGTCCCACCATCTAAAAGTCTTGACCCATGAAAATTCTCTACATGCTCCACTCAGCCCTTCGATGGATTATTCCCAGCACCTATGGCCTCAATAGACACCTGGCTCCTCTGAGGCCCCCACTTCCCAGCAGCATCCCAGGGCAGCTGTGACTCTCCTACCTTCCAGGCGCTGAAGGCAGACCTTGCCTACTAGTGTCACTTTCAGGGGTTCTGATGAGGCCCCTTCCTTCTAGCTTTGCTATCTATCCCCCCTTTGTCACTCTTTTCTACCACCTGCTGGTCACTTGGCCTCTATCTTTATGGATGGGAGACCTGTGTGGGTGTGTCTCCTCATCCTGCTATTATTCTGGGTGGTTTCAAAGTCCCTGGAGACACCATCCACTCCAGTAACCTCTTTGTTTCTTGACCTCAACCGCAAAGATCTTCCCTCCTGTCTCCTTCAGCCATCTATCTCTGTGACCATGTCCTGTATTTCATCATCAGTCAGAACTGCCCTATGACTTCAATCTTAAATTCAAATATCCCATGACCTCCTCTTCCCCTCTACAGCTCTCCTAGTCTCTATAATACAGAATTTTGAAACCTCCAGTCCCTAGGGCACTTCCGCCTTATTCCTAAATCCATCAGATACTTTCTGCTTTTGTTCGCTACAAATCCAATTCAGACCTCAGCCTGTTGCTCTAATCCCTTTTTAGCCCCCTTGCTCCTTAGTTATTCTTTTGCAACAGTTGTAAGTGCACTCGATTGCAAACAATAAAAAGCATTCTATTTTAAGCAACAGGGAACATTTTTTTAAAGCATAAGACTAGCTTCCAGAATTGTTGGAAGGGCTCAGCACACAGAATCTAGGCTGAGCTTCCGGAAAAAAATGCCCCAGAACACATCACAGCATTAGGCTGCCCCTGTGCTGATGCCAGGTCTGTACTGGGGGATGGGGGAGCGGGGAGCCATTCCCACCTTGCTGGATGGCTCGTACCTGCCCCTCTGCGGTGATTCCCACCAGCCAATGACAATCTGTTAGGGGTCTACTCCACCATGTTGGGAGTGGAACTGGCCTTTAGTCTTTGCTTTAAATATTTTGAAGAACACGCATTTCTTTTGTAATTAAAACCAATTTCAAAATTGAAATTGGTTTTAATTACAAAATTGAAATTGACGGCCCACCATCAACCTTGGCTTTCATGCAGACATCAAGGCCTATTGCCTGGTCCACTCTAACAGCCTGCAGATGGGTTTTCCAGCCGTCAGCCTGGTATCCGCTCCCCAATCGCCTCCCACCTCCAATTTATTCTCTACCGTGCAATCAAGAAATCTTTCTGAAGTACACCTCTGACCTCAAAACTCTTATTTAATTCCTTCTGTGGCTCTCCATTGGCCACAGGGTGAAGCCAGAACAAGGTCTATCCTGGTCCGACTGCAGGTCTCTCTCGGCATCCCTTCCCCCTCCTCCAAACTCTACTCCACGGTGGGCTTGCCAAACCCCTCTCCATGTCTCCAGGATTTTGCAATTTTATTTCCTCAGCTGGGAAAACTCATCTTTCCTGTCCTTGCCTGACTCACGCTTACTCTCTTCCTAAGGAGGCCATAGCTTAGATGGCACCTTTTCCAGGAAGCATTCCTGGATCACACATGCCACCCTCAACACCGCCCCCCCCCCGCCGCCCGATTAATTTTCCCTTCTGGTTATTCTGCAGAGCACTGTGCCACTCTGTTTCGTCATTATCTGTCTCCCAACCAGACTGTAAACTCCTGGCAGGATTGTGCCTTGTTTCCTGCTTCAGGCCAACAGCTCGTAGAACTTGGTGACAGTCAATGCATGTGAAATGAATGAATGAATACTTAATTCATTAATTAGCAAATGCCCCAAGCTCACATAGCTAGGAGGTGTCAGACAAACCCAGATCTGTCATTTTCCTTCATGCCATTCTGCTTCTCTGAATAAGTCAGGACAATCTGGTTCTCAGGGTTTTTTTTCTTTTCTTTTCTTTTCTTTTTTTAAAATTTTATGTATTTGACTGAGGGAGACAGAGTGCGAGAGGAAACACAAGCAGGGGCAGTAGGTGAGGGAGAAGCAGGTTTCCTGCCGAGCGGGGAGCCAGATGCAGGGCTCGATCCCAGGACCCTGAGATCACTACTCAAGCCCAAGGCAGAAGCTTAACCATCTTAGCCACCTAGGCCCCCCTGATCCCATGTAATTTTTCCCTCTCTTCCTCCATGATCCTCTGCCTTGTTTCTCACATTCCACATACTGTGAGATCATGTGATCATTGTCTTTCTCTGATTGACTTAATTCACTTAGCATAATACCCTGTAGTTCCATCCAAACCATTGTAAATGGCAAGTTTTTTTGATGACTGCATAATATATATATAATATATATATGTATATATATATATATACCACATCTTCTTTTTTTTTTTTTTAAGATTTTATTTATTTATTTGACAGAGAGAGATCACAAGTAGGCAGAGAGGCAGGCAGAGAGAGAGAGAGGAGGAAGCAGGCTCCCCGCTGAGCAGAGAGCCTGATGCGGGACTCGATCCTAGGACCCTGAGATCATGACCTGAGCCGAAGGCAGCGGCTTAACCCACTGAGCCACCCAGGCGCCCACATCTTCTTTATCTATTCATCTGTTGAAGGATATCTGGGCTCTTTCCATAGTTCGGCTATTGTGGACATTGCTGCTATAAACATTGGGGTGCAGGTACCCCTTCTTTTCACCACATCTGTATCTTTGGGGTAAATATTCAGTAGTGCAATTGCTGGGTCATAGGTAAGCTCTATTTTCAACTTTTTGAGGGACCTCCATACTGTTTTCCAGAGTAGTTGCACCAACTTGCATTCCCACCAACAGTGTAGGAGGGTTCAAAATGGGGATGATTCTAATGGTGCTTACCAGAAAAGATTTTTGAGGATTGAACCAGCTTATGCATGGAAAATATTTACAACAGTGCCTGGCACATGAAAAGTGCCCCATAAATATAAGGAGGGGATCAGAATATGTCTTCCCAAAACATGCCACTTTGGCATAGAGATTCTTTTGAACTGAAGGCAACTGAGAGAAAGCAGACACAGAAAAGCTCTCTGCCCTTCCCCTAGCAGCCTAAAAGCAGGGCATAAGTCTCCCTTGTGAAGCTGTCCCCCCACTCTGGTACTAGGAAAAGAAGAACAATCCTTATCACCAGAGATGAATCTGCATAAACCAAATCTTACTAAATAATCCTTATCTTCCATTAGTTTCCCATATATCATTCCCTTCCTACAATTTACCACCCCTAGAAGCCCAAACCCCTTTTCCTTTGTCTTCTAATGCCTACAGTTTTTTCCTGTTAAAATGATAAGCTTTTTTAAAAAGCATTTATTATATAAATAACCTCTGCCTGTAACATGGGGTTCAAACTCACCACCCTGAGATCAAAATCACACGTTCTAGGGCGCCCAGGTGGCTCAATGGGTTAAGCCTCTGTCTTTGGCTCAGGTCATGATCTCAGGGTCCTGGGATCGAGCCCCGCATCAGGCTCTCTGCTCAGTGGGGAGCCTGCTCCTCCCTCTCTCTCTGCCTGCCTGTCTGTCTACTTGTGATTTCTCTCTCTGCCAAATAAATAAAATAAAAAATCTTAAAAAAAATAAAAAAGAATCACACGCTCTTGGGGTGCATGGGTGGCTCGGTGGATTAAGCCACTGCCTTTGGCTCAGGTCATGATCTCAGAGTCCTGGGATCGAGCCCCGAATTGGGCTCTCTGCTCAGCGGGGAGCCTGATTCCCTCTCTCCATCTGTCTGCCTCTCTGCCTACTTGTGATCGCTCTCTCTATGTCAAACAAACAAATAAATAAATAAATATATTAAAAAAAAGAAAAAGAATCACACGCTCTTCCAAGTGAGCCAGCGGGGCACCCCTAAAATGGTACGTTTAACTCACTCTTTATATCTTCACTTCATTTCTCTGAAGACCTGCGTGCACATAAATATTAAAACATTCACATCAAATAAGTGTTTATACTTGTATGCCTTTTCTCCTGTTAATTTGTTTTTTATTAGCTTTATTTGCATATCCTAGTCCCTGAACCTAAAAGGGAAGAGAAAAAGTTTTTTCTTCCTCTACCTTATCATCCTTGGTCGTAGCAGCAAACAGCAGATCAAACAGTCCAGAAAAGCAGAAAATGGCACCAAGAAGAGCCCTCAAGTTTTAAAGCTTTTATTTTAAAACCTCCAGGGGTGCCTGGGTGGCTCAGTGGGTTGAGCCTCTGCCTTCAGCTCAGGTCATGATCCCAGGGTCCTGGGATCGAGCCCCGAGTTGGGCTTTCTGCTCAGCAGGGAGCCTGCTTCCCCCCCCCCTCTCTCTGCCTGCCTCTCTGCCTACTTGTGATCTCTGTCTAATAAATAAATAAAATCTTTAAAAAATAAATAAATAAAATTAAAAAATAAAACCTCCAAGCACCAGCAACAGCTATCATACCTTTCGCAGGATAACTTCCACAGGGACCACAAGGAACCCAAAATAGACATGAGGTCCCCGTCTTCAAAGAGTTCACAACCAAACACGCCATGCACGGGCCTGAGGAAGTGGGGGGGAAGTAGATAAGAGCTCTGGGATCTTCTTTCACCTTTCCCATTTATGGCCCCTGCAGTAAAGTGTTTTTACGTGCATTTTCAGATTTTATCCTCCCAATAATCTTGTGATGGTAGGCAGGGGAAAGGATTAATATCCATCTTTCCAAATGAAGAAGCTGAGACTTGAAGAACTTCCGGGAATTAGCCACGGGTGGAAAAGATAGAGCCAAGATAAGAAGGCAGACCTCTAGGGCCTGTCTGGTGTCCTTTCTGAAACACTATCGTGATTTGCATCATGCAGGAGATGGAAGGCTCGAACACCACGCAGAGTGCTTTCCACTCTAACACAGATCTGGGGACCTGCCCCGACAAAGCCTGCTCCCACCCGCAGACACCTGCGGATTCCAGCCCTGTTATCTCCTTCCCACCTTTCTCAGCAGAAGAGGAACATCCTCTTTCCCTGCTTTCCTAACCCTTTCTCCAGGGCTCCCAGGGACCTTTCCCTTCTCCCCTGCTTTTTTTTTTTTTTTTTTTTAAGAGCAACTTACTGGAGGGGAGCCTAGGTGGCTCAGTGGGTTAAGCCTCTGCCTTCAGCTCAGGTCATGATCTCAGGGTCCTGGGATCGAGCCCCACCTCGGGCTCTCTGCTCAGCGGGGAGCCTGCTTTCCCCTCTCTCTCTGCCTGCCTTCTGCCTACTTGTGATCTCTGTCTGTCTATCAAATGAATAAATAAATAAAAATCTTTTAAAAAAAAAAAGCAACTTACTGGAGATACCAGTTCCAAACAAAACACACTCATTTCACATATCCTCCCGATGAGTTCGGCTCACGCACGTAATCCTGTATCGACCACCACTATCACTACCAGCCTTAGGCGTTTCCCTCTCCCCCTGAGTCCCCCTGGAGCTCCTTTGCCGTGTGTCTCCTCCTTCCTTCCCCAGCCCCAGACAAACCATCAGTCTTCTTTCCCCCGCGATAGTTTCGCTTCTTCTAGAATAGACATGGAATCCTGCAGTCTGTACTTTGTGTCCGGCTGCTTCTAACCAGAATCATGTTTCTGAGGTCTGCCCGGGATGTTTCATAGACCAGCAGTTTATTCCTTAGTGTTGCTGAGCAGTGTTCCACCGTGCGATATACCAGAATATGTTTATCGGTTCCCTTGTTGCTGAACATTGGATCGATTCCAGGTTTGGGCTAGTATGAATGATTATGAATGATGCTGCTGTGCACATTCCTGGATGTGGCTTTGTGTGGACATACGCTTTCACGGCTCTTGGGTAGACACTAGGAATGGCATTACCAGGTTGTATGATAAGGGTATGTTCATAAGAAACCACCCGAACAGTCTGCTAGTGTACTATTAAGTCAAACGTCCACTCACCTCTATTCGAACATGACACACACAGCCCTCCTTTCCCACCGTGGCTTTGTATGCACGCCATCAAAGTACTGCTTTCAAGGGCATCTGGGTGGCTCAGTGGTTAAAGCCTTTTCCTTCAGCTCAGGTCATGATCCCAGGGTCCTGGGATCGAGGCTCGCATCAGGCTCTCTGCTCAGTGGGGAGCCTGCTTCCCTTCCTCTTTCTCTGCCTGCCTCTCTGCCTGCTTGGGCTCTCTGTCTGTCAAATAAATAAATAAAAATCTTAAAAAACAAAAAACAAAGTACTGCTTTCAGAACATGAAAAACATGAATGGCTATGAATGGCTATGAATAGTAAGCATCCATCAAAGCTTCAGTTTAAGTGTGAAGCAGGTTCAGCAGCGAGTACGAGAGACCCCATGTAGCTAGTCGGTGGGAAGCAGAATACTGGAAGAAGATGGTAGAGTTAGATACGAAGTTGATTGTTGTCTTATAAGACAATAATACCCACTCTTTGATAGGATTTTTTTCTACCAGTTAAAAATTACTTGCCACTTATCAGTTTCCTGCAAGTTAGCATCTACATTTTTAGAAAAGATTTTATTTATTTATTTGACTGAGAGAGACACAGTGAGAGAGGAAACACAAGCAGGGGGAGAGTGGGAGAGGGAGAAGCGGGCTTCCCGCCAAGCAGGGAGCCCGATGTGGGGCTTGATCTCAGGACCCCGGGATCACAACCTGAGCCAAAGGCAGATGCTTAACAACTGAGCCACCCAGTTGCCCCAGTATCTACATTTAGACAGCCCTATGGGACCTTACTCAGTCATGAATAGTAAGTCAAACCGGCTGTCTCCCCTAAAGCATCTGGGCATCCTTACATGGTTGTTAATGCCAGAGGGTATTTCTGAAAGATCACGCAGTCATCCTTTGCCTTATTCCCAGTTTGGGGGTAATTTTTCTTTTAAGGAGGAATATTAAAAGGAGCATCTCTTTACTTGCTGGATGGGATGCTGTCCAATTTGTGAATGGCTTAATAAGGCCAATTACATCTTCAAAAGAAAAAGAAGGCATATTAGAATCCTCCAGGTTCTAGAAATATCCCGCTTTTCCGTGTCTCTTTGGGGTAGGGGTCTGTCTCCTCTCAGCTAGCTGACTCAATTCCTCCTTCAGACCTGAGGTCAGATGTCCTGTCTCTGACATATCCCCCCTACCCCCCATCTCCCCCAGTTTCTGGGCTTGGGAACTTTCTGGGCTCTGCCACCACCCCTGGCTTCCCTCCATCCCGACATCCCAGCCAGCTTGCTTTTTTGGTCTCCTCCCCTCCGGAAGCTTGCCGCCTTTCACAGGGCGGGACTGTTTTTTCATTTCTGTATCCCCAGGGCCTAGCCCAGTGCTTGGCACCCCATAAAGCTAAATCAATGTTTGCTGAATAAATTGAATGAGGTGCTGGCTAGATGTCTCCTCAAGGTCTCTTCTAGACTTGATGAATCTTCATTTATGGATTGGTTGCTGTGGCTACTCATTTATTCTCCCTAACCCCCTTCCTCCCTCCTACTCTCCCCTTCCTTCTCCCCTCCTGGTCCGCACCCCTCCAACACTTCCCCTCTTCCCCTCCTGCACTGAAATACAAAGGAAACAGAAAAGGTCTTTCCATGTGAGCTGGTGGGTGTGGAGAAACCGAGGCATCTCTCCGTGCCCCCTCAAGCCCTTCCCCTGAGAGGTCGTTCAGCCGAGCATGGGAGAAGAGGGTCCATACTGGTGTGGATTTGGGAGGAGGGGTCCCAAGTCTCCTCGCCTTTCCCCTGGGCACTTTGGGGCTGGGCGTTCATTCCCTCTAGGGGGGTAGCTAGCTCCCCCTGAGAACTCTTGCAGCTTTAGCAATAAAAAGAGCTTGATTGTAAGGTAATTTCCTCTTTACATATTTATCCTGGGCCTGCTGAATCCGCTGGAACTTCACTGTCTTTTAGTTTTGGCTTCCTCAGTTCAATAAGCCCCAGAGTGTGAGGAGAGGAACTTTTCTACTGGGAGGCACTTCACTCTGGTCCGTCAGCCCCACAAGTGTCTTCGTTGTCCCCTGTCCCCTGCAACCCCGGACTAGGTCTACCAGTGACCCACAGCACATCTGGGAAACCGAACAAAGGGGTGACAAGAAGGAAACAATGGAGAAGACTAACACGAAATCTCTGGTTGGTGAGACCGCGTCTCCTGTCCAGGGTTCTCAGGCCTGGGGTGACTGACTGTCACGTTTTAAAACTGGACACCCCAGGATGTGAACAATCCTACGGACAGCGGCCTACACTGTGACTGTCCAGGGCGCTCTGAGAGGGACAGTCCGTCAAGCCCTTCGCCCTACACAGACCGGAGAAACAGGTCACGGAGAGAGCCTTGCAGTCCATGCATTCATGGGGCAAACGTTTGCTCTTATCTCTAATGGGAATTCAAGATAGCAAGAGGTCTCTGGCCTAGGGAAGCTTCCAGTTGAGATGACAACTCATCGGAGAGTGTGTGGAATGCTTGGATAGGCACAGTGACAAATGGCAAGAAAGGAAGCACGGCTGCTGTGGGTGCCTGTGGGAGGGCAAACCCCCCCCCTCAGAGGGGGTGTTGTTGCTCTGTGTCAGCCTCTCTGGGGGCTTTGAGGGAGGAGTAGAAATTTACTGGTAGCGAAGAGGTTGAGAGTGAACAGTGAAGAGTTGTAGTCAGAAAACACAGGTCTCCCGTAGGCACAGAGAGGAAAGGATGCACGGATGTGTGCAGTAGCCAGAATGCTCCTGCTGTTCTCTGGCCTTCCTCTCAGCGAGATCCTGGAGCTCTGCTTCTGGAGGAGGGGCCCCACCTTAACTCCATTAGCCACAGTGGCCACAGGCACCTCCTCAATGACTTTCAGAAAAATGTGGCATACAGGAAAGACAAAGAGTCCACACTATTCCTCTCTGTTAAAAACTCTGGGCAAATTAGAGTCCTCTTCTCTGCTATTTTTAGCTTCCAGAAATCAAACCCCTATTGTGATAATATAGAACTTGCCCCGGATTTTTATACTTGGGTCACTCCTTCAATTGTCCACAACAGTTCTGCGAGGTAGACGTTCTCATCTCGGCGTCACAGAGGAGGCTCAGTGAGGCCAGAAACCTGCCTCGGTCTCCGCGGACCGGACCTGACAAGTGAGATTTGGCAGCATGACCTGCTCCTCTCATGTCGCTAAATGCCTGCCCCCCCCCAACCGCAGTAGCACACGTACTCCAGAGAGGCCGGACTTTGTTATTCATAGCTTGGCCCCAGACGACTGACTCAGTCAGCCTGGGTGCAGCACCCAGAGGGTCCTGGGTTTCAGGAGGAGGGAGGTGGGCAGCAGGAAGAACACAGGGAGTTTCGGTCCCCCTCCCTTGTTGGGTTTTCGGCCTCCTGTGCTTTTGCTGCCTCCTGCGGAGTAGGGGGTAGGAAGAGCTGGCTCTGGCCGCTGACACAAAGCCAGACCTGGATCCTTCCCCACCCCCCTCACCAGGGTGGAACCGTTCTTTCCAGCAGAGCAGGTCCAGCCCCATGACGTCACGCCATTGGGCAGGGCTTCTGGGGATTGGTGACACCCTGCTGACCGCTAATGGCAGGGGCAGGGATGCGGCAGGGCCCCATGCACGCACCCACGTCTCCCCTGTCCCCAGGGTAGCTTTGGGACTGTCTGCTTCTGTAGCAATGGTTACAATTACAAATCTCTCTCCGGACTCCTTTGCGGTAGACTGTGGGGTCTGATTCTGGGCAGGGAAAGCCTGCTGGGAGCTCAGTTTCTGGCTCTGGGATTCAAACCCACAGCTCAGAAGTCCCAAGACCAGCGATATGCCGTGTGTTTCTAGATAAGTCACCTGTCCTCCCTAGGGCTTCTCTAGGGCTCAGTCCCCTAACTCAATAAAATAAAGAGGTCAGGGGGCGCCTGGGTGGCTCAGTGGGTTAAGCCGCTGCTTTCGGCTCAGGTCATGATCTCAGGGTCCTGGGATCGAGTCCCGCATCGGGCTCTCTGCTCAGCAGGGAGCCTGCTTCCCTCTCTCTCTCTGCCTGCCTCTCCGTCTACTTGTGATTTCTCTGTCAAATAAATAAATAAAATCTTTTAAAAAAATAATAAAATAAAATAAAGAGGTCAGAAAAGAGATTTCCGAGGACACTTTCAGAAGTCCCAGAGGAGGGGCGTGTGGAACCTGCGTCAGCCTGTGTTGTGGCCCCATCTGTCCTTGCCCCATCCTCCACTCCCCGTCTCATCCCTGGTGGCCTCAGAGTGAGAATGTGAGTCATCTGGCTCCTGGCACCCAGTTTCAGCCTCGCCCCGCCCCTGCCGTGGGCCTTGCATTTGCTGTTTACTCCCAGGAGCAGGTGCACCTGGGTCATTTCACGGTGGGAGGGAGATGGGACCTGGAGACACCAGGGGCTCTGTCTAACTCCGTACCCCCACAGGTGGCCCAAGGCCAGGATGGGGTCTTGGGGCTCCCAAGCCAGTGGAGAGATTTGAGTGGCCTAGAAAGCCCCTCCCTGCCCCCACCACAGGCTCTGCCACTCCCAGAGGCTCTAGGTTTCAGGCACCCCCCCCCACTCCCCACCAGCTGCTGAGTCCTCAGCTATCTGCCTCTAATCTCTTCCCCCGGAGTCTTCCAGACTCCCCTGGTCACCGGTGGTTTCAGTATTCGTCATTCAGCAGCTACTCCTAGAGCAACTCTGGCCCCACCCTTGACCCCAAAGCCCCCCCAGGGAGTGCTCAGCTTGGGCAGGGGGCGGGGCTTGGGGACCACCCCGAAGGTGGTGAGCCTCCCAGAGCTGCTTCTCGCATTGAGGAGGTATGGAGGGGAGGCGGGCCCCACAAACCCTGTGCCAAAAAGAGAGTACAAGGGGCTCCTCGGTGGCTTAGTGGGTTAAGCATCTGACTTCGGCTTGGGTCATGATCTCGGGGTCCCAACTCAGACTCTGTGCTCAGTGGGGCGTGAGCTTGTTCCTCTCCCTCTGCCCCTCCACCCACTTGTCCTCTCTCACTCCCAAATAAATAAATTAAAAATCTTAAAAAGAAGAAGGAGGAGGAGGAGAAGGGGAAGGGGAAAGGAGAGGTGTGTAAGGAGAGCAGGGCTGGGAGATGGGTACCCCAAGTTAATGTGAGATCAGGAGCGAGAAGAGGAGAAGAAAGCTCTGGGGGACTACTAGAGGGTGTGGTCAAAGACACTGGAATGTGAGTCTGGAAACCCGGGTTTGAGTCCTGGCTTGGCCACCACCTCCCTCTGTAAGCTGGGGCATACCCATTAATCTCTAGGTGCCTCATGGCCCCATCTCTACAAGGCAGGGTGAGCCTTGGGTGAGCCAAGACTCCTTCTAATCCTGGTGCTCTGTTGGGCACCCATGTGGGCTTCACAGCCCAGTGACAACTTAAGCTCCCACATCTCTTTCTAGAGGAAAGGCGAGATCCTGTCAGCGGCCGTGGAACAAGCCAAGAGTTGGTTAGTCTTGGGTGAGGTCACCCAAGACAACCTAGGGGCTCTCCTCCACGTACCTGAGGAGGCCTGCCCCACCCCAGGCCCAGGCTCCAGACCACAGAGTGGACAACAAAGCCAGGCAGGTGGAAAATTCCCTCTGGCATTCTGCCCAGGCGTCCTGGACGGCATCTGTGCCAGTCTGGGTGGGCAGGGGCTGGGTGTCCAGGGGACTACTGAACAGCTTGGCAGCCATGAGAAGCTGGCCAGGGGCCCGCCAAGGCCTCTCAGCTCAATCCTGCCCCACTGCCCAGACACAAAACTTGTATTCTGCTCAGGTAGGCAGAGGGAGGAGGAGGGATAGGGAAACTCGTGGTGGTTTGTTGAAATCCCGGAGCTTCTCCGAAGTCGCAGCCCTCATTCAAGACGACAGTGCGCCAGCTCCAGTGTCCATGCCGAGTGGTCCCTGGACACAAAGGGAGGACTGAGGGTGGCAGCTGCTGCCGTGGCCAGGCAGGAAGAGAGCTTCGAGAAGTGCTGCTGGGGGCTGATGTCCCTATGTCCGCTCCCGCTGGCTGCTGATCTCCATCCTGTGACTTGGGCCCTGTGTATCCCTGTCAAGGCCTTGCTCTGTCCCGTTTCAAACATGGGGATAGACGTGTGGGCCCATCCCTCACAGGCTGAGGGGGCGGGGGGCATGAAGCCACACCCGCAGAGGGCCTAGGGAAAGGGAGAAGCGCTGTGTGTACGTGCGGCCTGAGACTGGGAGACAACGCACTTCCCACGGCCTGTGTGTCTGGGGGTGCCTTGTGTCTGAAAAGCCAGGGCAGAGGACCCTTTCTCCCACCTCTCTCCTCCTCTTTATTAGACCCTCAAAAATTGCTGAGTTACCATGGCTACATTTCCCTGCCCGGCTCCCTGGAGGCCTTTCCCAGAATCTGGAATTACTTTCTAGAATGTTTACCCACAAACATTTTATGTTGTCAGTTCAGGTGAGGCTTTCAGATCTGAGGAAACCCCTTTGTGGCTCTGCCAGGCTACAGCTGGCCAGCGAACAGGCCCCTCGAATCACTCCCAGGGTGGGTGCCACTGGGCACAGAAGGCTTGAGGTGTCGGGGTGTAGCAAGGTCAAGGTGAAACCACGGACTGCTGGGAAAGCTACCCAAGGGGCATGTCCCACTGACCCGCAGTCAGAAGCCTAAAAGCGTCATTGCCAATACAGGGAACATTGTCCGTCTGGGCTGGCCGGGGAAGGCTCTAAAGATAAGGCAGGGCATGAACCTGACTCCATGACAGCCAATTAGCTCTGCCCCAGGGACCCAGCTCCAGTGACTCATGGATAGCCAATCAGAAGGCGCTGAGCCAGAGACCTTTTTCAGCCAGACACACCTGTAACCTGCTCACCATCTGTTGGACCACACCCCTGCCCCAACCATTCCAGAAAGAAATGTAAATCTCTGTGTATAGTTGCCTCTGGAGAGCTCTGTAACTCTAACATGGAAGGAGATGCACGCCGATCATATCGACCTCAAACACATACACGATGCCATCCACCTGGGTTAGAATCGGCAAAAGAGAACAAGTCCAGGGGATTGCAAAACGGACTTGCATATGTCTCTCCACCGTCTGGTGCCTGCTTTCTATGAACCATTCCTCACCCGAGAAACAAAAGCAAACAGACAAAAATATCAACTAGGTTCATTCATTGACGTTCCACTGTGAAATACTGACTTTGAAAAGGACTGAGAGTTCTTCTAGCAAAGCTTATGTTTATAGGCGATGGCTGGGTCCCAGCAGGGGAATTCTCTACCCAAAGGAAGGCACAGTGCTCCTTATTGTTGGCAAGGGCATCTTGCCAAAGTCCTAGGAGCCAGGTCAGACTTTGGCCACATGGGCCCATCTGGGGGATGTCCTGAGTGGGGACTCCCAAAGTGGCAGTGGTGAGTCAGACATGCCCACATATGGGGGAGACATGGGAAAGGGGCAATGTATTGTCTTCCCAACCTTCTTACCCTGGAGCCTGCCCAAGTGTTGAGAATTCTGGGATTTCCTGTCATTTCCGATGGACAAATGGCCGGAGTTGTGGTAAGTTCATAGGAGCCACAGCTCAGGGTTGTGGGCCAGAGGGACCTCAACAGAGGGAGATGGGGACAGCCTGCCACAGGGTAACCCAGGAAGAGGGTTCGGAAGAAATCCACACATACTAAGTCTTCCCGAGGCTGGGTGTCTTTGCTGCAAGTGGTGAGCTTCTCTGCATGGTCTGGACTGCACGGCCCTGCTAAGAATAAAAACGATGAGTACGTATGAAGTGCAGGAGCCCCGCTGGGCGCCGGGGTGCGGCAGCTAACCAGGCACCCAGGCACCTGACTCCCTGCCGTCCATACCCTCATCAGGTAGCTTCAGCAAAGGCCTTCCCCTCCCGGTTCCCATGGTCACAGGATTCAAAGTCAGGCAAAACCACGAACGAGTCTGCAAGGAGACCGGCAGAACTTTGGGGCTGGTTTAGACAGGAAAGAAAACTCCTGAATCCCAAAGGATTCAGAAAGGGAAGATCTGACCTCTGCCGCCAAGGCGAGCCAGAAGTGGGAGGAGTTTTGCCTGAGGCCAGAAATCGTTCTGTCCACCCATGGGGTCAAGTCTCACTCGAGACCTTGGACAGCTGGCTTGGCTCTGCTAATTCCGGGGAATGGGCTGGGCTGGGATTCCAGGGCTAGAGAAGCCCAACCCCGGGTGGGGTCTCTGAGTCTGTCGTTAGCCTCCTTTGCATACGGGGGAGTCTCCTCCATGGGTCCTACAGGGGGCTGCAGCCAGGGTCTTTTAGTCCCCCTCCCTTTGGAACATCTTCTCCTTCTCCACCCCAGTCTGGGGCAATGATCGAGGTGGGCATAGATGAAACCTCTCCCCCTAGGAGAAGCAGAGAAGACCCTCGAGCTCATTCCAGGATCCCTCAGAGTCCCGGGATCTTGGCAACATGGAATGAGGTCCCATCAGCAACCCGAGTTGGGCTACGTGGCCAGGCCAGCTGGACAGCAGGTCCAGAGGCCTCACAATGTGGAGAATCCCGCGGCAGAACATTGTGCTTCTCGTGGGACCAGAGGAATGTGGACTGGTGTCATGGACGGGCTAGGACTACTCGGAGACAGGAAGGGAACTGACAATGAATTGATATTTATAAAAAAACCTGCTTTGGTCAGGAATGTCACTTGAGTTGTATAATTTAAGGTTCAGAACCACCCTCTGAAGTTTGTATTACTGTTCTCATTTACCGTCAGGAACCCTGAGGGTCAGGGAGGTTAAGTGACTTGCCCCAGGCTACTGGCAGGAACTACGGAAAGAGTGGTCTGTGTGAATCTAACTTCGTGCTGTGTCTAGGACGTTCCACCAACTCCAGAGAAAGAGAGCAAGACGGTGCCGCTCTTGGGCTCAGAAGGACTCAAGAGCAGAGAAGTTCAGGGGCGTCTGGCTGGCTCAGCTGGGAGAGCGTGTGATCTCGGGGTGGTAAGTTTGAGCCCCGCATTGGGCTTGGAGCCTACTTTACAAAAAAAAGAAAGAAAAGAAAAAGAAAGACAAAGTAGAAGTTCAGCTGTCTGTTCCCACAAGCCCGACCCTACCTGCACCCTGAATGCCGCCCAGGCAAGGGTTAACCCCTCCTCCTTGGCTCCGCACTGCATTCTTTTGTGCTGAGCCCCCGCTGGCAGCTCAAGTCAGGACATCAGGGCAAGAAAGCAGAAAGGACATGGCCAGGGCACCTGGCAATGAATAATCTGCTTGTCCTGGCCCGGCTGCCCCAAGGCTGTGCGGTGCGGGCTGGGGAGGAGAGATGGCCGCCAGCACCAGCACCTGAGGGCAAGGGGCTGTGGGGGCGGGGAGCTCAGGGAGGCCGTGGGGGGTGGTGTGGGGGCAGGACCCTGGAACAACACTGTGTCTGGAACTTGCTTCATCTCCCAGGCTGTCACCGCTTAAACAGAAACTTCAGTGGCTTTCCCCAGGTCCCCATGGCTGCAGCCACACCTCTGAGAGTCACAGCCTGGGGCTTGGCTCTCCCTCGGATTTATCCCAGCCAGGTCCCAGCTCCAGAGAGCCCTCCAACCTGCTCCTGGGGGCGAGAATCCAGTAGAGGTGTCCTAGGGAACAGCCCAGTATGTCAGGGACTTAGGTGGCCTCGTGCTAGAGAGCACCCGGAAAGGACCAGACGGGAGAGGACAGAGGACAGCCCTCCGTGCGTTTCCCAGACGCCCTCAGCCTCACCCCGCTGCTGCCCAGCTCTTCACCTGCCTGCTGTTGTGACTCGGGGGCCAGGCTCGCTCCTCGGGCTGGGTGACACTCTGCTTCACCCAACAGGCTGGATCTGCCTGGAATCAAACCTTCCTCCCCACCTCCCTGCCAGGAAATTTTGCCCCACCTCCTTTCTGCCAAACCAGCTCCCTCCCTTCCATCCAGACTCTGCTCCAGAAGAAATCCCCTGGGAGACTTCTCTCTAGGAAGCCTTCTTTGACTCACTGAAGACCTGCTGTTGGCCCCGCTCTTGTCCTGCTGGTGTCCTACACACACCTCTGCCCGTCGCTGGGGCCAGTCCTACTCCTTATGGAATTGATTTTGGGTCCGCTGAGTATCTCACACTAGATGATGTGTGTGTGTGTGTTTTCTGTCTCCTCCAGGGAACAGATCCAGAACCAATGGGTGGGTCTTCCTGGAGTCACATTTCTAATACAGGAACAACTTCCACATGTTTATAGCATCTAAAATGGGAATGGGCTGCCTCAAATGGTAGTGACCTCTCTGTCCAGAAAGGGTTTCAAAGAATGGCTTGTTGCTCATCAGTGACAAATGCTTTTGAACATTAATTATGTGTCTGGCACATAGTAGGCTTTCAATAAACATTTGTTAAACACATCCAGCATGACCCACTCCCTTCCTACAGAAGGTAAAAATCTGGGATTTTGTGCTGATGGAGCCCATCAGTTGGGTCCTGAAAGTTAGGGTGATCTTTAAAGCATCCTGATGGGAGAACCTTAACCCAGAGGGTAGTCTAGATGGGCAAGAGAGGACTCTGGTCACCCCTGGAGGCGAGTAGTACCTATACTGAGCTCCTGGTGCTGGCTGCTTGCTGGGAACCACAGTGGAGGTGCTCAGGCATCTGGAAGGTAGAATGACACCTTGTTGGCCGCACTGCCAGATTCCTTGTAACGAGCTATGCTTAGATCGATGAGGCAACCCGAACCTTTCCCCAAGTCTGAACATTCCCGCTTTGGTTCAGCTGTACTGCAGAGGGCTGGGGAACGGGGAGATGTGTCTGGAACATGGCCTTCTGGACGGGGGTGGGGTGCTTAGGGGTGTGGCCACGCCTGGGCAAGAGCTCTCATGAGAGACGCCCCAGTATGGACGTCTTCCCGCTGACTACCTTGACTGTGGTAAGTCTTCCTTTTGTTGAGAAAACCAGGGGTTTCCTCCCCAGTGAGGGGACTTGGGTATCACAAAACAAGTAAGATTTGGTGAGTCGTTTTATGACTCTACTTACCATTTATTTGTTCTCTCTCTCTCTCTCTCTCTTTTTTTTTCTTAAACACATATATCAAGCATCCACAATGCCAAGGACTGAGGAAACTGACGCGAAGGTACCAGAGCTCCGTGAGTCGGTGTTCTGGGAGCTCCCAGGGCCAGTTTCTTCCCTCTGCCCCCTCCACCAGCACAGCCCAGAGGGGTCTGCAGAGACACTCCCACCCACCGCCACTGGAATTCCTTACACGCGGCTTCTCAAGGGCAGCACGCATTGCAGTCCTCCGCAGAGTCTGCTGAAACGTGGGTCCCTGCGCCTGCCTCCAGAGCTTCTGATGGAGCGGGTCGGGGAGGGGCCTGAGAATATGCATTTCCACTAAGTTTCCAGACGTTGGTGAACCCCTGCCATACAGTACCGTGGCTGTCTTTCCTTTGGCAAATGCCTTCACAAACGCCCACATTTCATCGCAATAGCATCCTCAGGAGACTTCCGGGCCGAGATGATGCTCCTTACCTTTCATGGAGAAATCGGGAGGACAGAGAAGTTCCGCGACCCCAGGGCACCATCCTCTTACCGTCCGTGTCCCCACACTTCGTCGGCATGCTGTGTGGTGGTTAGTTTCTTCAGTGGCTGCCTCCTTTCCTTCACGTGAATGGGAATCTGAGGGGGCAGCGGTCATGCCTGTATTGTCCAGTTTCCTGAGTATCTAAGATGATGTCAGGCACATAGTAGATGCTCAGTAAGTATGTGTTAAATAAATGAATGAGTGATTACTGAGGTTACAGGCAGGCTAGCAGCAGAGTTGGAACCAGCTGTCAGATGCCTTCACTTTTAGAAACGCGCTGTCCCATTTGGGGCCCTTTGCCTGTCCTCCAGAGCGGGACTCCAGTGCCTATTGGGCCTGGGAGCCCAGAGTATGGAGAGCTGGCCTGGGGGGGATCCAATGCGGTCAGAGGTGTGTACACTTCCCCTCGTCCCTGCCCTTGTCTGGTGCCGGCTGCCGTCCCTGTTCAGGCTGAGAGCCTAGCAGGGGGAAACCTGGCTCTGCATTCCTCTCCTGCCTCTCTGGGCTTCAGTTTCCCAATCTGTGACTTGAGGATAAGAGCCCCTGCTTCAGAAGGTTGCTGCGGGAATTCAGTGAGCTGTCACGGCTGTGAGCGCTTTGCTTACTGTGTGCCAGATGTTGTGCTAGTGATTTACCTACCTGAGCTCATTTCACCTCCACAGCAAGCCTGCTGTTACCCCCAAGTTACAGACGGAGAAACTGAGGCACAGAGAGGTTAAGTGCTTGGCCAAAGTCTCTCTTTTCCTCTCTCTCTCTCTCTCTCTCTCACATACACACACACACCCAGTCAGGGCACAGCCATTGAGCAGTTACATCCGGACAGGCTAGTTTCAGCGTGTGCACTCCACCGGAAAGCGCATGCGCAGAGCCTGCTCCACGAAACGCTAGCTCCGATGATTCCAGAAGGCACTGCCACCACGGTCCAGACACCCTCACCTTGCTCAGTGCCAGGGGACAGTCCCAGGCTCTCTTCCACCCTGTCCCACCTCACTACCTGTTCTGCCATCTCTGGGGAAATTCCCAGGGAGAGGAATGGGGAATTCCTGAGATCCAGGAGAGAGACTTTCCCAAGGGCTAGGGAAGCCTCTGCGTTCTGCTTGGTGTGCTTGCCGAATGCGGGAGGCACTCGCAGCTGGCCCAGGGAGAGGACTCCCCAAAGCAGAAACTGGCAGGGATAGGAGAGCACCTCTGGGGGACTTGTGCTGGGGGCCCTCAAGGTGGCGTGAAATGGTAGGTAGGGGATAAGTGAACCCCCACCTCCACCCCCTCCCCCGGACCCTCCACCCCAGGCTATCGGCCCCTGGGAACCCACCCTGTCACATCTCCAGACTGCCCCCTCAGACAGCTGCAGAGAGTCTGAGGACAGGTCTTGGGCAGGGAGGGGTGGGAAGGAGGGGAGAGACAGGACCAGGTCTTGGGCAGGGTGGGGTGGGTAGGAGGGGAGACAGGATGCACTTAACTTCCATCACTGAACATCTGGTTCCACCTAGTGGCCTCTGACGTTCCAACAGCCTTAGCTGCACCCCGGAAGCTCAGGACCTGCAGAGGGGGTGCCCTTTCAGCCAATGGATGTTTCTGGAGCACCTGCTCCGTGCCAGGCATACTCTGCAGTGCAATGGGGGCGTATCCATAAGTATAAAGAAGAAGGCGGGGGCTAACGTTTTCCTGGCTCACCCCATGGCAGTCCTGGTCTACGGGCGACACTGTGTTTGCACACGCCTAACACAGAGCACTGGGTGTCAGAGTCTCGCCTTGACTTCTTTGGATTTCAGTTTCCACTTCTGAAAAGTGACAGGGCTGGTGAACATCATCTTTAGGGTCTCCTCCTGGATAAAAATTCTGTAAGGCTACACAAAGGAGTGGTTGAGGGTTTTAGCTTCGGAGTTGGACAAACCTGCATCTGGATTCCAGCTGGTGTTCGCAAGCTGTGTGCCCCTGGGCAAGTGACTTTACCTCTCTGAGCCCAGGGTACTAATATCAAGGTTAAGTGTGAAAATTATATCAAGTGTTCAGTACAGGGCCCGGCACTTGGTGAGTGCTCAGTGAACAGTGGTAATGATGTGGGTCGTGACTCTGTTTACCAAAAGAGCCACACCACAAGGCAGAAGGTCGTTTGTACAATACCCCAAGTGTCATGGGCATTTGGAAGGAGCTGGCCCACTCGGGGGCAGGTCCAGAGGTCAGTTCTCCAGTGGGATCTGAGAAAGCACAATTCCAAGGGGGGACCCCATGATGCTGGAGATGAGGGCTGGCCGGCGCATCTCCTCCAGCCCCTCCTCCACCCTTCCCCAGGATGTGACCTTGAGTCCTGGCTGCTCTGCTCTGCTGGGGGGCGAGGGGCTGCCAGGGGGCTGCTGGCAACAAAGGGGACAGCGGAGTCCTTGGCTGACCTGACTTCTGAACCCCAGACAAGGTCAGTCCTGTGGCCACCTGGGCCTCTTGTCCCCACGAAAAGGATGACCAGCAGGAAGCCAGAAAGACAAGTGTTGAAAAGGCTGAAGATGCTTCCCTGACCTTGTCTGAGTGTATGTCAGTATTTCTCTTTTCTTCTCCTCCACCTCTTCATTTTTTTTCTTGTGATTCCTATTTTCACGCAGCAGGTCGGGGCCCCTGTGGGTGTGGAGGCTTTGCTGGTCAGGAAGTCTTCCAGGAAAGTCCCTTCCAAGATGCTCTGCTCCTGGGAGGCCCTGGTTACGTCTGCTGAGAGCTCAAGTGACCTGCAGCTCAGGCCCCAGAGGTGTAGCAGCTCTTGTCTTGCTCTGGCTGGGAGGCATGGGGCACCGCAGCCTGCCCTCTCCTTGTTTTTTGTCCATTTTCTTCCTGCGCCCCTTCCTCAGGCTGCCTGTGGGTGAGGGGGCCCTCAGGCCTCAGCCCGCACCCTCCCCTCAGTGTGCTCACTCTCTCTGGCCCCCTGACCCATGCCTCCACCCTCCTATTCCACATCCAGCTCTAGCCTAGATCTTGACCCAAATGACTGTGGCCCTTGCAGTTCCACGAGCACAAAGCCGAGGTTTTCTCCCACCATCACACCACGTTCTCCCCCGCACAGATGAGTGTCTCCAGGTCCACCTCACGCCCAGGGATCAGCCAGAGCCTCCAACACTGGCAGCTTTCCTGTGCTCTGTTCTTTGCCACCCTCCAGATTGCTGCCTCCCGCAAGGGTGCCCCTGCCTCCCGTCCTCCGGCATCCCCCACCCTCCAGCCCCCGGCTACCTGCCATGACCCCAGGTGGCCATCAGGGAGCCCTGGAAATAACCCACTGAAGTCACTGTCCGTCTGCTCAGCAGCCTGCAGCACTCTCCACGGCCTTTGGGCTAAATGGAAATCCCCCGGCCTGGCAGACACAGTCCTTCCCGGAACCTGCTGTTCTGACCTGTCCAGGCTCCCCAAGCTCCCAGGCTCTCTCCCACAGTCCCCTGCATCCCTGTCTCCTTGACATTCCTGCTTGTGCTCAGGTGCATTGCCCCTGTCGCATCGCTGAGCCATCGCCCTGCTATATCCTCCGCCCAGAGCACTGCCTTCCCCATCATCTGTGTGGCAGACTCAGTCACATCTCAGGCACCATTCAAATGCCTGCTCGTCTGGGAGGCCTTCCAGATCCCTCCAGGCTCCTGTGGGTTCCCTCAGCGACTTGTCCTTTGCCTTTCACAACATCTATTACACTGAATTATAATTATTTATTGACATGTTCCTTTCCCCTTCAGAGAGAAAGCTGCCTGGTGGCAGAGGTCTTTTATACTTCTGTTTTCTGACTGTCTGGGCATAGCAGGTGCTCAGTAAATATTGGTTATTGTGAATGTCCATCCATTGCGTGCCTGGATCAAAAAGTGGTTTTATTTTTTTTTTTAAGATTTTTATTTATTTATTTGACAGAGAGAGACATACAGAGAGAGGGAACACAAGCAGGGCAGGTGGGAGAGGGAGAAGCAGGGCCTCCACTGAGCAGGGATCCCGACTTGGGGCTCAATCCCAGGACCCCGGGATCATGACCTGAGTTGAAGGCAGATGCTTAACAACTGAACTACCCAAGCGCCCCAGAATGTGGTTTTAAAGTTTTGATTTTGCTGCTTTCCAAGAGGAGTTCATGTGCTGAAGAGGCAGGTGGACCAGTGCCTGTTGAGTTACAAGCTCTGGAATCGGACCTGGGGGTCCTGGCCGGGGTCCAGCGCAGGTAAGCTGTGTTCTAAGTCACTGACCTCTGCAAGCCTGAGAAATGGCAATGGTAGTATTTGCACAGTCGAGCAGTTGTGAGCATTAATGGGAAGTCTGTGGGGGGCTAGGATCAAGGACAGCGAGTGTCATCGGCAGGTTTCAAGTGGAAGGAGCTGCCTGAGAAGTGTGTCCTGAGGCCAAGGCTGGAGGCCCGTTGTTTCAGTCCCGGCTTGTATTTCGGTCCCGGCTGGGTCTCTGCGCACCGTGGGACCCTAGGCCAGCTACGTTCCCTCTCTGGCTTCCGTGGCAGGAGCAGGTGGCCTCCAGGGGCTCCGAAGGTCTGATCTGCTGCTACCCTGTGGGGCTCCGAGGAGTAGGATGAGGAGGAGGAGGTGGAGGAGGAGGAGGAGTGTCCTGGAGGGTGAGACATGCGAGGGCAGCCAAGAGTGCCGTATGCCCAGCAGAGGGCCCTGCCCAGCCCGTGGCCGGCGGGGTGGGAGGGAGCCGCTGGAGTCTACTGGAGCAGGCTGGTGATGCCAGACGCCTGACAGGAGGCGGACCAAGAGGCCAGCTGTCTGTCTCTCTCTCTCTCTCCTCAGTCAGCCCCGCACTTGGGTCCGGCGCCCTCACCTGCTCCTCGGGGGGCAGCTGCCTCCTGCACCTCTGGCCATGCGGCAGCTATGGTCGCTGGCCATCTCTCTCGCCGTGGTACTGGCCGCGGGGCTGATCAGGGTCTCCGGGGGTGCCAAGGCCCTGGAGCCACAGAACCGGTCCAAGAGAGGCACAGAGGACGATGAGGCCAAGGGGGTTCAGCAATATGTGCCTGAGGAGTGGGCCGAGTACCCCCGGCCCATGCACCCCGCTGGCCTGCAGCCCACCAAGCCCTTGGTGGCCACCAGCCCCGACCCAGACAAGGATGGGGGCACGGCAGGCAGCGGCCAGGAGCCCCGGGCCAATCTGACAGGGATGCCTGGCCAGAGGCTGCAGATTCAGAACCCCCTGTACCCGGTAACCGAGAGCTCCTACGGGGCGTACGCCATCATGCTCCTGGCCCTGGTGGTGTTCGCCGTGGGCATCGTGGGAAACCTGTCGGTCATGTGCGTCGTGTGGCACAGCTACTACCTGAAGAGTGCCTGGAACTCCATCCTGGCCAGCGTGGCCCTCTGGGATTTTCTGGTCCTCTTTTTCTGCCTCCCTGTGGTCATCTTCAATGAGCTTACCAAGCAGAGGTTGCTGGGTGACGCCTCTTGCAGGGCCGTGCCCTTCATGGAGGTGAGTGTGCGTCCTGCTGGAGCTTGGCCAGGGGCTGGCGGAAGTGGGCTCTGTGGGTGCGCAGGAGCCCAGGGGCCTGGAGCTCTATCTCGTTTCTCCTCCGGTTTGGGCAAGGAGACAGATGCTGCGTTGGCTCCTGGTAGCTCTCAAGTAACCGTGGCCAGCTGAGGGGAGCAGGGCGTTGAGCAGGAGCCCTGGGGTTCAGACCCAGCCTGGGCTCTTGCTTCCGGAGCAGCCTCAAGGAGCATCTCTCCCATTTCTCTTTCCTCTGAGCTGTCCCCTCCCCCGCCTTAACCCCCCTTCATTTGTCCACCCAGGAAATCGCTCTGTCCGCCGTTTGTCTCCTTTTCCTCCCTCTTTGCCACTGCCGCTGCCCTGCCCTTCTTTACTTCTGAATATCCTGCTTCTGCAAGTGACGAGTGAAGGGAGATCCCAGTTTCCTGCAATCCCCCCAAAATCAAGTCAGTGTCCAATCCCCATGAATGCAAAAGCCAGAAAGAAAGTCTCTTCTCTACTATGATGGTCGTTGCTCTCTGAAAGGGTGCTGGAGTCCGGGGGCAGGGGGTTCATATCAGCTCTGTCTCCGACACACTGGGTATCCCTGGGCAGGGCACATCTCCCGTCTTGTTTGCTTAGCTCCCAACCACGGGGTAGACCAGATGGCCCCTCTGGCAGGTTCCTTCCACAGTTCCAAAGTAAACCATCATCCTCACCTTTGGGGACTTCCACCTTAAGACAGGTGCATGGGTGATGATGGAGATGTGACCATACAGACAGCTTAATCAAAAACTTACAAAAATATACCAATCTATGTGCGTTTAGGCAAGACCCAGCGAGGCAGGCCACTGTGTCTGTCCAGGGGCACAAAATAGGCAAACGGCCTTTTAGTGATTGGCCTCCCCGTGAAGGCTTCTGCTCTTCCTGAGAGTGGACGGTACTTTGGGACGTGGGTGACTTGCCGGGGCAGAGAAGGAACCAGGATCAGGTGTCTGGGCCCTATTCCCTACTCTGTCCCCAGTTCCCTGTGCATTTAGCAATGATTTCATATTTGGACGGCCTGAGGCTCAGCAGTCGGTGTAGCCCTTTGTGTCCTTCCCAGCCCAGGGAGACCACCTACCTGGGACCCAAAGGTACTCAAACCTCAGAGAAGATCTGCCACTGGGGCTATCCTTGGCCTCTTAGTGAGCACGGAGGGTGCCGAGCGCAGGGGCCCTGTGAGAGGTTGGATACAAGGACTAGGTCAGGACTTGGGGTTTGGCCCTCTGTAGCTGAATGACTCAGGTAAGGGACCTATACCTCAGTTTTGCCCTCTGTAAGTTGGGGGTAATAATAATTAAAACTACCTGAATGAATTCTTGAAGGATTGAGTGGGTACTAGTTACAAAGTCCTTAGAATTAACATAATTCAGTAAGTGTTGGGTTTGGCCAGGAGAGGGGGAGGGTAGATGGATGGGAACTCTTGTCTGCATGGAAGCCTGGCCCTGCCTGACTGTGGGTCTCAGCATTCCTAATACCCAGGCTGTGGCCTCCATCCTCCTCGAGGATGGAGATATCATGAGCTGATAGACCCTCCGGTTAGGCCAAGTGATGGAGTAGGAGTTAAAATAATCTGTTCTGGAACCCTTTTATAGGGAGGATCGGAGGATGGTCCCCAGGAGGGAGCAGGAGAAGGCAACTTGGAATTTGGGTTTTTTGGTTTTGTCCAAGCCCCAAAGTCTGCTCCTCCTCGGGCCTGGGGTTCCCTGCAATGGGAGGGGCACGGGTTCTCACAAAGATCACTCAGTGGCAATGTTAATGAGCCAGAAGAGGGAAGAATTTGGACAGAAGGGGGGATCTGAGCACAATCCCTGAGTGTGGTCAAGTACCACCCAGCAGCCTGGGAGGGTTCTCCTCTTCCTCTCTTCTCTCTGGCACTTTCTTCCCCTGCTGCTCTGGCCTCTTTCTTTTGGCTTCCAGGGTGATTTTCCTCAGTGCTCAATGAATAGCATTGGGGAGGGTGGGCACAGGCTGTTTTGGAGGGAGGCTGCTTCCCCTTACAGCCAGGCCCTGGGCTTTTCTGGGTAGGATGGGGAGAGTGAGTCTGTACGTGAATGTGTGTGCGTGTGCGTGTGCGTGTATCTCAGCCATGTGTCGAAAACCTTTCACCTGATGCACATAATGGGATGTGGGAATGGAAGGGCCTGCAAAGACCCAGAACTTCTATGTCTTTGTCTGGATGCTTCAGTAGAGATGATTTTCCAAGGTCTCAGAGAGCATAAGGGTCTGTGGGACCCAGGCCATCTGTTCCCTGGCCCAAGAGGCAAAGAAGCAGGCTGGAAAGGGTCGGGCCAGTCTGCACGTGGACCTCAACTCTGCCATTGACAGGGTCACTCGTCTTGCCTCTGCTAGTTTCTTCCCGTGTGGGATGGTTGGCTGCAAGGATCGGGTGACGGGTGTGAAATGCCTGTTGCCTAACGCGTGAGAAATGCTCACTAAATATCATTCCTATCATTTCTACACTCACCACTCAGCTCCCCGTCTAGGCTGGAGCCCAGGCACGGCTCCCCACCCCCGGGGCCCCCTGGGTTTGACCACGTGCTCTTCTCCTCCACGCCTTTGCCCCCAGGTCACCTCGCTGGGAGTCACCACCTTCAGCCTCTGCGCCCTGGGCATCGACCGCTTCCACGTAGCCACCAGCACCCTGCCCAAGGTGAGGCCCATCGAGCGGTGCCAGTCCATCGTGGCCAAGCTGGCCGTCATCTGGGTGGGCTCCATGATCCTGGCCGTGCCCGAGCTCCTGCTGTGGCAGCTGTCACAGGAGCCCTCCGCCACCGCGGGCACGCTGGACTCGTGCATCATGAAGCCGTCGGCCAGCCTGCCCGAGTCGCTCTACTCGCTGGTGATGACCTACCAGAACGCCCGCATGTGGTGGTACTTCGGCTGCTACTTCTGCCTGCCCATCCTCTTCACCGTCACCTGCCAGCTGGTGACGTGGCGGGTGCGGGGCCCTCCGGGGAGGAAGCCCGAGTGCCGGGCCGGCAAACACGAGCAGTGCGAGAGCCAGCTCAGCAGTACCTTGGTGGGCCTGACGGTGGTCTACGCCCTCTGCACGCTCCCCGAGAACGTCTGCAACATCGTGGTGGCCTACCTGTCCACGGAGCTGACGCGCCAGACCCTGGACCTCCTGGGCCTCATCAACCAGTTCTCCACCTTCTTCAAGGGAGCCATCACGCCCGTGCTCCTGCTGTGCCTCTGCAGGCCGCTGGGCCGGGCCTTCCTGGGCTGCTGCTGCTGCTGCTGCGGGCACTGCGACGGCCCGGAGGCCTCAGCCGCCGGCGGCTCGGACAGCAAGCTCAAGACCGAGATGCCTTCCTCCATCTACTTCCACAAGCCCAGGGAGTCGCCCCCGCTCCTGCCCCTGGGCACACCTTGCTGAGGCCAGGCTCCAGCTGGGGGGAGGATGGGAGCAGGGGCACGGAGGGGCGGGGAGGGTGCCCCCCCCCACAGCCTGGGTCTGGTGTTTCTGTCCCCAGAGGTCTTGCTTCTCGGCCGTCTTGCCGACTAGAGGTGGACTTCGTTCCTCTTGCTGGGGTTCGGTTTCAGGTATGGCAAAGCCCCCTCCCCCAGCAGGATCTTCCCTGTCACTCTCTGGGGGCTTCCAAACCCTGTTCCAAACCCGCTCGCAGCGGGTGGGTGGTGATGCTTCCGGGTCCTTAGAACTGCCTAGAAACTCTTAGTCCCCCACCAGCTGGGAGCTAGAACTTCACCTTTCTCTGTCGTGGAATCTGCTAGACTTTAGTTAGGCCCTCTCTAAGTAGTGTCTCCCTGACACTCATCCATCCTAGAATACAGGACCTTTGGGGGCCAGGCCTACCTGGGTCTTCTCTGGACCAGATCTCCCTAGTCTTGGACACCTCCTCTCCCTCCTGTCAACCGCCCCTCACCCCCCCACTTCCAGAGGATTTCTCTCTCCCTCCTCTTCCTCCTTTGACCTATCCTGGGTTGTGCTGTCCCCACCTCCCTTGGTAGGTCCCCCCCTATAGCAGGCCCTCCTTCACAAACAATAAACTAGGTAGAACTATCCCTGTGCCCACTGGAGTTTCTTGTGCCACACCCTGACAGTGCCCAGAGGCACCTGGCCCTTCTCCAGGACAGGTGGGACCCTAGGGGGATTCCTCCTGGCCCCTTTGACCTGGCCCCTTTGTCTGGCCTGTGGCTGATATCCTCCCCAGCCCTACAGCTTTATGGCTTTTGAGGGGCAGAGTGGAAGGAGGGCTTGGGAAGTGAAGACCAAGTCTTCATCCTGACACAAACCCGAGCATCCTTGGGAAGTCAAAAGGCTGCAAACTTGTCTCTTCTGAAGCCCTGCTCTCTGCTCCTGGCTCTCCACCAAGTCCCCATTTTAGAGAACCCCGCAGCCCTCCTTCCCTGAGCCCAGGGGGTCCAGCCTCTGACTCTGAGAGCTGCTCTTATTCAGTTTCTTAGAACAGACTGTTTCGCCTGCAGACGGCCCAGCTGCTTGTTCCCCGTCTGCCCCAACCCCGCCCCCATCGCACCCCCTTCCTGGCAGCCAGAGCTCCATCCTGTGCCCCCAGAGGCCCTCCAGGTCCTCCTGCCCGTCCGGCCCCGGGTATCCCGCTTCTGCCGGGTTCCCCCTCTGGGGCCCTTCCAAACGCCCCCTTAACCCTGTCTGGGCCCAGAGAAGCAGGCCCAAGGTCAACCAGAAGGGGCACCTTGGCCTAATCACTCCCTGCCTTCTACCTTCTGAGCCCAGCTTCCGTCAGAACCACCCTTCCCAGTGCAAAGCGCCGCTCTGGGTCGCACCAGCAACTTCTGCCTGCCAGATCTACCTAGAACCTCTGCAGGGGGCCTCGGAAGGGTCCCAGGGACCCAGCATGATGAGGGACAGTGGTTGCTGAGGGCACTGGGCCCCATTCTTCTCTGTCCACCCCACCCACACCCCTTGGCCTCAGCCCAGCCCGGACCCAAGCCTCCTTCCCCCCTCTCTTGGGGATCTTAATGGCCTTGTTCTCTCTTCCTGGCACCCACCCCCAGGACGGGTGACGCCAAGAGAGAGGGAGGCCGTTGCTAAGTGATGAGGCTGCCATGTGCACACTCTTTGTGCTGGAGAATGACACCCACCCATTTCTCAGCAGACCTGTTGCCACAGTGACTGAAGCCCTCAGCTTTGTCTGGAGAAACTTGAGATGGGTGGGTGGGGGGCAGGCTGGAGAGGGGGCCAGGCTTACGCCACTGAGGTTACCGGGGCCATCTCCCCCACACCCCCACCTCCCTCTCTGCCCCAGTCCCACCCCCAGTCCTAGCCACTCCAGGAGCTTCCTATGGGATGGGGGGGGACAGGGTGAACTGAGGTGAAGTCTGGCACTGGGAGAGGCCTGAGGATGGAAGCCTGAGGGAAGGGGAGGAGGGGGCGCCTCAGCATCCTGTTTGTGGAGGCCTTTTCCATAGAGGGCACCCCCATACCCCTGCCTCTCCCCGCTTCTGGTTGGCCAGCTCAGAGCTGAAGCGGGGGGATGGTGTCTCCGAGGCCCTGCCACCACTGCGCCTCCCAGGCCTGCCAACGTGAATGGCTTGCAAGATCAGTCAGCAGCCCAGCAGGGCCTTGGGAAAGAGCCACTGTCCCTCCAGCCTGGGCCAGCTGGGGGAACAATGTGGCATTTGTTGCTTAGGGGTCCCAGGCTTGGAATGGGGGGGCAGGTTGGCACAGCAGTGGGCGGTGTATTTGAGCTAGGATGCTCAGAGGCAGGGCGGACATTCTCCCACCCCCTTAGGGCAGGCTTTAGACCAGCTCCCAGCCCCTGATGCAACCCACCTAGCCTCGCCCCTCAGCTGGGAGTGCAGAGCAGAGAGCACGTGCACTTAGCGGGGAGAGTCACCTCCCTCCGACCAGACTGGACGCGGTTATGAGCCTCTCAGTTTCCTCATCTGTAAAACGGGAACAAACCCTCTCTCCCGGAGGACTACAGTCATTAAATGGGACAAGATATATAAAGCATCTGGCATGACGCCTGGCACCTTTTCTTTCTTCCTTTTGGGAAATGAATTCTCTAGTACTACAGAGTAGGCTTGGCCAGGGTGCTCCCAGAACTCATCCGGGCTTTTGGCACCTTGAAGGGCCCCAAGCACGAGGATTTACATATGTACGCACAGTCCACTCCCTGCCCAAATTTCCCAAGTTCTTTAGGTCCTATTAGGCACCAGGCGCAATGGCAGGAGGCCGCTTGCCGGTCACCAGCTCATCCTCTCTAATCTCCAATCTCACCCCTCATCAGGGGATTCAGGACGGGGGAAGGCAGGTCAACCCCGACACCTGCCCCGTCCTGCCCAGCCCCCCAACTCCGTATGAGTGACAGGCCCCTTCCAGCCTCCCGGGCCAGGGGCAGCCTCTGCAGCCAGGAACCCACAGGCAGACCCTGGCCCCAGCTTCGACCTCCTTAAGCAGGGGGCACGTTTCCTATTCCCCAGAGCTGGAAGACTACCTTCAAATCCTTTTGCTCCCTTTGCCAAATTCTACCTGCCTTCTTTCCTCAGACTCCGGTGGGAGCTACCTCTCCAGGCGAGTCATTTCTGACTAGTAAAGTGCCTCTAGGAGGAAGCCCTGGGCCCCAAGAAAGGGCTGGTGAAGTTCAGAGTAAACAAGTCAGGCTCGCGACCCCGAGCCCTGGGATCCCTGCTCCCAGATCTTGGTGAACCCTGTGGCTCCTTCTTCCTACAGAGGCAGGACAAGAGGGCATGGGGACGGGGGTGCTGTAGGGGCCTGCTCCGTTTTCCGGGGGGAAGGGAGGCTGAGGAGGGGCGGAGCAGGGGGGAGGCGGGGCTTGCTGCAAAACTGGGTCAAGATGGCCCCGGATTTGGGTAAACAGGGCCCACAAGGCTCTCAGGGAGCAGCTGTGGGCGCGGAGGGGAGGGTGAGCAGCTCAGGAGGTTGGGGTCAAGTGGGGAGAGGACTGGGACTGGGCAGAATGATAAGCGGACAGCCTCTCCCAGAAAGCCAGGAGCACCGACAGCAGCAGGGGAGCAGGGAAGGAGGGACGCCACCGGGGTCTGAAGGCCCGGCACTGGCCCCGGAAGCCGAGTGACTGACTGGTTCATCGTGGCGGGGGACGGAGTTCTGGCTTCGGCCCAGCTCTGGCTGCAGGTGGGGTTCTGAATGGACTCTCGGGAACCAGAGGCTCAGGCCCGCCCACACGGGGACGCAGCTCCACACCCCCGCCACGCGGACCCCAGCCCACGGACTCGCCGGGCTCCCCTTGGCAGCTGCAAGCCGAGAGCTGGGACCCCGTGCGCGTCTGACGAGGGAGGGAGGCGGCGGCCGGGCCCCGGCGCACGTGCGGGAGGCTGCTTTGTGAAGTGCCATTGTGTGCCCAGTGTGAGCGCGTGCCTCGCTCTCTGTGGTGTTTGTGCCCAGCACGCGGGCCCGCCAGTCATCCCGCGGCGTCTGCGGACAAATAACCAGCCCCGGACACCTCCCCAACACAAAACTGGTCATTTTATTCTTGTTGTTAGGAGGCAAAAAAATGTACAATTACAAGAATCATTTTCCAAACAGAGGTTAAATATGAGCTAAAAGTGTAAAAAAGGAAGAGGAACATCACTTTATAAATCATTAAATTAAACAAATAAACGAACAGAAAACAAAACCCAAAGAACCAACCCCCCATGCTGAGTTCTCTCCTTGTGCAACTCTGCAAAACGAGAACAGAAAATGAGGTGGCCCATGGAGTTGCGGGCCCTAGGAAGGGGCAGGAGCTGGAGCCGGGAGCGGGCGGGACGTGCTCCTGGGGTCATGTGGACGCTGGCTTCCTGTTGGCCGGTGATCTCTCCGGCATTCGGGTATGCCCAGTGGCCCTACTGAGACTGGGGGCAGAGAGGGGCGCCTCTGGAGGCTCCTGTCGGCCTGTGACATTCAAGCACGGCAGGGATAAGCCAGACTGGGAAGTGGAAACAAACGGGACATGGGGACGGTCACCAGTGCCCAGGCTGGCACCTGCCCCAGATGCTAGCTCTCGCCTTCCCAATCTCGACCTGCCCGGAGCCAGCCCTGCCTCTCTTGCCTTCTTCCCACACCGCCCCCCTCCCAGAGCCTGACGGGCCCCTGCAGCATCAAATGGTTGATTTTTAGTCTTTGCTTAAATTAAAAAATTAAAATATATATACATATATATACTGTACACACAGGACAATAACAGAAGAGTGTTGAAAAGGGCAGCGTAGGGGCGGGACACGGGAGAGAGGAGGGCAGGGGCTGTGGGGCCTGGGCTGTTAAGGGAACGGAAGCAGGGGGGGCAAAGGGCAGAGAGAAGGGGGGAGGGCCAAAGGTTAGGGGGCCCAGAATGGGAGCAGTTTATTTTACAATAAAATCAGGAGTTCAAATCTCAGCAGAACAGGACTCTGGGATCCCCAGAGGGCCCCTCCCCACGCTGAGTGAGGAGCGGCGGGCTTATGGGGGACGGTGGGGTGGGCGGGGAGCGCGACTTCGGGTTTGGATGACAGCAGGTCCCTGGTCCGAGGGGGAAGGACTGCAGTCTCAGCTTCTCCGTGACTTTGAGTGTTGAATAAGCCACTGTAAGGTGATGTCTGGGTGGGGGACAACAGAGAAATTTAGAGGCCTTCCCATGCTGGGCCGACGGGGGACACAGTGAGCAAATACCCAGCCCAGGGCTTCCAAAACTGTAACCGGGGATCAACTCTAAGGGCACCAAAAGCCAAGAGCTGTGGGGTGCCACAGACAGAAGGGGCCTGGGAATCGCCTGGTCCAACCCATATAGTGGGGGAAGTGAGGCCCAGAGAAGGGAGTGATTTGCCTAAGATCACAAAACCAGTGGAGGGCATAGCAGGGGTAATGCTCAGATGTCGCGTTTCCTAGATACTGTCCTACCCAGAAGGTTCGAGCTTTGGTCTTCAAGGAAAGTTGTGCAGGGAAAGGCTTTGAGAGCCACTGTTCTAGAACACCCAGGAGGGCCTCTCTGCCCCTCCCCTCGCCCTGTCTGTTCCCAGAATGCCGGCAACTCCCCCATACCCACGCGCACCAATGTTGTCCTTTTCTTTGCAAGAGATGGAGTAGCAGCAGATCTCTCGGTCCTGGATGGCAGAAAGATTCCTGGGGGGAAACCAGAACAGAACCTGCTGAGGCTAGGGCTGCCCAGGGGGCCTGGGGCTGGGGGCAACAGAGACCTTTTCTTGCCAAAGGAGCTACAACGGTGAGGGTGAGGCTCCTGGAGAGGTGGGCTCTGCTGCCACCGTGTGGCAGGTACTGAGAGCAGCAGCAAGCCATCTCTCTGGTGCCTGGAAAATTCAGGGAGCAAGGAGGAAGGACAGAGAAGAGTAACCAAACTCACATTTTCTCAATCAGCTCCTTCTCATCCAACGCTCCTGGGAGGTCCCGCTTGTTACCCAGGACTAAGACCTACAGAGAAGGGAGAGCAGGGACTAGGTCAAGGGCCCCTGTGCCAGCTTGTCCATTTCCCCTCCCCCATGCCTGGCCTTCACCTGCCTCCCCCCCTTCTCCCAGGGCCACTTCCCAGCGGGCTCCCTCCCCTTCTGCTCCACTAGGGTGCTGACCGGGATGCCCTGCAGCTGGGGTTTGTCCAGTAGGTTATGCAACTCATTCTTGGAGGCCTCAATCTTCTCCTGGTCAGCGGCATCCACCATGTACCTGGGGGACAGCGGGTGGGGACAAGCATGTTGACATTACAGGCTGAGAGGTAGGAAGGACAGCTGTGCTTGCAGCAGGAAACATCTTTCTGGAGCTTGGTCACCTCTGGATCTATGGGCCACCTGGTTCTCCTCCATCATGGGCCATTATCCTGTCATCCAAAAGTCCCCTTTGGACAAGGGGTCCCACGGGGGCGCGGTGGAGTGGGGGAAGCTTGGCCCTTTAAGATTAGGTGTAAATCCCTCCCGAAATGACCCCCTTACAAACCCCTGAGGTCTGTATGGGAAGAATAGCCCTGGTTGAGTGAAAAAATCAAAGGCAGCCCCAGATTTTTTTGCAGCGAGATACTTCTAAAAAATGAGGTTAAAACAATGAAAACAAAACAATCTTTTGTTGGGCATATACATGTAGGATAAAATTATTATTATTATTATTTTTTAAAAGATTTTATTTATTTATTTGACAGAGAGAAATCACAAGTAGACTGAGAGGCAGGCAGAGAGAGAGAGAGAGGGAAGCAGGCTCCCCGCTGAGCAGAGAGCCCGATGCGGCACTCGATCCCAGGACCCTGAGATCATGACCTGAGCCGAAGACAGCGGCTTAACCCACTGAGCCACCCAGGCGCCCCGGGATAAAATTATTTTTAAAAAGCAAGGGAACAAACCATTTAAATCATATAGAATCTGGAAGAATGGTGACTCTGGGCTGGGGAAGGCAGGGGGACACAGGGACTTGGGGTGGATCAATGCTGCCAGGCTCTCAGGTTGGGCAGTGCGTGCTCGGAGCGGTTTTGCAGATAAGAAACACACAGCCCGGGGAGTAAAGGCAGGCTTCGTAGGGACAGGACAGTGAATCCTGAACCAAGGATGGTGACTAACCCCATTCTGCGCCTGTGGTCCCTGCAGGCAGTGAGGCTGGGGGGAAAAGCCAGGGAGGGGTCCCTACAGGTAGTGAGGTTGGGGGCGGGGTGGGGGGAAGCCAGGGGAGCCCCCAACTCCGGCCCAGCCCTACACTTACACGATGGCACTCACTCCTCGGCAGTAGCGCTCCCACATGCTGCGGAATCGGGGTTGTCCCCCAATGTCCCAGAGCTAAGTGAGAAGAGGGCGACATGGTCTCAGCCGGAGGCAGGCAACCAAACCCAATGGCTCCAATTCCCCCTCCTCCAGATTGCCAGGGATTGGTCTGCTGTCCATCCCTCCTGTGCCTACACCCCTCAGAGTGCCTTAGAAGTCCTGCGTTCTTTTCCCACCTCTCCAAGCCCCTGCTCTCCTCCAGCTTCTTCCAGGGTCTCAGATACCCTCCCCAACTCCTTCCTTGTGGGCGCCCCGTCCCAGCAGGCACGCAGGTGCGCTTCCGTGGCCCCGAGAGCTTGTGCCCAGAGTTTTGGCTTCCTGACACTCACCTTGATGGTCACATTCCCTTTGGTGATTTTGCGCATGTTGAAACCCACGGTGGGGATCATATCCTCATTGAACTGTCCTGACTGGGAAGGAAGAGTCAGAATTGGGAAAGGGGTACAAATCGACAGAACCCGGCTGTGCCGTCCCTGGCAGCCACGGCCACAAGGACGCAAGAATAAAGCAGTGTCGCAGGCACCCCTCTGCGAGGGCACGGGGGCATCTCCTGAGTGTCCCTTGCTTTCAGGCAGGACGGCCACAAACAACTCAGGTGTCTCTCCTGTGAACAAGAGGCCACGTCTTCTCCAGGCCCCCTCAAAGTTTCTCAGCCTAGACTGAGAAAAAATTCTTCTTAAGGTCTAACCAACATCTCTCCATCGGAATGGAAGCCCCTTTACTGAACCGAGGCTCCAGTGGAGCAGAAGAACAATTAGCTGCCAGCAAAAGGACCTCAAACAAGTCACGGCAAACAGTCAGGGGGGATCTTAAGGAAGCAGACATATCTTCAAACAAGCAATAAAATTTTGAGGGAAGGTAATTAGGCCACCCCAAAAGGCGCCTATACACCAAGAAACTTCTGGATTATCCATGCTTCTGGTTTATCTGCACTATACTCTGTTTGTTAGGATGGATAACCCACACCCCACATTCCCTGTTGACTCACGGGTCTCCCACTAGACTGAGAGTTTCCTGGGGAGGGGAACCATGCCCCCGTTAACAACACTAACAAATGTTTGCTGAATAATTTGGACTCTAATTCCATATCCTGGAACCCATTTTCAAATTCTAATGATCTTCCAGTCTTCCCCTCTGAATTATCTCCAGGATGTCTAGATTGCTTTAAACCAGCCCCAGGCCTGAAGTCAGGCCAGGCCAAACTCCTTCCAAGGTCATCTCCATGTTTGTAGGTAGGACACTTCTGCTTACCACTCTCCTTCCCCACATGCAGGAGATAGGACTTTACTTAACCTTGAATCTTCTGAGGGTGACAGCCTCGTCTCTTTCCATGCCATTTTCTTCTTCTAGGTAGCAGGAGTAATTTGCCTGTCACATACAGAAGTCGGGGGGCTCTGACCATTAACCAAGGTGTAAGAGTCGATGATTTCTTACTCAGAGCCTGCAGGCCTGAGGGAATACTCCTGAGGTCCCATCTGAATGAGAGTGACTGATTCCCTTTCATCTGCAGGAATCACCAAGGCCCTTGGAAGTGAGAAGTGAGCCCCCATGATGGATGCTTGTTACAAGGTGGACCAAGAGTTCCTAACCTGTGGGCCAAAGACTGACTTCAGAGAGCCCCCAAACCCCCTGAAATTGTACCTAATCTGCGTGTGCAAACTTTCTGTTTGTATGGCCACTCCTCTGTAGAGTGTGTATGGAATACTTCTATGTGTCTTGGTTTTTTTAAGAGAGGGAGAGTGAGTGAGCAGGGGGTAGGGGAGCAGAGGAAGAGAGAGACTCTTAAGCTGGCTACATACCCAGCGTGGAGCCTGATGCAAGGGCTCGATCTCACAACCCTGAGATGAGATCATCACCCGAGCCGAAACCAAGAGTCGGACGTTTAACCGACTGAGCCACCCAGGCATCCCAAGGGTCTCATATTTTTATCAGCTAATCAAAAGGGCCCGAGAGCCCTAGAAGTTAGGAATCACTGAGAGAAAGGAATGCCCTGATGGAGGACAGCTTCTCTTCTCGCTAAGGATGGAGACCCTAACCACATGCGGTCTAAGTGCCAAACCCCAGCAGGGTGCCAGGGTGGGGATGGGGGCACCTGCTGGACCAAAGCCTATTCCTCTCCATCTGGGCTCATGAAGAACCTAAGGGTCTGAAGAAGAAAGCCTAGTTTTTGTTAATCACTCATCATGGAGGAGCTTGGACAAGGACCTTTAACCTCTGTGGACCTCAAGGTTTCCTTCTGTGAAACGGGGAGAAAGGTTCTCGTTCCCTAGAGACTGGCAAATAAGGCTCACAGAGTGCTTGGAAATGGCCTGGATATAGCATAAGGACCCATTTGGCATCTCTGGGAACTAGAAGCCCTACAGGCTCCCATATAAAGGAAAAGCCTAGCCCGGCTGAATGTGTTCTTGGGTAGGAGGACCCCCAGGGACCCAGGCTCCCTGGCACCCGTATTTCCAGTGCAGCTGTGAACCAATGCTAAGATGGAACCAGGTTATGACTTCATTTCCCTGCTAATGCCTCCTGATCTCATGAGCTCTTCATTTAACATTGGAAGTAACCCCAAAGTCAAGTGATCTAACCTCTGATCTTGGGTGGGCTCCACCTCTCTGAGAGTTCTTCACAATGAGTCAAAAATCCATCTTCCTGTGACTCCCACCCCTTGTTCCAAAGGCTTGGGTACCCTGAGACCTAGTTCTTCCACAGGATAGTCTTTTACATAATTAAATGGCTTGAAATATTTGAAAACGGCTCCCTTGATTCCCTCGGGCAAAACATCTCCTACTTTGTATATCCCGACTTCTTCAGAAGATCTCAAAAGATCAGTTTTAGGGACGCCTGGGTGGCTCAGTTGGTTGGACGACTGCCTTCGGCTCAGGGCGTGATCCTGGAGTCCCGGGATCGAGTCCCACATCAGGCTCCCAGCTCCATGGGGAGTCTGCTTCGCTCTCTGACCTTCTCCCTCTCATGCTCTCTCTCACTGTCTCTCTCTCGCAAATAAATAAATAAAATCTTTAAAAAAAAAAAAAAAAAGATCAGTTTTAGGTTCTTAGAAGCACTGTGAAGTCTCTATATAATTTTTTTTTTTCCAGTTCACATTAGGCGCCGAGTGGTTAGACACATCAACTCAATTTCTATTTACCGTCAGACCTCATAGAGCCAGCAGACAAAGCCAAATGGGGAAAAAGTTGAGACAAGCAGATGCCAAATGAACAGGCAAAGGTGATTCAGTGTCACTAGCGGTCACAGGAACAGAGCCCACGGGTCCCAATTCTTCATCTCTTTCTGAAAGACACTCTACTGTAGTCATACACAAGGTGGGCAGAAATGCCAGTGCAGGTGCCCAAGGGGACCCGAGAATACCAATTCCCCTGATGCTAGAACTCCCACTGAAGTCCACAAGGGGTGGTTTTTCTTGGAAGCTTCTTTAAAGGGAAATTTTGCTTGCACTTTTAGGATGTGCAAGCCCAAGTGGAAAACTGACTATCAAAAAGGGGAACGCATGGCTTGGGAGCAGGGCGCGTTCCTGATCCTCCCAGCAACTCTGCCCCTGGCAGTGTCATCTGTGACTCCTGCGTTCTGTTCCTGTTTTGGACATGATGCACATCTAGGAGAGGCCCTCCTGACCAGGAAGTGGAACCCCCCAGGGGACCTGTGGGTCTCTGGCCAGGAGCATGGCTTTCATAAATGCTCCACGAGGAGAGTTCCCCTGGGGACTGGAGGTGACACCGAGGCTGAGCCATTAGAGCCACAGCAAGTTGTTCTTCCTCTTGGCCTTACCCTGGAGACACCTCCCAGATCGAAATGCCTAGAAGCCAAGCCACCTAGGCCTGAAGGATCAGAGTCCAGGCATTAGTCTCCTGCCCAAGGGGCCCTAGGGGCCCAAGAGGCCGAGTCAATGCCTGATTTAACTAGGCAGCCAGACTCCAGGCCCAGAGCCTGGGCACACGGGAGCTCAGGGGCACCTGCTGGCCAGGAAACATCTCATGCCAAAACACCCGCACGGGCCTGAAGGTCCTGCCCTGTCAGATGAGGATCGAGGAGCCAGGAGCCATGTGGTGGAGGAAGGGGCAGAGGGCATCTGCAAAGCACGTTTGGAAAAGGAAGCCGGTGCCCAAACTTGTGGCCGTGGGGTACCCGCAGCCTTCCCTCTGCCCTCCTGCCTCAGGCAGCGTTCCTTCCGGGATGCTGAGATACGTCAGGGGCTCTCTTCTTCAGGATGGGCAGCAACACGGGCGCAGGGAGGTACCTAGGCTGACTGGCCATACTTCTTTGACCACCTCTCTTACGGAGCACGGTTTGGGCCAGTACGAGGCCAATCCGCAATTCTCGGAAACCCTAGTATGGGGATGGCGATAACCCCAGCGCCCCCTGCCCCAAGCCTCCCTCAACCTCACACGCCCAGTCCTGCCAGGCTCCTCCATGCAGGCCGCAGCCATTACTGCAGCCTTAGCTCACACACCCGTGGAGCTCTGTCTTCCCTTTTTTTGAGATAGATTTTTTTAACTCCTTCCCCACCACTCCCTGACGGCAAAAGACAGAAAATTGCCCACCTCGGACTTGACTACCCGAAGCCCTCAGAGCCACTCTCTCCCCTGTCCCCAGATCGGGCAGCGCCCCTCTAGCTCATCCTCCGGGCCAAGATACCTCCAGCTGCAACTTCTGAGCCAAGCGGAGACTCCAAACTCCCTTTACGACGCCGTCCTCCCCGGACCCCCAGCTAAGTCGCCGCGGGTTCCTGGAGAGGAGGAGTCTGGGCTGGAGCCAAAGGCCTCAGCTGATTCCACTACCCCCAGGGGGTACGTCCCCTCCTCCTCAATAGCGCGGGGCTTCCTCTTCCGGCAGAGAGGGGTTAAAGCCTCTGGGTGGGGCTGGGCTCGCCCAAGCCCCCTCCCCAAGCCGCTCCCGCTGCCGGGTCCCGCTGCCAGGTCCCGCGACCCTCCGCACGCGGGGCGGGAAGGCCCGGGCACTTTCGCCCCGTCATGCCCCCCTGCGCGGGGACCGGAGGGGGCCTGTCTCTGCAGGCGCTGGTTCCCTTCTGCCTCGTGACCCCTTGGGGCCGCCAGTCCCAGAGCCCCAGCCCGTGTCCGCGTCCCCCTTCTCCGCCCCCAGCCGTGCCATCCCGGCCCGGGCAGGAGAGCGGGTCGCGCGCCACCCGGGTCCCCCACGGGCCGTGCTAGGCCCCAAGCGCCCTGGCCCGCTCCTCCCCCGCCCGGCGCCCGGCGGTGCCCGGCCATGCCAGGCGGCGACCCCGGCTGCCCAGGGCGCGGCGCGGGCGGAGACAGGCCCGACCCTCGGCCGGCGCCCCGCGCCCCGCGCCCCCGTACCGCGATCACGTTGACGAAGGTGGTCTTGCCCGAGTACTGCAGCCCGACCAGTGTGAGCTCCATCTCCTCCTTCCAGAACAGGGCCTTGAACCAGTCCAGCAGCTTGTTGAACAAAGCGATCATGGTCGCTGCCGCCGGCCCCGCCCGGTGCCGCTGCCCGCCGCCCCTCGCTGCCCTCGCGCTGCGGCCCGGAGCGGCCCCTCCCCGGTGCGGCCCGGGTCCCGCGGCTCGGTGCGGGCGGAGGCTCGAGCGCAGCGGCCGACGACTCGCTGCCCCCGGATCCGCTCGCCGATGGGTGTGGCTTCAGCGCCCTCCTCCTCCTCCTCCTCCTCCTCCGTCGCCGCCGCCGCCGCCGCCGCCCTCCCGCGCCGCCGCTGCCGGGCCGTGTCCGGCTCGCACCGGGACGCGCGCCCCTCCCGAGCCCCGAGCCCGGCGGGCGGGTGGGGTGCGCGGTGGGCCCTTGTGCCTCCGGGGTACGGCCTGAGCCTGCTGGCGTCCGCGGGCGCTCGGGGAAAGAGGTCCAGGCTATTTTCCCTCCTTCCCGGGCTGCCGCGCCCTGGGTGGCACCCCCTTCCTCCCTAAAGGGTGGTGGGCCGAGGTGGGTGAGGTCTCTGTTAAGCGGGGTGGAGGAGCACGGGCCACCCACTTTCCAGGATCCGGAGATGAGATCTCTGTGAAGGACAGGCGAATGGAGGCTTTTTGTTCCCCGAGTCCTTGCCTCTTGAACATCTCGGGGAGGGGGACTGAGCTTTACCCTCTCCAAAGCTAACCCGCGGAGAGTAACAGCCGGGTTTGGGCGTGTTAATGCTCCATCTTGTTTTGCTAACCACAGTTTACCCGGACTGCTTGTTTAGGAAGCCTCTGGCCCCAAGTGAAATAAAGAGGTGTTTGAGGCCGACGCTGATTTTCCCTAGTATCACGTAATTCACAGATAAAATCCTGCTTGGGGGCTGGGAATTCCAGTGAAAAAGTTGGCCTGTTTTGGTGAAAACCAAAGTTTCCTTCAGGAGGACAGCTGTCGGTGGGAGGTGGAGGGCAGGCGCTCAGGCCCCAGGCTTCAGAGGTTAGAGCCACAGGGCCTGCTAATCCCAGAGCTGGCTGTTCCCCCATGGTCCCAGGCTTCAGGACAGTCCCCCGACCTAGGATGAGTGCTCCTTATTTCTTGGTTTTATTTCTTTCTAAGATATTATCTATTTATTTGAAAGAGAAAGCATGGGCGGAGGGGCATAGGGAGAGGGAGAAGCAGACTTCTGTCTGACCAGGGTTGCCATCCCCCACCCCCAATGTGGGGCTTCATCACAGGACTCTGAGATCATTACCCCAGTGGAAAGCAGATGTTTATCGGACTGAGCCACCCAGGCGCCCCAGTATCTGGTTTTCAAACTTATACACATGTACTCTATTGTTGTAGTTAAAAGCACATAAATTGGGGCGCCTGGGTGGCTCAGTGGGTTAAAGCCTCTGCCTTTGGCTCAGGTCATGATCCTGGGGTCCTGGGATAGAGCCCCGCATTGGGCATTGGGCTTTCTGTTCTGCAGGGAGCCTGCCTCCCCCTCTCTCTGTGTCTGCCTCTCTGCCTACTTGTGATTTCTGTCTGTCAAATAAATAAATAAAATCTTAAAAAAAAAAAAACCACATAAATTATCGACTTAAACAGGATCTGTCAAAAGTACCCAAGATGACCCTCAATGATCAGACAGTGGCCAAAGAGGATGGATCACAAAGTATCATCTTTCTAGCTTCTGCCCCTTATAGGTCCCTATCTAGCTCCTAAGGGTACACCTGTGCCCCATTTCCTAAAGTGACCCCAGTAGCACTTTGGTGTGTCTCAGGAAGTTCTAGAAATGTGCATGTCCTGGCACAAGGATCTGCAGCCTCTTCCTGATGTATGGATTCTTACTCTATTGCTATAAAGAGGCTCCAGGGGCCCGAGAAAAAGATGGAAAGAAGAAATCAATCAGTCATCCAAAAAGCCTTTATTCTCCCACTTGGTTCCTTTTCCAGAGCTTGTACTTCTCTAAGTTCTAGAACAGGGTCAGGGTGACAGTGCCAGGGAGGGGAGCCTCTGGGCCCATGCTCGTACATGGGTGTGAACTCCTTGCCCAGCTTCACGGGCCCAGGCTGTGCATGCCTCGCACAGGGGTTAGACAAGTCGTGGGTGCAGGAGAGCCCACTCCCGGGGCTGTAAGGAAGGAGGAATTCCATTGTGAGACCAAGCAGAAGCATTAGGAAAATTAACCTCATTTCAACATTGCAGGTTCTTTCGAAGAGATGTCATGAATGAGGAGGTTCAGCTGTTCTCCAGGACCCAGTCCCTCAGGGGGTTCCTCAGAGAACTGGCATCGGCCGAAGCAGACCCAGGGGCTGGGTTCCCGGAGAGATGCTGCCTTCCTTCATCCCCACAGGCAGCCCATCTTGGATCCAAGGATGAAGGCTTTGGAGGTCTTCCCAGCGGTGTGGAGGTGAGCCCTCAAACAGATGTGGGGTACCCTGGAACGTGTGTTGCTACGGAGATGCTGAAGGGAGTTCATTCTCTGGAATAGACCATGGGGACCCCAATTTCGTCTGAGCCCCCAGGTCTGCATGGAATGTGTTCACCCTCATCATTCGTGGACTCAGCCAGGCTCTCCAGGTGCATTCTGCAAATGCAAGGGGTGGATTGCGGGGGGGCTGGTTTTCTAAAGTCAGGCCAAGCTCTTTGTTTCTTTGTCACTCCTTCTTCTTTTGTACCTCCTGCTACCAGGGATCTTCCGAGGCCATGGAAGAAAGACAGAGGATGATGGGCCTCCCTAGGGAGTAGCTGGAGTGAGTGGCTGGCAGGGGTAGCCCTCTGGACCTCTGAGGGGTCCCCACACTTTCCCTCTTCCAGAGGTTTCAACTGCCTGGCCTGGTCACCTGTGTAGCCTGAACCCGGAACTCAAGTGTGGGCACAGGGGTCGTCTGGGGCTTGTTCTCTTGGGCGGGGTGTCCGGCCCACCTCACGGATGTTGGGTGAAGAAGCAGTCACTGGTGGGATGTCGAGATCTTGGCTATGGTCAGGACCAGACTTTTCCCAGCTCTGGCATCTGGCCTATTCTTGGGGAGGCCCCAGGCGGAAGAGCTGGGGAATCACTGTCTTGCCAGCCCCAGGAAGGGGATCTAGGTGGAGCGGCTTCTAGGAACTTCTGTGATTGCTTTTAACTATGCGAGCAAAACACCTAATGTCTGTGTCCTAGACCGAGAGATGAAGCTCACAGAGCACTTTAGACAAGACCAGGACTCCTGGGCTCCTTCCTCAGCTCTGTGGTCAGTGCCGGCTCCTGGCTCGCAAGTCAGAGAGACATGGGAGGTCCCCCAAGTGTCCGTCTGCGGCTAGTTGAGGAAGCAGAAGAGCGGCCCATCTTAAAGACCTGGAGTCCAGTCCCAGTCCTTGCTGATGCAGCTCCCAGTGACTGTGTGTACCCCCGGAGGAGACACCTCTTCCCTGGGCCCATCCAAGGGGTCCCTCAGATCCAGAGGCCCACTCTGCCCGACCCCCCTTCCCAGGCCTGGGGGACTTTGGCTCCGGGGCTGGTGGAGGGCTCCAGGGCTCAGGGGCAGGGCTCATCAGGGAGCTGGGCCGCATACAGGGCCAGCGTGTGATGTAGGAACTGGTACTGCTCCGTGGTCTGGATCATTCCACCCCTGTGAGGGAAGCATAGAGGTCATGAGTGGAGGAGGAGGGTCAGACCCAACATCTTCATAATTCACCAGGGAGGTTCTCTCAAAGAACCCGTCAACTACTCCATATAGTCCTCCTCTGGGCTTCCTACTCCTGCTTGCTGCCCCTCACACCTTCCCCACAAGGACAGTCCCTTGGCCCCACACCTGGGGCTGAGCCCCTCAGCCGGCTATGCCAAGGAGGAGATACCCCACACTGGAACTCTCTGACCTGTCAGCCTCCTAGGGCAGAACCAGGTCCCTGATTCCTCGGGCTGGGCCAGGAATATTCCTGAGCCTCCAAGTTTCCTCCTCCCCATCTGTGAAGTAAACATGGTAATTCCCTATTTGTGTGTAATAGGTTCTCATATTCGAAAAACACATTCACAGTGAGTTAACACATTCCTTACAATAGCTCTCTGAGGAAAGGAGCCATTATTTCTCTCTAGATAAAGGCACAGAGGCCCAGAAAAATATCATGACAGCTCAGTGAGGTACAAGGCAGAGTCTGCACCTTGGTTCCCTGTCCCCAGATCTGGGGGCTTCTGTGTCTGCGTTCATGTCCCCTCTTCCTCCACCTTTCCCTGAGTAGGGAATCTGGAAATACAACACCAAAACAGAGACAAGGCACAGCTATCCGCAGACTGGCATTCTAGATAGAGGTTATTTCCTGGGTGTTAGTGGCAAAAGAAACAATTCTAAGCCAAGGGCCCCTTCCTTTCTCGAGGGAGGTGCTTGAGGGGAACGTGCCTCTGAGTGCTCTGGGGCCCAGGAAGCAGGGAGGCTACACCTTAACATTGTCGGTCCTGTCCTCATCCACAGACCCACCTGTCCAGCCGCAGCTGGCACACGATGCCCAGAATGTCCACTTCCCCGCGGGTCTTCAGTTGCTGACAGCCAATTCGGGTGGCGATGAAGCAGCCAGTCCGGCCAATCCCTGCACTGGACACAGCCAGGGAGGCGACAGGGAGGTCACAGGAGACCAGGGAACATGGGGGCCAGGTGAGTGGGGGAACATTGGAGACAGGGGACCAGGGAACATGGGGGCTGGGCCTTAAACTGCAGAGAAAAGCCACAGGCACTTAGGGCCTCTGTTTTTGGGGGTGTGGACCTGAGGAAGGATGAAGGCAGCAGGATCTTCGCAGGTGAGAGCAGGCATTAGAGGAGTTGACATTTTTTACTGGCCCCTCCATAAACCTATTCCGGGTCCCCCTCCAGTCCCCGTGGACATTCCAAGGAGCCATCTTCTGCGCAGCTGCAGGCAGCAGTGGTTTCCAGCTGTCAGGCCTGCTGAACTCCTGGGTCCGCCTTCTACCATGACCTCATTCCCCCAGTGGCTGACACTCAGCCCCCTTTCCCAGCTCTGCATCCTTCCCATAGCTGGCCCTCCACTCTGCTCTGTCTTGCTCTTTATTTCCAAACCTGCCTGGCCCCCCTTTTTGGGAAGGCTTCTCGTCTGGAGCCCTGATAGAAGCCACTCAGGACTTCCCAGCACTTAAGGTCCAGGTGTCACCTGCGAGGAGGGGGCTCATGAGTCCCCCCTTGATCTGTACTTTTTTTTCTTTTTTTAAGATTTAATTATTTATTTGTCAGAGAAGGGATGGATGGAGAGAGAGAGATGCAGAGGGAGAAGCAACCTTCCCACTGAGCAAGGAGCCCAATGTGGGGCTCGATCCCAGGACCCCGGGATCATAACCTGAGCTGAAGGCAGACACTTACTGAGCCACCAGGCATCCCACCTCTGTCTGTACTTCTGCGACTATGTTCTCTTTAGGGCATGCACTCCCGAATGGTTTCGTTATTATAAGCTTGTCCCCTGTGTTACCCGTGACTCCATCCCAATCAGATTCTTATTCTGTAGCCAAAGTATCCCTTTGGCTAAATCCAAGTTTCTTAGCCAGTCCTCTGAGGTCCCTGGCCTTTCAGACTTATCTTTTACCCCTCTCCTCCCTTCCCTCACGTGACCTCCAGGCCCCCATCCTCTAACTTCACTCTCAGCAATGTGTCCATTTAGAAATGTCATCTAGGGCACTGGGTGACTCAGTCAGTTAAGTGTCTATCTTCAGCTCAGGTCATGATGCCAGAGTCCTGGGATCGAGCCTGCGCTGGGCTCCCTGCTCGGTGAGGAGCCTGCTTCTCCCTCTCCCTCTGCCTACTGCTCCCCCTGCCTGTACTCACTCTCTTTCTCAGTCAGATAAATAAACAAGATCTTTAAAAAAATAAAAATGTCAGGGTGCCTGGGTGGCTCAGTGGGCTAAAGCCTCTGCTTTCAGCTTAGGTCATGATCTCAGGGTCCTGGGATCGAGCCCCGCATCGCCTGCTTCCCTGCCCCCCCTCTGCCTGCTTCTCTGCCTACTTGTGATCTTTGTCTGTCAAATAAATAAATAAAATCTTTAAAAAAAATAAATAAAGAAATAAAAATGTCATCGAGGAGCCTTTGTACATTCTGTTCCATCTCTCTGGAACACTTCCCCTTTCCACTCTTCACTTGGCCAATTCACTGCGCAGGTTTTCACTTAGTTTAAATGTCCTTTTTCCTGGAAAACCTTCTCTAGCCCAAGTCTAGGATGGGTGACTTGGTCCTGTGCTCCCGGACACTGCCATCAGAGCCCTCGCCACACTTGCTGGGCAGCTTTACTTTATCTCCAGACTGTAAGCCTGTCAGGGCAGAAGCAGAGCTGTCTCCTTCGCATCTATCACTGTGCCTGATGATAACAGGTTTTCAATAAACATTTGCTGAATAAGTGAGTTTCTCAGCAGCAGGGACCATGTTGACCTCTCCCTGCCCCAACCCTGCCCTGAACAGACTGCAAAGCTTTCTGATACTCTGTCCCCTCTCTGGCTTGTGCCCGAATGTCCTGCCCACATGCCAGGTTTTTCGTGAAGGAGAGAATAAACACAGGGCACTTTGCTGAATGATCTAGAGAGTCCCATCCTGGGAAGAATTGGGCCTGCCTGATGCTGTCCTTCCTGAACGCATTCTAAGAAGACACCCAACAACAAGGGAAGGGGGGCCTGTGTCCAGGCTCGCCGTGGGGGGAGAGGGCACATACCTGCAGTGGACCACGATGGGCCCAGTGTTGGCAGCTGTCTCTGGGCTCTCTTCCACCTCGGCCACCAGGCGCAGCAGGGGCCCAGCCGACTCTGGGGTCTGGTGGTCAGGCCAGGCAGAGAAGAGGATGTGCTTCACTCCCCGACACTCCTCCTGGTGCTGGCAGAGCAACAGGGCATGAGAACCAGGGTCGTGGAGGGGCCACTGCCAGCCTTTTCTGGTGCCCAGAGTCAAGGGCACAGTCAGGGACCGTGAACAGGCAAGGTCAGCCCTCCCTTCTCCTGCACATCGGACTTCACAATTCCCTCCCCTGAAAGTCTGGAAGAAACGCTGTCCAGGGATGGGGGGAAAGACCCAAGTTCAAGTCCTGCCTCTGGCTCTGCCTCTAACTAGCATATGACTTTGAGCAGAATCCCTTAACCTCATTCTCTTCACTTAGAAAAAGACAGTGATAGCTTGTTGACTTACTTCTCTGGGTGCTTGGAGGATAAGGAGTTGATAGAGAAATGCTTTGAAAAGTACAAAATGCTATATGATAATAGAAGGCATTTAAAGCACTTTGCATGTGTCATCATCCATCTCTCTGGACTTCCTGGGGCTCCTTCAGCATGACTCCGGGACCCCACCTCTCCTTTCCCAACCCCTTCAGTGCAGGTGAATCGGCCTTCCCAGCGGCTCCTGCTGGGTTTGTTGGCTCTGCCCTATTAGACCAGGGTGGTACCCGTGTTTCTCTTTCTTCTGTGCCTCAAGCTTTTCTTTTAGATTCGTGTTCAAGAAGGTTTAGATGAGCCAACCCTGGGATCCCAGGGAAGGCGGGGCCTGAGTTTCAGAGAAGCCAGAGATGGCCTGACCTTCCCATACCTGGATGGTGAGCTGTCGCACAGTGTACTCTGGACACTCTTTCGTGTCTTGGATGCGGAGCCGGAAGGGACCATAGGTTTCCTCTTCTGTGGGCCAGTAGTGGACACATTTCTAGGAGGGAGGGAGCTGGGAGTCAGAAGGGGGAAGTGTCTGTCAGCCCATGCAGGGGCCAGGACAGCAGAAAGCGGAGTGGGGCCCCTCCCCATCTCCCACCCCTGTTGGAGGGGCTGCTACTGCCCGGGTCAGCACCTGGGACAGGCTCTTCTGAGCTTGGCACTGTGCAGAGGACGTGCTCATCCCATCCTCCATTATGGCTGTGGAAAGCCCCCATGGCATATAGCTGGAAACTTTTCTAAGATGTGCAAGCTGGGCCCAACAATACCTATTGTCAGTTCCCGGGGAGCCCCTAGTCCTGAGGTGCCCTGAGTAGGGGCATGTGTGGCGGGGTAAGATGTAGCCCTTTCTGGGCTCACTAAGGACCATGGCTTCTACCTCCTTGCCCTCGCGGAGCTGAGTGAGCATAACGATGAGTGACACTTCTTCCTGCCACACCATCTCCCAGAAGTCTGACACGGTGTTGGGCATGGGGCCCTGGGTTGCGATGTAGACCTTCTCCTGCCCATCATAGCCCTGGGGAGGTTAAGGAACAAAAGGAAGAGTGGGAAGCAGTGAGCGTTAGCTCTCTGGGGACTCTGCAGGTCCTGGGATCAGGCCTAAGCCATTGGACGTGCACACACAGACACACACGTGTGTGCACTGGAAGCCACGTGGTGGAGAGGACACAGGTTCCAGAGGGAGGAACACGTGGGTTCAAATCCTCGTTCTGTGCTCCCTGGCTATGCCACCATAAGCAGGTTACCTAGCCTCCTTAAGCCTCAACTTTCTCATCTATCAATTGGGCATAATATCTAACTTGCAGGCATAGAGTACAGATTACATTCCACAAAGCATATGACGAGGCTAGCACATACCAGATCCTTTGTCAATGAGTGCCCCTTTCCTCCCCTGCTGCTTTCTACTAGCACAAAATAAGAAAACTGTGTTCAACATTGCTGGAGTGAATGTTTCACTTCTATGTATTACTTTTATATATTTAGTAGCCAGATGTAGCACACTCTTGCTGGGCCCTTCCTCTCCCTTCCAGAATCTCAGCTTCTCAAGATGACGAAATCCAAACAGACCACCATTCACCAAGTTTCCAGGACAAATGGGAGGTCTCCTTTCCTCAGGGGGCCCTGGCTAACAGCTTTCCCTCTCTTGGCACCTCGGAGCGCTGTCTTACCCACTTTGAGCCACTAGGGGGTGCTGCTTTTACAGCTACTTAGGGCTCTAGCGTTGGGGGGTAATGGGGTAGAGAGGCCACCTTGCCTCCCTGGCTCCTATAGTTTGATGTTAAATCATCCCCACAAAGGAGGGGCTGCTTTGGAGAGTAGTTAAGGCTAGAGAGAGAGAGAAAAGAGAGACAGCTCAGAGCTCCTGTTTGTGCAAGCACCTCCCAAGCAGAGCTAAGAGGGTCGAGCCGGGGGGATAGGCGGGAGTAGGTTCAACAATGCAACTTCCTCCCTGCGTAGAGGGTGGGCAGGGATGAAGTGATCGCGTGCGTGGAGACTGGGTGGTTTCTTCTCAGCTTAACATCTCCTCTGTCTTCTCGGTTGGTGGCTTGGGGCCTCTTCAGGGTCTGCCCCTGCTTGGCGTCCGTGATTTGAAGCAGGAACCCACAGTTGGAAGATGTTCTCTGCTCCCCCCTCCTCCCTCCCCCTCCGCAAGCCCCCACTCCCTGCAGGGCAGCCACAGCCAGGCCACTCACTCGGATGTAGTTGGCGTTGATGTAGTCTCCGTCTTCTTGGCTCTGTGCCCGGCCTAGACAGACCCGGCTCTGGGGATCTAGGAAGTAAAAATCAGCAGAGGTCAGGGGTCAAAAGGGGACCAACGAATGCACATGCCAGCAGGGTCAGGAAGAGGTGAGTTCCTGTGCTTATCACAGTATCTCCGGCATAGCAGGTGGCCAGAGACCCACTAAATTATTTTATATGCAGACAATAGGGAGCCACAGAAGGTTTCGGAGCAGTGGAGTGACACGATCAAAGGAATAACGGGATGGTTAACTGGGTGGTGGCATGTAGGACAGACTATTAAGGAAAGGGAACGGAGCAGCAGGGCCTAATGGGTGGTGAGTGAGTTATTCTCGCCCTGAGATCGGTAGGGGTGTGGAGCAGGACGGTACCAACAGGAACAGAAAACGAGATGCCCTGGAGAAAGAGTTTTTTCTGCTGGTGAATACGGGATTTGGATGAGTGACTTGGCCTAAAATCCCAAAGTGGGGAAGCAGGACAGGAACTTCCGCTTCATTCCGCTACTGGGTGTGTCAGCCTCTCCCTCAAAGAGGGAAGGCTTTCTCCAAATCCAATTCAAGCAGGGACAGAGAACCTAGCTTGTGAGGAAAGGAGACTAGCTCTCCTGGTGCTGGTGTTGGCTTGGATCTGGACAGAGGGGGATTTCAGGCAGAGGGACCTCTCCCCTCTCTCGCGGCTGCAGGCTGGTTAGACTTGGGCCAAGAACAAGGGCTGCTCCCTCCCCCTCACTCTGATGGATGCTGGCCCACCCCTGCGGGCAGAGGGCTGGAACCACAGGAGCTGGTGGTGAGCTAAGGGCTCCCGAGACTGGGAGTTGCTGGGGATGGGTTGGCCAGACAAGGCTGCCCTGAGTGGGGGAGGGAGAGAGCCTGCGAGGGTCTCACGCTTGCCTCTGAAAAGTGGGAGGTGCTGATCCCTGGGTCCTTTGAGCTTGCGGGGACAACCCCTTACAGCTCCTGGACTCCCATCTCCAAACCTGTCCCTGCTCACTTTCCTGCATCTGAGCTGCTCAAAGCCCTCTCTCTGGGAGCCCTCCTGATTGTGCCTTTCCCACTACCTCTGCTGGGTGTTTCCCACAGTGGAGGAAAAGCAGAAAGAAGCCCTGATCTTGGGCAAGTTATGCAACCTTTCTGAGACTCTGTTGCCTTGTTTGTAAAAGGGGGGCATCAACTTCATGGGGTCATTTTGAGAAATGAGCTACCGTCAGGGGTTTCCGGCGCTGCCAGGTCCTCGGTAAGCATCTACTATGAGTGGCCATGTTCTAACTGTGGTTAGGGTTCTCGCTCCTTCTTCCCCCAGCCAGGGCAGGTACTGGGATTTCCCTGCTGAAAGCAGGTGCCCCTGTGAGGGAGCTCTTCCCCAGCTGAGCCTGTGTGTCTTTCCTTCTGAACCTTGCAGCCCTGGGGATAGCACTACCTCCCTTAATGGCTGTCACAGTTCTTACTTGGCAAGATGGTCTTATATCGGTCCTTGGAGGCGTGGCCAGGAATATCCAGTTCTTCAGGGTTGACAAAGTTTGAGGGGATCTTCTGGCAGAGGGAGGAAAAGAGTGAATAGCCCATACCTCTTCCCAGCCTCCTTCCCCTCCCCCACGTTCCCCACCCTGATCTAGTGGAGCTGGTCCTGGCTGGCCCCTCCTGGCTTTAGGTCTGTGTGGGGTGGAGGGCAGAAAGGGGGAGCAGGGGGTGGTTTTTCTCCCTCGGCACTGGGGTTCTTGTCGTTCCGGAGGGCCCGAAGAGGAGAGAGACATACCTGTAGTGCCCAAGATAGTACGGTGTGGCCTGGCTGTCTCTGATTCAGAAGGGCAGAGTGACTCGGAGGGGACCCTAAGTTCTTACCAAGAATTCCTCTTCCAGCTGCTTGGGGCTGGGTGGCTGGTGCTGCAGGGCCCAGCGGGTGAGGGGGTGTCCAGCTGTGCGCAGAAAGTGTAGGGTGACCTCCCGGGGTGTGTTCACTGAGCAGATGGGTTCCACAGCCCCCAGGGACCGCACATCCAGCATCAGAGCAACATTGGAGCCCCGCCTGCAGACGTAGACGACCAGGGCCTTGTGAGTGCCCAGGAACAAGGGCTGCTTTAGCCATTCTTACCCAGAGCCCCAGGAGATTCAAGGGTTCAGCCCCCCCACCCCATGCCTTTTATTTGTCTCTCAGATCAAGGCAGCCTTGAACCTCCAGCTACCCACCCCTGCCGGTTCCTTGCAGGCCCCTAAAGCTCAGACCTATATCCAGATCAGCTCTTTACCTATAGCTCAGACCTATATCCAGATCTACATAGGTAGATCCTCGGCCCAACTTAGGATTTGGGGAGCAGGTGCAGGGTTGACATGAAATGTTATATCCCAGACATGAAAACGACATGCAAACGACACGCAAATGAACACATCGGGTTTTCTTTCCTGATTGGAGTCAACAGCTGAGGGCCCTCTGGACCCAGCTGTCAGAGCTGGAGGGGCTGATGGAGGGAACCGAGCGGGGTCCCAGGGCTGGGAAAAGACCCTTCTCCCAGGCAAGATCTCACCTCTCCTGAAGCCTCACATGCTTCTTGACCGGTGCCTTGGTGGGTGGAGGCTGGGTCATGGCTGCCTCCGAAGACCAGGTCGGCAGCTGTGCTCGGGAGCACCCCCCACGGTCCTGGACCATGCTGGGGGGGAGGGTGTGCTGGGCCTCACTCAGCCATGAGGTTCACCTGAAACACAGGACCCTTCAGCTGTTGACCTCTGGCCTGTCCACCTGGCCAGGGGAAGTCTCCCACGCCCAGGCCGGCTGCCTGCTATTTGGCACCCCTGTTTTCACTGGGGTGTCCTCTGTTCCCTGAGCAGTTCTGTCATTATCACTACAGGAAGGCTGGGATCTCTACAGGGGGACCCAGGGCGGTGGGCAGTCTGGGGTTGGGGTAGGGACCAGAAAAGGCACAGAGATTGTGATGGGGAGAGGAAAGGAAAGGGCAAGAAAGACTCCAGAAGGAGGGTGAGAGGGGACAAGAGGCTGCCTGAGGCCAGAGTACAGAGGGCTCAAAGCTGGGGCCCCGGCAGCAGAGAAGGCAAGGGAGGAAACAGAAACGTTGTGTTCTGTGTAGAAGGGAGAGAGAAAGCTCACAGAAACCACCTCTAGTCCAGGCCTTCTCTGAAATGAGAGGGTTGAGGCCTCCCGCACCCCTGGAGCCAGCTGGGGACCCTTGTAGACCCTGTCCTAACTGCTGGCAGTTCCCAAGTTCATTCTGGCTTCTGGGGTCTCTGTCCAGGGAGGTAGACTATGGTGGGGGGGTGTTTCCTTCTTCCTCTGCCCATCCCCCCATCTCCCGCCTCTGTAACCGTCACAGGAAATGGCCTCACCAAGCCCTTGAGCGGCAGTGCATGGTGAGGCGACAGCTGGGGCACAAGAGGGGGACATGGAGGTGGTGGGGCCCCTCTCCTCTTGGGGGACGGTCCCCAGCTTCCAGAGCCAGGTCACAGCTTCCGAGGGGTGGTGGCGGTGTGAGAGTCGCTAAGCCCGCAGGCACAGAGGTGAGGGGACAGGGTGGGCCCGGCTCAGATGTATGTGGTAGAGAGAAGCTCTCCCAAAGCAGGCAGGGGGTTGTTGACCTCTGCTCGCCCTGCAGCCCCCCTGTGGCTCCCCTGCCCCGTGCTCCTCAGGGATATCAGCTAGGTCAGCGCCCATTCCCTAGCCGGGCACTGTAGCTCCCAATGCAACCTTACTCACACCGGCCTTGGAGATGCCCACCAGCCCGCCCCCCCAGGACTCACACCCCTCCCTGGACCACAGGGCCCCTCCTCCCCCCATTCAGGTACTTACTGAAGCAGCTGTGTCCCCCCAGGCTGCCTCTTGCCAGCTGTCTGTCTGTCTGTTGGTCGGTCTTTGAGGGCTGAGGAGGCTTCAGGAAGCCAGCTTCCTCCCTCTGCCCCTCCTTGCTGCCACCCACGCACACCCCAGCTGCGTGCTGCCCTCCTGCGCCCGCTGCCACCACCAGGGGTCGGGTGCCTCTTGCCTGTGCCCCTCTGGGGGTGGGCTGGCTGTGGCCTGGCCCTTCTGTCACAGGCCCAAGGCCCTGCTCCGTGGGGATGGAGAGGGAGGGGCCGGCCCATTCCTGACCACCCTGGTCCCCTAGCTGCCAAACCCCCTTGCTCCCTGGACTGCTTGTCCTCTGGGCCTTTGTCACATCCAGTCCCTGCCCGCTTCCTAGGTGGAGCTCAGCTGACCCCTAGCTCCACGCTGGCCCACACAGAAATCCCAAGTTTTTCCTGCTGAAGCTGGCCCTGTCCAGAGACTGACTTCTACTCTGCTTCTGCCTCAAAGCCCCTGTCCCGGAAGCCCTTGCCCCTTCAAGTCCTGTGAGTTCATGGTCAGGTACACATTGTGCCTTCTCAAAGCAGAGCGGGGTGTGGACTTGAGGTGGGCTGGGAGGTGAGGAAGGAGGCAGGACTTCTTGCGCCACGCTGGGGAAGAAAGGCCCAGGCTGGACCAGAAGGTCCTCGAATCCCCAGGATTCGAGCCACACCCCAGCTGTCAGCTACCGGTGGCTGGAGATAGACCAGCTGGCCAGGAAGTAGAGAGGAGAGACAGTTTGTAGGAGAGTCTGGGGGGCTTTGTCTCTGGCCCCAGCCCCTCCAGGCTTCCTCCCAGAATCCTGACATCTATTAGAAGACTTACAGAGAGTGAACAGTCTCTGGCCGTCACACCAGGGGGACTCCCGTGTCTTCTTCGCTTCTGGGGCGCCTGGATGACTGGGGCCTGGGAAGTGGCCCCCGCGTCCAAGACTCCACTGCCCCCCACTCCTGCCTCGCCTTGGCAGGCCCCTTGCTGGCCAGCAGCCCAGCCAGTTCATGCTCGCTGCACGGCTTCTTCTACCTTGTAACATTCCAAACACCCTTCCCTTCCGGCCCCAACACGCGCCATCCCCAACCTCTCTCTTCCTCCCACTTCTCTGATTCAGCTGTCAAATGGTGACAGCAAAAAAGAAATGATTTACAGTAGACACAGGGGGTGCACACACAGGAAGGATGGTGGGGAGGGGGCTGGCCTCTGTTGGTGGCCCATAGGGGGTTGGGGGGGGACAAAGACCAGAATGACCCTTTGGAGCTCGGGAGGCCTCCTAGTGCCTGTTGCTCCCGGAAGGGGTAGGGGTGGGGGACCAGGCACTGGCTCCTTTCTGAGCCCCTCCAGGGCCCGCTGGTCCTGGACCCTTCTTCATTCTGGGGAGTGGGTAGTTTCCTTGAAAGGAGGGGCCAGAGTGGCAGTCAGCCCTGGTACCCAGGACAGGATAGGGGCGGGGGCAGGAGAGCCTGGGAATCCCTGGTAAATCTGTGGGAAGTGACCCGAAGCTGACTTCTCCTCAGCTGCTCCCCAAACCCACCCGTCTGTCTCGACAAATGGGCCAGGGGGCCCTGGGGATCAAAAAAGGGGTCAGGAGGGGATCACAAAGAGGTCCACCCCCGCGGGGCCAGGCTGTTGATTGTTATCAAGAACAGGAAGCTAGGATACCACAGGGGTGAGGAGGAGGAAGCAGGCAAAGCCTCCCCCCCACTGGTCCACCAGTACCTCCAAGCCTCTACCAAGTTTCCAGGGTCTGAGCCCCGTGGTGAGCCGTGAGCACACCCTCTACCCTCCCAAGGCTGGGCCCAGCAGCAGTTTGAGGAGCCGGAAGCTGAGCTCTCCGGGGAAGAGCAAGGAAGCTGGGGGCCAGGAGGTGGGAGAGGGAGGTGGGGGTGGGGGTGGGGGTGGGGGCAATGGCATTGGGCAAGACCCTGAGGATCTCTCAGTTCCCTTTGGGTGTGTTTGGGGTTGGGGGGATAGTCACTCCTTGCCACCTGACCTCGCTCTCTCCCTTCTGCTTAGAGAGGCCTGGACATTCATGGCCGTGTGCGGCTGGAGCTCACAAGGTGCCCTGCAGCAGCTCCTCCCCAGACCAGCCAGGCTGCTGGGGCGGGGGAAGGCCTGGTGTTCCCTCAGAGAGACTCCTCCGCCCCCAGAACCTTCCTCGTTCCTGGGGTGGAACAGCCCCAGACAGCTCTCAAAGCTCATCTCTCCAGGAGCTGATTTGCCTTCCAGAACTGGGGTTTAGGTCCCCGCCATCCCTTGACCCCAAAGAAAGCACAGCGATTGTTGAAAGCCAGATTGTGTCACGTGCAATGACTCGAAACTGTGCCACATTAGCTGTGTGACGAGAGGCTCAGTCTCCACATCAGGCTCTCAGGCTTCTCCCTCCCCATGGGGAGGATCCTGGCTCCTCTCTGATCCATCAAACGGGGCTGGGCCTCTGAAGGGCTCAGGAGTTGTCGGGGGTGGGGGGTGCAGCAGGCCTAAGGAGGGGTCCAGGGGAGGAATGTCTGGTGGGAGGATCCATGTCTCCTCTCTCCCAGACCCCCTTCCTCCAGCCAGTCTGCAGGGAGAGAGCAGCCTGGGCCCATGACCCCTGCCCACCCTGGCTTGCCCCCCCCCCCCCGCTCCATTCCCCAGTCCCAGGCTGCCAGCCACAACTTGCTGTCCCCAGTGTCAGAAGCCCCTTGGAGAGGCAGCTGTGTTCTTCCCAGAGGTTCCTTGCTCTCTCTCTGGCAGCACCTGGGGAACAGGCCAGGCGGCCACCAGCTCCGGAGTCAAAGGCTGCCACCCTATAAAATTCCAGAGGGGAAGGATCTTGGGTACTGGACCTGCTGCTGGGGCGCCAGGACTCTGGGCCCCCACCCACTCCACCTGTCTTGTTCCCTTCCTAGCCCTCTTCATGCCTCTCTCGAGAAGCCCTAGGATCGTAGCTCCTCCCCCACATCACCCCCAAATCCTGGGCCAGCCGAGGCCTGCCTCGGCCCCAGTGCTGCAGGCTCCTGCTTGCCCTGGTTGTGTGGGGGAGACGGAGATGCAGAGAGCTAGGAGCCGGGAGACCTCATCCTACAGAAGCGGGGAGGCCCTGGGTGAGTGGGGCAGACTGTCGCTGGTAGGCCGTGTGGCCATGATCTGGGCCCGCTGGTGTGAAGTCTGGAAGGAAGAGGGAGACCCAGGGCCCTACCTTTGCTCCAGCCATCCCGGAAGCTCATCCCCCGCCCGACCCACTTTCCCTGACACCTTTTGGGGACCCGTTGGTGAAGGGGACTTTCCCATACCCCAACCCCCGCCAAAGGACCAGTGAGTCAGGCCAGCTCAGCACCTGGGGAGCCAAGGCCAGTCTGCCTGGAGATCCAGGAAAATGTCCCATTCTTGGCCAGCTTGCTGGAACTCAGGTCCCTTGTTGGAGGACTCTAGGACGGAAGAGAGTCCCTCCCTCTCTCCCAAGGCCAGAGCTGGTGAGGTGGACATCTGTTGTACAACAGGGTCCTTCCTTCCTCCCAGGGACCCTCCTGTCCCTTTTCCCCCGACGATGTCCTTGGACACCCCCATGTACACACAGATGCCTACATGAGGACGTTCATCCAGATAGGCGTGTGCACCCTCACGGCTCACGCATGCATCACACACGCACAGAGTGTGTCCCTCCACACTCGTGCCCAGGCTGCCGGCTCTCCATGTACCCGTCTCACCGGTCTGTAGCCTCCCGCCCCTTGCTGCCTTCCCACAGCCTGGCCAGAGGAATCTAGGCCTCCGCCCTCCCTGGTGACCTTCCCCAGGACGTGGGAGGAAGAGTAGGAGACTTGGCTGTCCGGATCCATCTACTCCTCTCCTGCCCGGTGATTATCTTCCCCTAGCGCGGGGGATGCCCAAGGCCGGGCTTTAGGCCATGGGAGAGGAGGGGGAGGGCCGGAAGGGAGCCGTGTGGGACAGCTGCAGGGAGAGCCGGGGCTGGCTCACAGTTGGGAATCAAGATGCCTGGACCTGTCTCTTGCCCTCTTCTGCCTCCTGGGTGGTTCTCTCCAGAAGGAATCAGTAAGGTGCTTTGAGACCTTAGGAGGACCCCAGGGGTTCTCTGGGGAGAGGATGTGGGTTTGTCTGTGGGAGGGGTTACCGGGCAGAAGACTCAGCCCTTGTGGTACTTTTTTTGCTGAATGGAGAGGCTTGGGCTGGGGAGGCGGCATCTCATCGGTCAGATCCTTTCTACCCCTTCTCTGGAGCCCCTCTTCCATCCACAGGGCTGGCAGGGGCCTGACAGGTGTGCCTTCGGTGGCCGGGTGCCTCCTCCGGGACTGTCCACAAGACCGGCTGTGGAGTCCTGGGTGTTCTCAACCAGCCCCTCTTTTGAGGGGGGAGACTCTCAGGCAGGGTCTAAGACCTGCCCCCGCCTTACCTACAACCGTGTCCTGCCATAGCTCTTCTTAGATTCTGAATTAGGATGTTTCCGCCCGCCCCCCTCTTCTCCCCTGTGCTGCTGCTGCTGGACACTCTGCTAGAAAGAGTAGAGTGAGGTGACCCAGGGGAGGTGGGATGGACCTCTTGGCCAGGCCAGGATCTTGTCTTTTGTATCAGCTTCCCCAGGGGCTCTCTGCGCCTCCCCACTGCTCCCCTTTGAAAGAGCACATGCGTGCATGGATATAGACACACACACACACACACACACACACACACACACGCTGCCTGGAAAATCTGATGATTTTGCAGTGCTCAGTTTCCAGGCCCCTGTCCAGAGGCCGGGTGGGTGGCTCTGAGGTTTGGGGCTGGGTGGAGTGGGGGAAGGGCAGGCAGCCCCTGGTTCTGAACTGAGCCAGAGGGGGAGACTGAGCGGGTCTCCATGCAGGCCTGTCCTTCCTGCTGGGCTGGCCCCTGAGAGCCTGGCTCTCACCAAGGGGTCTTGGTGTTGGGTTTCTATACCTGCCTGTTTTCTGCCCATTCCCCCTCCCTATTTCCTGAGTTAGCTTCTGAGTCCTGGGCCTCTTTCCCGGGGCCCAGAGCCATTTCTTCCCCTTCTGTTCTCCCTCCCCTCCCTCTCCCCACCGTAGGGTAGTGCCCTGTCCTCCGGGGCCTGTCCAGGCTCCCACCTCTCTGCAGGGCCCCACAGCTGTCTTGGGGTGGGGACACATGGGTGAGCAGTTCCAGGTGAGGAGCTGGATTTAGGCCCAGGTGAAGCCGTCTTGCTTCTAGGCCAAGCCTCAGGGAAGCTCCCCTGGGCCTTCACCTGCCTGCAGCCTGGTGGGGCCTGGGTGGGGGAGGGGTGGGAGGCGTCAGGGGAGTAGGTGGGCACCACTGATCTCCGTGGGCGGGGGAAGGAAAGCAGATATCCTGAGATTTAAGTAGCTCCTCAGAGAAGTTCAAGCTGAGGGGACCCCAATTTGGGGGTGAGGACCAGGTTTTGCCTTTTGGGGGTGGGCTCTACCTTCTCTGGAAATGAGCTTCCTCATCTGGGCGGTGAGGATATGGGAACAGATTGGTCCCAAGGGCCAGGTGGGCTCTTCTAGATCTATAATCCCTGTGACTCACAGTCTTTCGAACGTGCTCTTGTGCCTCTGTCCACAAAGGCATGGTGCCACGTGGATGCCCAGAGGGGATACAGACTCCCAGCGGGTCCCTCCACTCCACAGCGACACACATCCACGTGGTGTCACCAGGATCCACCCCTCCCCCCATAACAGAACCCAAACAGCCTATCTCCTACGTGTTGATAGAGTCAACAGAACCACACTCTTCCTCTGGGGTCAGGGAGTGGGGCGCCTCTGTTCTGTGTGTCCACTGGCAAGGCCATCTCTTGTCTTGGTGTTTTCTGAGGCCTCCCTGGAAAGTCAAGTTCTGGAGGAGGGATGGAGGATGGGGAGGCAGCGGGAGTGGTGGGCTTGTCTGAGGCCTGACAGGTGCCATCCCCTTCTACCTCCCGGGCCCTGGGGTCTTTCTCCCCTCACGGAAACTTGCCAAGTTTCTGCTGCTGCTCTGGGTGCGGTGAGCGGTTAGGGTCTGGGCTGAGAGGCAGCCCCTCGCTCTTTGGCTTCCTGCTGCCTGCCATCTGCCTGGAACTCGGCCTTCCCAACCTTGCCCGCCTGCCCATCCACCCGCCAGCCCGTCCGCCCGCCCGCCAGCGGGGCAAGGGGAGGGTTGGGGGGACTGGCTCCTCCCCTGCTGCATCTTGTCTTTCCTTTACAGACGTCGGGATGAGGCCCTCAATCCTGTTTGCTGCCTTCCTCTGGCTCCAGGGTTTCTTGGCCAAGGTATGGTGGGCGCTGGGGGCAGGTGGGCGGGTAGGGCCCTGTCCTCCGGGGCCTGTCCAGGCTCCCACCTCTCTGCAGGGCCCCACAGCTGGTCTACATTAGGCAGAGCAGAGGCTGCTCCTTCCTAGCTGCTGGCTCTGAGCACAGCAAGGACGAACTGCTTCTGCCTGCCCGGGGCTGCCTCCCGAGCTATCTCAAAAGGGGTGATGTCCTTTTGGCCCTGTCTGGGGGAGGGCCGGACAAGAGGACAGCCTTCTCTCTGATCCTGGCCCTGTCCCCCAGTGGCTTTCACAGAGGCTTAGGGTTCTGGGGTCTCCTCTCCCCTCCTCCCTTCCTTCCCACAGGGAGATGAGTGTTATTCCCTGGCCAGGAGCCTGGACGGAGAGATTGGAGGTAGGTGTCTTCAACGGGGGAGGGAGGTCTGGGAGGTTGGGAGTGCGGGCAGGCTCAGTTTCTCCATGCTAGACTTGGCCTCTACTCTGCCCGCCCCCCTTTACTTTTTCCTTCCTTCCTTTTTTAGAGGAGAAGGGGCTTTGGGAGACTCTGAGTGCACCCTCTTTCCCCAGGACCACCTCTGAACGTCAACGTCAGCAGCCAGGGCAGGCCTACTAGCCTCTTTCTGAGCTGGGCAGCCCCAGGGCCAGACAAGCTGAGCCATGCCCTCCGCCTCACCCGCCTGAGTCCCCTGGGCTCTCCAGAAGGGCAGCCGCTCCAGGCCCACACCAACGCATCCAGCTTTGAGTTCCGGGACCTGGTGCCAGGAAGTCGCTACCTGCTGGAGGTGACTGCCCTGCAAGCCTGTGGACAGAACACCACCGTCACAATCACCGCCCGCACCGGTGTGTGGTCCACCGGCTAGGGGGGCTGGGAGTGGGCCAGCATTGCCCGGGGTCCGAGCAGGAGGTAGCTGTCCTGCAGGGTTGGCCAAGGAGGGCAACTTCTCTGAGGACCATGCCTGGTCCAGTGACCCATGTAGAAGCACTAGAAGAACAGGGGTGATACCCCTTTGGCCCTGACCTTGGTGCTTCTCTCCACCTCTGACGCAGCCCCATCGACTGTCTGCAACTTGCAGTTCTACAGCTCTGGGAGCCCATCCAGCCTCGAGGCCTCTTGGGGGGCTGCCCCCGGGGAGCAGGATGGCTACCAACTTCTCCTCTACCACCCAGAATCCCAGACACTGGTGCACAATATCTCCATGCCACTGGGCACCCTGTCCTATAATTTCAGCCACCTCCTAGCAGGTAGTGAGTATGTTCTGGAGGTTACTACCTGGGCTGGCAACCTCCAGGCGAAGACCAGCGTCCACCAGTGGACAGGTAAGGCAGGCACCCGGCAGGGCGTGGGTGACAGCTGATCTGGGAGCGATAGAGGCCATCCAGAGCCTCACAGGCAACCCTGTCGCCACACAGCTGGTTGACGCTGGGACGGCCTGGGCTGGTGACAGGGTCCGACTCCAGGGCTCTTTCTCAAGCCTGGCTTTGTTCTCGCCATCCTTCTTCCAGCCCCCGTGTCTCCTCCCAAGCTGGTGCTGCGGACCCTGGGCACCAGTGCCCTACAAGCCTCCTGGAACAGCTCCGAGGGGGCTGCCTGGCTCCGCCTCGTGCTCACGGACCTCCTTGGTGGCACCAACCTGACCGCGGTGGTCAGACGGGGGCTCTCCAATCACACCTTCCTGCACCTCTCTCCAGGCACCCCCTACGAGCTGACGCTCAGTGCTGTGGCCGGGCCCCAGCAGGTGGCGGGGCCCAATGCCACCGAGTGGACCTGTGAGTGCTTTGCGGGGCGTCCGGGGGATACAGCAGAGGCTCCTCAGCTCTTCTCTGGCAGAGGGGAAGAAGGGGGAGGGTTATAACAGGTGGAGGCGGGTGGCTTTGGATTCCAGGGGGAAGGGGTGAGGCTGGCAGGGAGCACCCCTCCTGCTGGCCGGTGGGGCGTCCACGTGAGGCAGTGCATGGGGGTACTTAGAGCCCCGCTGACATAGATACCCCTGGTCACTGGATGTGTCATTATTTCTGTTACCGTTGCTCGTGGCCAGATCCCAGAATTCACCCAGAATGGTAAATGGCGTCTGCCTGCCTCTGGACAAGACACTTTCTGGTGCAAACAGGTGGAAGCTGCCACGAGGAGGGGAGGATGGCTCTCGTCCACCATTTGGGTTTTTCTGCACATATTTGCTCTTTGCCCCCCTAGATCCCTCTGCCCCTCTGGATCTGGTGCTCATTCCCCTGCCCTCTGCACTCTGGGCAAGCTGGAAGGCAGGGCCGGGTGCCCGTGATGGCTACCTGCTCAGGCTGAGCGGGCAAGTGGAAAAGAACAGCACTCGGGGCCCTGGAGCCCTCAATGCCACATTCCCGGGGCCCCTGCCTGCTGGACACTACATTCTGGAGCTGAGGGCTCTGGCTGGGCCCTACAGTACCTGGGCCCGGGCTAGTGCCTGGCTGCATGGTGAGTCTGGGCTGGTGGGGAGCAGGCTGGGGTCCTGCCCTGGGGCACCTGTGAGGAGCAGCTGGGTCCTCACTCCTCAGAAACAGCATCCTCTGCAGAGTCTGCTGCCCAGCCCAGACAGAGCAACGGGACCAAATTACAGCTGGATAGGCTGGTGGCCACTGGGGAGCCCAGGAGGCAGGCACAGCTCTATGATGAGGGAGCCCCAGGCCTCCTGGGAAACACCTCTGTGCCACCTGCCACCACCCGGAGCACGACCCAGAGCCTCACAGACCATACCAGTGAGTGCCAGCTACTGTGTCCCCTGACTCTGGGGTGAAGCCTTTCCTTGGGGAGGGACCTCTGGGTAGCGGGGAAAGCTGGGAAGGGGCTTCTCAGGGCCACAGACACTATATGGCCCCCTGACCAAACTGCGCCTCCCTTCAGAGCCCCTGGTGCCCCAGTCCCTGGAGGTCACCGGCAGGAGCAGCCCCTCTGACCTGGCTGTAGGTTGGGCCCCAGTATAGCTGGGGCAGCAAGAAGGCTCCAGGGCCACCTGGCATCAGGAGGGCAGCCAGAGGTCATGGGGCAGTCTTGTTGCCTTGGGACCAGAGAGTTGCAGCCTGACTCCCAGGGGGCTAATGCCCAGCTCCCGCTACATTGTGTCAGTGTAGACCTGGGCAGGGAACCCCAGCTCCAGCATTGTAAGGACGTGTGCCTGCCCCCATGGGTTCCCGGGCTGCAGCCTTTGGGAGGCCGGCCCAGGACCGTGGGGCTGGGGTCCTGGCTTCCTTTACTGTCTGCTCTTCTGTGTGCATGTTCTGGATTTGGAGGGTCACGTGCCCATCCAAGGGGTACTTTTGGTGAATCTGTTTGCAAGTATTTTCTACTTCCTACCCTCGGGTCGGCCATCCATCCACCCATTTAGCCAACAAATATTTAGTGTTTTCCATGTTTTAGGTATGGGGCTAGGTGCTGAGGCTAAAAATCATGAATAAGACAATCTAGAAAGGAAGACTGACAAGTAAACAGAAGAGTGTATATATACGTGTATACACACATGCACACACATATTCTATGCTATTTAATGTATCAGATCACAAAAGTAAACACGGGATAGGGATATGCACGATGTATTTCAAATCATATGCAGACTGTCTTCTTACAGGTTAAAATTGATGACTATCAGGTATTTTGGGTGGTTCAGTCTAATCTTTTAGGACTCATAAAAGGGAAACCTGCTTAGGGAGTCAGGGAAGGCTTCCTGGAGGAGGAGGAGGAGAGTGAGCTGAGAAGGCTACTCCTACTCTCCTACTCAGAGAAGGTCTGAGTCAGACAGACAAGGGCTTTCTGGAGAGGCTAAGCATGCACCAGGGCCCTCAGGAGAGGTGGTGTGGCGGGGGGGGGGGAGGGTGAGAGAGAAAAGGAGAAAGAGGGAGAGAGAGAGAGAATGAGCTTGTGGGAACTGAATGTCAGCAGGTGAGCTGACCATGCCCTAGGGGCTTAAAGAGGTGGGTGCTGGGTCTTGTGGGGACCCTGTGAGCCAGACATCATACCCTCAAGGAACTGACAGTGTGGGGAGGAGGTAGGGGAGCAGACAGGGCAGAGATCCATGTTTTTCAAGTGGTTTCCTTCCTTCCTTCCTTCCTTCCTTCCTTTCTCTTTCTTTCTTTCTTTCTTTCTTTCTTTCTTTCTTTCTTTCTTTCTTTCAGATTTATTTAGCTATTTGAGAGAAGTGGGGAGGAGCCTGGGGGAGGGGGAGAGAGAATCTCAAGCAGACTTCCTGCTCAGGGTAGAGCCGGATGCAGGGCTGGATCTCACAACACTGAGATCATGACCTGAGCTGAAATTAGGAGTCAGAAGCTTAACCAGCTGAGCCATCCAGGTGCCCTTCTCTTGGGAAAGAAAATTGAGCATGCTTGGAGCCCCACAGAAGCTGGATTTGTAGGCTGGCCATGTTTGGGGCTCTTGTGGAGACCCAGGAAAAGGGTGCAGGTAGTGGGGAGGGGGAGGGGAGGGAGACAATGGTGAGGCATTTCGGTCATTCCAATGCTGCTTCTTCCTTGACCTTGCAGTCCCTGCTCCTCCTGCCAACCTGAGCCTGGGCCTCGCCTCCCAGCCTCCTGCCCTGATGGCCTCCTGGAGCCCCCCACCCGGGGACAGGGATGGCTTCCAGCTGTGGCTTTACCGCTTGCGGCCCCTGACTCTGGAAAGCAGGGAGACTCTGCCTCCGGAAGCTCAGAACTTCTCCTGGGCCCGGCTGTCCCCAGGCACCGAGTTCCTGGTTCAGCTGGCCACCCTGCGGGGGCCAGATGAGAGCAGCAGAGCCAATGCCACAGGCTGGACGCGTGAGTGCCACCCGCACACCCCGCACACCCCTTTCTCCCTGGCCACCCTTGCTGGCCGGACTCCTCGGAAACTATGTGTTCTCCTCGATGTCTTTGTCCCTCCCAGGGACCATGTGACCTCAGACAGGCCTGAGAAGAAGCTGGAAAGAGCTCTGGCCTAGGAGGCAGGAGACCTGGGTGCTAGCTGGGGCTCCAACCCCAGAGCAAACCTTGGTCCTCTCTGAGCCTCAGTTTCCCCAGTTGCAAAGGAGGTGCTGACTAGGTGACTGGGCCAGCCTTATGTGACTCCGGGGCCTGGGCTCCAGCTGAGGGTGAAGGGGTGCTGCTTCTGGCCCCCAGGCATTGCCTGTCCTCGAGAACCTGCACAGTCACGTGGGGGTCTTTAAAAGCTGCTGGGGTACAGGGTCTGGAGCTGGGAAAAAGCACCTGATTTAATCCTGGGGCTGTCCAGTCCAGCCCTGCGTCCGGGAGTGGTGCTCTGGTAGGGAGAGGGCCTGATTCATTCGTGCACTCCTGGGTGAGCTTGTGCGCGGCTGTCAGGGACGAGCTGTGAGCCGTGATGTGGGGCCGCTTCGTTGGGGAGACTCTACGGGGAGACACTACGGCTCACTTGAGCACCCCGAGCTGCTGTTTCCTGACGGGAGGATGGGGGGACACCCAAGGAGGAGGGAGCCAGAGATTTGGTTTGCTTTCTTCTGCATTCATTTGCCAGAGCTGCCTTCACAGAGTACCCCAGGTGGGGCGGTGGGGCTGGGGCTGGGGCTCCGGCAGCAGAAATGTATTGTCTCCCAGTTCTGGAGGCAGGAATTCTAAGATCAAAGTGTTGGCAAGATTGGTTTCTTCTGAGGGCCCTGAGGGAAGGATGGGTCCCCAGCCTCTCTCCTTGGTTTGCAAATGGCCATCTTGTCCCTGTGTCTTCACCTGGTCTCCCCTCTGTGCGTGGGTGTGTCTGAATTTCCTCTTCTTATGAGGACATGGGTCCTGTTGTGACCTCATTTTACTTAATGATCTCACTGAAGACCTTATCCCCCCCAAAAAAATGGTCATATTCTGAGGTCTTGGGGGTTAGGACCTCAACATGAATTTTGGGGGGGATGTGGTTTAGCCCATAACACCCCTCTTCTCATCAACCTTCCCATATTTTGCTCTCCCCACAGCCCCTCTTGCCCCTCCTCTGGTAAATGTGACCCCTGAAGGTCCCACCCAGCTCCGGGCATCCTGGGTCCATGCTCCTGGGTCACGAGATGGCTACCAGGTGACTCTGTACCAGGAAGGGGCCCAGGCAGGGGTCAGCACCATGGGAGCTGAGGTGGACAGCACGAGCTTCTCAGCCCTGACCCCAGGCACCCAGTACGAGGTGGAGATTGTCTCAAAGGCTGGGCCCCTCCGCACGGCAGCTGCCAACGCTTCCGGCTGGACCTGTGAGTAGGGGCTGGAGACGTGGGCAGGGCTGCCTCTGAGACCCCTGGATTCTTTTCTTGATAGTCCCTGAGCCCCCACGTTAGTTCCATTTCCGAAACTCCACACCTGAGGGCCCCACCTGGGGTCAGCGGGCCTGTGGCCTCGCGCGCTGGGCCCTCAGCAGCCGGCTTCACCCGCTCTCCTTCCCTCCACAGCCCCGCTCACGCCCAGTGAGCTGCTGGTGTCCATGCAGGCGAGCAGCGCCGTAATCAGCCTGGCCTGGGCCAGCGGCCCCCGGGGGCACGGGCTATGCCATGCCCAACTCTCAGAGGCTGGCCGCCTCTCCTGGGAGCAGCCCCTGGGGCTCGGCCAGGCCCACCTCATTCTAAGGGACCTCACACCCGGACGTAATCTCTCCCTGTCCATCCTGTGCCAGGCGGGGCCGCTCCGGGCATCCACTCACCCCGTGGTGCTGCCTGTTGGTATGTCGGTGTCTGTCGGGGGAGAAGGACATAAACGCCCAGTCCCTTTGTATCTGCTGGTTTTGAGAGCTGCTGACCCAGACGCCAGCCTCTTGGGGTGTCCTGACGCCCACACACCACCAGCCCTTTGCTTCCTGCAGAGCCTGGCCCTGTGGAGGACGTGCAGTGTCAGCCCGAGGCTACTCACCTGGCCCTGAACTGGATGGTGCCCTCGGGGGACGTGGACGTCTGTCTGGTGGTGGCGGAGCAGCTGGCCACGGGAGGGGACGCGCACCTCGTCTTTCAGGCCAACACCTCAGGGGACGCGCTCCTCGTGCCCAGCCTTGTGCCTGCCACGTCCTACCGCCTCAGCCTCACCGTGCTGGGCAGGAACGGCCTGTGGAGTCGTGTGGTCACCCTGGTGTGTGCCACTTCTGCGGAGGGTAAGTGCTTCCCATGACCTGGGGAGCCCCCTCTGCTCCCTTAGCCCTCCTCCACCATTGCCCACGGGGGTTCTCCCTGCCCTGGCTCTCCCTGCCAGGGGCGCTCCCTGTTCCCCAGCCCCCAAGGCTTTCTTTGGCCCTGGTTCACATACCATAGGCTCTTGAGCTCCTGTCCGACCCCCTTGCCTGGGGGTTGGGGGGTGTCCTAGTCTTTATTTAGTTGTGTGCATCTGATATTAGTTGCCAAGCATTGAAAGAGGTGCCGGGGACGTGACTGCTTGGCCCATGCCCTTGACTCCGGCACCTAGTTAGGACCTCACTCTTCCCCTCGCCATCCCCAGGCTGGCACCCCCCAGACTTAGCTGCAGCCCCCCAGCTGGAGCCAGAGGCAGGGACAGGAGTGATGATCACACGGGGTATGTTTGGCAAGGACGATGGGCAGATTCAGTGGTACGGCATCATTGCTACTACCAACATGTCACGTGAGTCCTGGCCCTGGAGGGGATGGGGAGAGCCTGGCCCCTGCCTAGCATGAGACGGGAGAGGGGGCTCCAGACCCTGGGCTGGTAAAATGCAACGTCTGAGGCTGGCGTGAGCGCTGGAACAGGAAGGGAGACCCAGAACATTCTTATGGATAGGGCTGCTGTTGTGCTGTGTGTGGTGGGAATATGTGAGAGAAATGGGGTAGCTGCTATGTGGGGGAGAGTGGCTTCAGCCCCACGGCTGACTCTGCTCTGCCCCTTTCCTGTTCCTCTGCAGTGGTTCGGCCCCCCCAGGAAGCCATCAACCACACGTGGTACGACCACTACTATGGAGGATGTGACTCCTACCTGGCCATCCTGCTTCCCAACCCCTTCTACCCGGGGCCCTGGGCTGTGCCGAGATCCTGGATGGTGCCTATGGGTACAGAGGACTGTGGCCAGACCCAGGAGATATGTAATGGGCAACTCAAGCCGGGCTCCCAGTACCGGTGAGGGCTGAGACTGAAGGGGGGGCGCCCATTTCATAAGTGAGTTTCATTTACGGGTTGTTTGCACATTTTCTCCATAAAAGATCTGGACTGACTTACAAAAAGTAAGCATTGGCTGGTCCATAAGGGTCCGGAGAGTTATTTTGACTGGGTCTCCTGGCAGGCGAGGCAAAAAAGGGAACACTCATCTGTTAGGTGGTTCTTTTTTTCAGAAAAAACAAACAAAACAAAACAAAACAAAAAAACAAAAACAAAAACCGGAGGGGGGATGAATTCTGTTTCAGCTTGCCAAGGGTATGCAGACACTTATTTCTAGGGCTTCTTGCTGTTAGAATAGGGCAGGGGAGATGGAAGGGCAGGTAGGGGTGGCTTGTTCTAAACTTGCCACGTGACACATAGCCTGTTAGCAGGTGAGGGGGCCTCTCACTTTCTGAGTGTCTACTGCTCATAACTTCATTTTCTGGAAAGGGCTCTGCCCTCTTTGCCCCTCCCCAACAGAAGGTCCTGTTTCTCTGCCCCAGGTTCAGTGTTGTGGCTTTTACCAGACACAGCCCTCCTGAGACCATTATCTCCTTCTCGGCCTTTTCAGGTAGGGTGGGAACCTGGCTATGGTTCCAGCTGGGCCCTGGGGGTGGGAAAGAGTGCTGGGGACCCCCCCTTCTGAGGCTGGAGGGGGGATTGAGCATAGACTCCAGAGAGAGCAATGTCCTACCCAGCAGGGCTGGGAGACCCAGAGTCAGGCATACAGGTGCTCCTGGCACCAGACTTGGCCTGGGTGGGCTGAGGGGGCGAGTAGAAGAGGCAGGGACATGAGTGAAACAGTGTGTCACTCCCCACGATCCAACTATCTTCCAGCACTGCCCTTCTCTGTGCTGCCGCTCCCAGATCATCGAGGTTCTAGAACAGTCCAACAGTCTAGAACAGTCCAATAGAAAGAGAAAGCAAGCCCCAAGTGTGAGCCATATATGTCACTCAATATTCCTCCCTAGCTACATGAGACAGGTAAAAACAAACAGGTGAAACTAATTTTAGTAACATTTTATTTAAACCAAGATATTAAAAAATCGTAGCCACATGGGATCAGTTTAAAAATTATTAATGAGATATTTTACACTTTTTTCTTTTACTAAGTCTTTGAAATCATATGTGTATTTTATACTTAGAGCAAGTCTTAATTTGGAGCAGCCGTATTTCAAGCGCTCAATAGCTCTACGTGGACCCCTAGCTACCATACTGGACAGTTCTAGAAGGTCTAGGAAGCCAGGTCCTCACCCTCTTCTTTTCTTTGAGAGAGTCAGAGAGGGGCAGAGAGTCTGTGGGGCATGCTCAGAAGCCAGGGGCAGGGAGAGCTGGCTGGGCGTCCTGGGTCCCCGTGCAGGACGGTCCTGCCGATAGCCATCTCTGGCCTGGGGCTGGAATTTGGGACTTTAGAGGCGGGTTGTCGCTGTGCCCTCCATCCAGAGGTTTCAAGTCCAGGAGAGGTTGGCCTGTCACCGCAGGGGGACAAGGGCTACTCCCTTCCACCCTTTCCTTCGCCCTTCCTAGAGCCCCGGGCCAGCATCTCCGGGGCAGCCATGCCCCTCCCCGCGGCGGTGGCCATCATGGGGGGCTGTGTCCTCACTGTCTGTACCGTGCTGGGCCTGCTGTGCTGGAGGAGGGTGAAGGGGCACAGGTGAGTGCGAGGGCGGGTGGGGGCCAGCATGGCTGGGGGAGGAGGGGCTTCTTCCCTGAGAAGCTCCCCACGCCCCTGCTCCCTTGGGCTCACTCCCACAGGCCTCTCCATCCTTCACAGGGCAGAGAAGACTCGGTTTTCCCAAGAGCTGACAGCTTACAACCTGCGGTGAGGGCGTCTTCCCGTCTCTCTTCGTGGCGTGCTGGGCAGTGAGGGCCTGCCCTGCGCCGGCCACGAGGCCACTGCCCCCGCTGTCCCCGGCAGCCTGCCCCCTGGGCCCGCATCCCTTCCTGGTCTCTTCACACCTTTGTCACACCTTCGCAACGGTGTCCCACCCAGAGCTCTCTGGCTCCTCTCTGCCCTTTCAGCCTCCTTCTCAGGTGCTGCCCTTGACCCTGACAAACCACCTTCGAGGTGTGGGGCTGAATATCTTTCTCTCCTTTCCTTCTCGGGGGATGTGAGATCTGTCCCTCCACGCTCTGTCCCTCCTGCGCTCCCTGACGTTGACCTCATCAACTCATCAACTATTGAGCTGACATCAGGGAGCGGCGGCTGTGCACCGAGGATGGGGTCTGCCAAACTCGAGGGCACCTTCCTGCATGGAGCCTGACTGCCCTGCCCTCCTCCCGCTGTCCCCTTGTCTGTCTGTTTGCATTGGGGGTTGGCAGCCCCGAGGTGCGGTCCAGGTCCGTCTGTCCTCGCATGCTCCCACGTGACCAGGTTGAGCTGCCAGGACTGAGGTCGGTGGGTGGCTCTGTTCCCACCACCCACTGAGCTCAGGGTGGGGCTTCACTATCATCCTACCCTCTCCCCTTCCCACCAGGCGGACCCATCGGCCCATCCCAATTCAAAGCTTCCGGCAGAGCTATGAGGCCAAGAGTGCGCATGCTCACCAGGCTTTCTTTCAGGAGTTCGAGGTGAGGCCGCTAGCACCCTCGGGCTCAGAGCCCTCTCTGGGGGTGGGGTGAAATGGGTCCTCTTCAGCAGCCACGGCCTGCTTCCCAATCTCTGCAGGAGCTGAAGGAGGTGGGCAAGGAGCAGCCCAGACTGGAGGCGGAGCACCCGGCCAATGCCATGAAGAACCGTTACCCACACGTGCTACCCTGTGAGGGCCGGAGCAGGGCAGTGGGCACGGGCAGGGGGCCGTGTGTCCACCCGGCCCCGGACACTAAGGTTTTCCCGTCTGCAGATGACCACTCCCGGGTCAGGCTGACCCAGCTGGAAGGAGAGCCGCACTCCGACTACATCAATGCCAACTTTGTCCCAGTAAGGGCCACCTGCGGGGCTGTCTGTGGGGGGTGTCTGCTTGGAGACGGGCACCTTTGCAGGACACGCTGTCCCACCCTAGCTCCAGCAGTTGTCCTCGAAGATCACCAGCTTGTGTTCCTCTAGTCAGGCCAGCGGGTATTTGTTGAGGGCCTACTGTGTGCCAGACACTGTACTGGGCCTGCCAGGGGCAGAGCTGGCTACCTGTAGTCTCGGCTTCAAAGGAGCACACTGTGTGCGCGTGTGTGTGTGTGCGCGCGTTCACTGCGTGAGTGTGTCACCTCTACCGCTCCACGTGACGAGTGCTGTGTTAAGGGAACAAACATGGTACTCAAAGCACATAGAAGAAGAAATTAAGTCTACCTGAGGAATCAAGAAAGGCTTCCTGGAGGAGGGGACATGTACTTGCTTGAAGGATGAGTAGAATTTTGATAAGAGATAAAAAAGGGGAAGGGCATTCCGGCTGGCAGGAACAGCCAGAGAAGAGCTGGGTGGGAGCGTGCAGGTGGGCTGTGGCGCTGAGGTTGCCTGGTGGTGGCACACGAGACAGGAAAGGCACATTGGGTCTGGATGAAGGAGGGGCTTGAATGTTAAGCTAAGGGCTCTGGATTTTACTTGGGCAATGGGGAGCCATGGAAGATTTTGAGCATGGAAGAAACCATGAGTTTGATTTGAGAGAGGGGCTGGTGAAGAGGTTGGACTGGGGATGCTATTTCTGGCACATGAGGACCTTGTTATTTTCATGTGGGTTGTTCTAGCCCCTTAAAGGTCATGCTAGGGCGGTAGTGGCAGGGTCTCTGAAGCCACCCCTCCTGATCTGAATTCTTGGTGCGCACGTGTGTTCATGTGTTTGCACACGTATAGGCACAGTATCTCCCTCCTGGAGATCTTACCTAGGACATTTACTGCTGTATGCTCGCTGGGGCCTGGGGGACCAAGGGGTCACTGAGGAACACGTTCCTGTCTTCCACCCCCACAGGGCTACACCGACCCTCAGGAATTTATTGCCACCCAGGGGCCTCTCAAGAAAACTCTGGAGGACTTCTGGCGGCTTGTGTGGGAGCAGCAAGTTCACATCATTGTCATGCTGACTGTGGGCATGGAGAACGGGAGGGTGAGCATGCCCTGCAGTTTCCCAGAACGGCCACCAGGTGGCAAACGTTCTCCTTACAGGAGTGGCCCTCGGGCTGTCTCCACCTTAGGTCTGGGAATGTGGGTCAGACGGGAGTGAAGCCAGTTAGGCTTAGAGGTTGGTGCCGGTCCCCAGGGCCACCCAGAAGAGGGAGGTGGGAGGAAGGACTAGGCACTTAAGCTCCCAGGTTGACTCCGTTTCTTCTGACCTCTGCTGTTTCTCAGTTTCTGCACTTCGTCTTGCTTAGGCAGAGAGGGGCAAAGAGGTTAGGAGAGAGAATAGGATACGGATGGCCCCAGGGTGGGCATCAAAGATGGGCATTCTGCATCCTTTCTTTCAAGAAGCCCAGTGGATGTGTCCTCCGTGCACTGCTCAATTGCAGGGCCCTGGGACAGAGAGAACACCTGCTGGGTCCGTCCTCCAGCTGGCACCGTGAGGCAAGGCCAGACAGCCCTAAATAAAGCCACCTAGTTTTGCAAAGGAGCCCAGCAGCTGCCCTGAAGTCCTAAGGGTCATATGAGAAGTGTGGGGGTGATGGTGCCAGAGGCCAGCCAGAGGAGAGTGGCTTCTGGACGAGGTAGCCATGGAGCTGGATTGGTACAGAGAGCAGAATTTCAGCAGGGGGACAGTGACCAGAAAGATGGGTGGGAAGGGTCATCAGGATAAAGCCACGCCACCCCCTCTGCTCTGACCCTCTGACCCTAGGTGCTGTGTGAGCATTACTGGCCAGCAGACCCTACCCCCATCACCCACGGTCACATCATGGTCCACCTGCTGGCTGAGGAGCCCGAGGATGAGTGGACGAAGCGGGAATTCCAGCTGCAGCATGTGCGTGCCCCAGGGGACAGGGCGGCGGGCACCGTCCAGGGAAGTTGGTTAGGGAGGGGAGAGGGAGGTACAGGAAGGTTAAAGTTTTCTCCAAAGCTGCATAGTGAGAGGTAGAGCTCAGCGCTTCCTGCCTCACCCACCCCCTCATGCTCATGCGCCTTGCCAGGCTGTGACAAGGGCAGACCAGGGCAGGAAAGCCAGGGACCGGCATCACCCCTCTGCCTGGGCACCCTGAGAGGCAGAGACTACCCAGGAGGCTGGGGAAGGAAGGGGGCAAGGGAAGCATCAGATCTGAGGAGCAGGCATCAGCCACTCTGCCGTCAGGGATCTGGTGAAGAAAGCTGAGGGGGGAGCAGAGGGAGCTCAGGGTTAGGCTCCCCCCTCTTGATGCCCCCCACCCCCATCAGGTTGCCCAGCAACAGCAGCGGAGGGTGAAGCAGCTGCAGTTCACCACCTGGCCGGACCACAGCGTCCCCGAGGCCCCCCGCTCCCTGCTCACCTTTGTGGAACTGGTACGGGAGCAGGCGAGGGTCATCCAGGGCACCGGCCCCATCCTGGTGCACTGCAGGTGAGGGCAGGCGGGTTGGGGGGTGGGGCTTGGGGCCGTGGGGTGGGGGGACTCCCCTCCACCCACTCAGCCCGGGTTGTCCTCATAGTGCGGGTGTGGGCCGCACGGGCACCTTCGTGGCCCTGTCAAGGCTGCTGCGGCAGCTGGAGGAGGAGCAGACGGTGGACGTGTTCAACGCTGTGTATGCGCTGCGGCTGTACCGGCCCCTCATGATCCAGACCCCGGTGAGGGCTCCACAGGGACCTGAAGGAGTGGGTGGGACGTGAGTGGCCCCGGGGCCACGGCGGTCCGGGGTAGGGGCAGCGGTGGGGGGGCAGGAAAAGGAATCTCAGGGACACACAGGGGACCTGGGGGTGGGGCTTGAACAGGTAGCCACCCTGTCTGTCTCCCTTTCTGTCAGAGGGGAGGTGGGACAGTCCCCTGCCAGCTTTAACCCCTTGTGGCAGCGTGGGCAAGTTTCCCAGATGCCCGCCTTCCTCACCCCATCCCTGCTTGCTGGTCGGAGGCTGGAAAATCTCCGCTCTGGGCCCTACTCCCTCAGCTGAACCAGTCCTCCTTCTCTTGCCAGAGCCAATACATCTTCCTGCACAGCTGCCTCCTGAACAAGATTCTAGAAGGGCCCTCTGCCACCTTCAAGTGAGTCGTAGCTCCCTTGGGGCCCTTGTGGTGTGAGGGGGCACAGGTTCCCTGTGCCCCCTCCCACCAACAGGCCCCCGATCCTGTCCATGGGCAGAGCTGAGAAGACTAGAAGCGGGAGCTGGGGAACCCCGTGTGCCTTGTCCACTGTCCACCCCTCCCCCAGGTTCCAGCCCATCTCGGTGACAAACTTTGCACAGGCCTGCGCCAAGAGGGCGGCCAATGGCAACGCTGGCTTCTTGAAGGAGTACAAGGTGTGTTTCAGACCAGGGGGGTGGCAACCAGGGGGGGCTGTCCCTGCCCAATCGGCCCTTCTGTGGGCTCTGTCCCGCTGAGCCTCCTAACGCCCTTCTCTGCTGGCCAGCTCCTGCTCCAGGCCATCAACGACCTGGCTGACTCTTCTGCGCCCCCTCCTGGCTATGAGCAGGACAGCATGAGCTCCTGTGAGTGCCTGTGGTCCCACTGGGTGGGACCCCGCAACGGGGAGTGGGTGGAGAGCTTTTGGCACCCTCACCCTCCCCATCTCCCCTCAGACGACGACTATCAAGTGCGGTTTTCTCCGGTGGAGGACAGCCCCCCTAATGAGATGCTCGAAGCCTGTCTTTTCTCTGTGAGATGATGCCCTATCCCTTGCCCTCTCTGGTCATTTGTGCTTCTTGGGCTGCAGCTGGGGTTTCTGGGGGCTCCCTAGAGCTGAGATGGACAGGGGGCGCCCTCAGTCCCTGGGAGCCAATGTCGTGTGCTCCACAGGGTGGGCCTTCGGGCCATGACCACGTTGTGCTGACTGGCCCTGCCGGGCCCCAGGAGTTCTGGGAGCTGGTGTGGGAGCACGGGGCCCACGTACTGGTCTCCCTGTGCCCGCCTGACACCTGGGAGAAGGTGAGGGGGGGCAGAGAGACGGTGGGGGGGGGAAACCTCAGTGTTGGGGCAGGGCTGGGGGAGCTCATGGCGGGGCTTATGACCAGGGGTGGGCAGAGAGCTTGGGAAGCCACCTGAGCGGCTCTGGCTTGGTCCCCGGTCACAGGAGTTCTGGCCAACGGAGACGCGGCCTATTGTCACAGACATGGTGACCGTGCACTGGGTGGCCGAGAGCGACACGGCAGGCTGGCCCTGTACCCTCCTGAGGGTCACACATGTAGGTGTCGGGCCCACAGGCTGCGGGGTGCTGGGCTGTGTGGGGAAGAGGCTTGTGCTGGTTTTCCTCTGCTCCTCCCTGGGCTGATGCCAATGGCTTTTTTACCAGGGGAAGAGCAGGAAGGAGAGGCAGGTGCAGAGACTGCTGTTCCCTCGCTGGGAGCCAGGGCGGGAGCTCCCGGCCACCACCCTGCTGCCCTTCTTGGCTGCCGTGGGCCGGTGCTGCTGTCGGGACAAGACGAAGCCGGGCACGCTGCTCAGCCACTCCAGGTGCTGCTGGATAAAGAAAGGGCTGGGGGGGGGGTGGGAGTGGGTGCCCGAACCCCCTTACTGCCTCTGCAGCAGGCCCTCACATCTCATCAAGCCCTACTTGGGTGATGGGTCAAAAGGACACACTTTCCCACTGCTCCCATCTCCTTACGCTGCCCTGATATCTCTGGGGAGTATGACATCTTTTAGGAATTTACCCCCTCCTGGCTCAGACCCCGGCCTGCTGGCCCACTAGGTGCCCAGGGGTCCCTTCCCAGTCCCCAGGCCCAGGTGGGGTTTCCCCATATACCTGGATAGCCCAGCGTTCTCTGCTCCTCCCCCCCGCCCCTGGACCCCATCCGACCAGAGGTCAATTGCAGCAAGGGTGTGGCCCAGCTGGGCACCTTCCTGGCCATGGACCAGCTGCTACAGCAGGCGGGGGCTGAGGGCACCGTGGACATCTTTAACATGGCCTTGCAGCAGTCACTGGCCTGTGGCCTCATGACCCCAACACTGGTGAGAGGCCCCCAGGGATCAGCTGTGGGAAGGGGTGAGGGAGCGGGGAAGGTTCCAGGAGCCGTCTCTAGGCAGTACACTTTGGGCAGCCACTAGGTGGTGCTGGGGACCATGATGCTCTCAGATAGAAGCCTAAGGGTTGGGAGACGCAAGGGAGCCTTTCTGCCCCAGATGTGGCAGGCAGGGTGAAGCTCCTTCCCCCGTGTCTGCCCCCAGGAGCAGTATATATACCTCTACAACTGTCTGAACAGCGCACTCATGGACGGGCTGCCTTGAATCAGCACTGGTCACCGTGCTCATGCGGGAGCAGAAGAGGTCTGGGCCCTGCCAGGCAGGGACCAGCAGCCTCAGCACACCGGCTGGGGCCTGGCTTCCCCAGGAGGGCAGCCTGCACACTGAGCCCTGTGATGTGACGGGCAGAGTTGAGGAATAAAGAATGTGGTCAAGCCTGAGACTGAATGTGTTCTGTCCGTCCACCCTCCATAGAGGAAAGGAATGGCCTCTAAGACTTGTGCGACATGGGGCCCAATGGGAGGGCCTGGTGGGCAACCATGAGCAGGGTAGGGTCTGGCTGAAGGGTCTGATGCGCAGCCTGCATGCTGGTGGCTTTTCCTGCGGAGCAGACCCTGCTGCCTCATCTTCCAGTTTTCCAGTAGCCTTAGACTTGAGTTGTCTAGAGTCTTGGGGTGCCCCAGATTCAGAGCCGGTTACTCAGGGTTCTCCTGCCCCACCTCCCACCCCTGTATGCAGTAGGACCAATGGTGTTTCCTTCTTGCATTTGCTTGCCTTCTCCTGCCATCCCCAGCCGTCTCTACCTGCCAGTGTTTGCAGGGTCGCCCTCAACCCCTCTCTGCTGCCCCCCGAGCGCAGGCGCCGCAGGCTCGCCGAAGAAGAAGGCAGGAGCTGGGGGCTTTGCTGCTTCATGGGAGGTGGCTGCTCAGGCCAGAGTGGCCACGTTTTCTCTGCTCCTTTGCCCCCTTCTTCCTCCCCTCTGCCATAGGAGGGAGGGAGGAGAGAAAGCAGGGAGGGAATTTTGGAAGGGAGGAAAACCGGGAGGAGAAACAGAAAACAGGGTGGGGTTGAGGACCTGGGAGAAAGCAGTTTGTCCCACCCTGTAGGACTGGACTGCACACCACATGACATGATATGGCCTCATGAGCTCCTGTCTGACTCCCAGACTAGACCACACAATTTTGAACAGCAAGGTGCCTGATACTCAACATCAGTTGTCCCTGGGGTCCCTTCCAGGCCCTGGGGTGGGGGTCAGGGCACAGAGAGAGCCTGGACTAATCAGAGTGGGAGGCCCTGAAACGCAGTTAGATCCCCAAATGGAAGAGGAGGCAGAGCTCTCACTGGCCAACCTGAGTTCCTAGTAAAGTACGAGGGGTCAGGGTGAGAGAGGGCCTTTCTCAGGCCTGGTTGGAGAAGGGGAAGGGCTCTCTGCTCCATCAGGATCCTCCCCAGGATGAGGTTAGGCTCTGGTGCTCCACAGGGGGAATGGAGGTCATGGCCTCTTCCAAAATTCATTAGGAGTCCCAGAGGTTGGCCCCTTCATGACCCTCAAATTGGCGGGCTGGAGACTAGCTCTGAGCCCCCCAAACCCGCCATGAATGGCTGTTGCTGAGGTTGAAACAGGGCTCAAGCATGGTTTTTCCAGTCTGGGCCCCTCACACTGGAGCAGCGGGAGCTGCAAACAGGCAGGGGAATGGAGCCAAGCTATGGATGAGTGAGGCCGGAAACAGAGGCTGATCTGGGAAGGCAGGGCGGCTTGCATTTCTGGGTCTTTTCTGGTAATGAGAGCCAGGACCATCCGTGCAGGACCTTCTCTGGCCTTCCTAGGGGGCTCAGCCCCATTCAGGGCCATGGCCCCAATTGGACCCTGGGGTCAGGATCTGCTGACTGACCTGGGGACCTTGGGGGTTAGCAGCAGAGGCAGAGAATGGGATGGGGGGGTGGTTGATGTGAGGTATGAAGGGGTCTGGAGGTATGGGGTAGAAGGAATAATGGCTACCTCTGAGTCTCCAGGCTTTGGGATACTCTCTGGTTGGGCCATGGGAAGGTAGAACCCAAATGAGAGGGCAGTCTCTAGCTCCCTACTGGGGTCTGGTTCAGCATGGGAGAGAACAGAGAAAGCAAAAGGCTACATGAAGGAAGCACGGCCAGCCCAGTCTGGTCTAAGAAGAGAGCAGAGATTGATGCCCCCCTTAGTCACCGTCTGCCCTGCCTGTCAAGGCCCTGGGACCCACCAGAAGGCCCCCCCCCCCCGGCCTGGAGCTCAGCCTCCGGGCAGCTGGGCTGCAGTTGCAGCGCTGGACTCCAGGTGGCGCCCATCCACGGATTATCTGGAAGCCTCTGATAACCCAGCCCAGTTTAGTGTCTACCTAGTTTGGTCCGCAGGACAGGATCCAGTTGATCCCAGGGCCTTGGACCTGAGTGGGGTTGCATGCATGCAAAGTACATTCAGTGGGTGGAAATCCGCACTTCCTTTGGTGGCAAGGCCCTATGGGCTCAGTGAGAAGGCCCTTCCTTTTTGCCCACTGCTCCCCTCCTTGCATAAGGTGGAAACTTTCACCATCTGACCCCTTTCAGGATGACGCCTCACTTCCCTCCTCTAGAAGACACGACGACAAGGACAGGCCCTGAATTCCAGTTCTGGGAATCCCACCTTCCCCAAGCCATGTGACGTTGAACAAATCACTTCCCTCTTAGGTCTCTGTGGAAAATGTGGTAGAGGGGTTGGGGTCTCATGGGGACTCTTAAGGTTGCTTCCAGAGAGGCTCCTCCAAGTCCCTGGGACCCGTGGCTGACCCCGCAGGCAAGAGGGTCCCCAGCCCGCAAGCCTAGGTCCTAGGACATCCCATGGTTTCCAAACAAGTGCAAGAGCAGGTCCCTGACGTGCCATCTCTGCTCACTCTCTTAGAGTCTCTTTGCCTTTTTTTTTTTTTTTTCTTTCCTGGATGAAATTCCTGCCAGCTCGGAAGGAAGGAGGGAAGGGGAGCGAGCCACAGCGCAGAAAGTTTCCTTGACTCCTCCTCCGCCTGTGTCTCCCTCCCTTGCCAAGCCCAGCCTGTGAAACTGAATAACGAAGATCACTCAACAATGCCTGCCCCTCTCTGACTGCACGGTCCCCGCGCTGCCGCCGCCGCCGCCACCCAACAGAGCCCGCGGGGCGGTCCCCACCGACGGCGCAGCCCGCCGGCCCGGCCGCGGGACCCAGAGGCAAGCAGCGGCCGCCACCGCCCCGGAGCGCTCGCCCGTCCTCCGGTCGGTCCGCCAGGTGCTCCGGCCCCAAGATGCCCAGCCCGCCCGGACTGCGGGCGCTGTGGCTGTGCGCCGCGCTGTGCGCCTCCCCGTGCGCTGGCGGCGCCCCCCAGCCCGGCCCAGCGTCCACCGCCTGCCCGGCCCCCTGCCACTGCCAGGAGGACGGGATCATGCTGTCGGCCGACTGCTCGGAGCTTGGGCTCTCCGCCGTGCCCCGGGACCTGGACCCCCTGACGGCTTACCTGTGAGTACTAGCCCGCACGTCCCTCCCTGCTCCCCCCTGGCCGCCCGCTAGCGCCCAGCCTCGGCCTCCGGCTAGGGCACCTGCCAGGCTGCTGCCGGGAGGCATGGGCGTCCGGGGAGGGCTCTTCCCCTTCCAAGTGGACTGCAGCGGGACAGCAGTCAGGCGGACCAGGGGGCGGGGGGGGGGGAGGGAGGGGGAATCTGAGACTGCGGATCAGACAAGTGGTGAGGCTGGGCTTCCCTTGGTTTCTCAGTGGCCCCTGCCTGTGGTTCACTGTGGGAGCTCGGACTTGCTAAGAGGTGGGTGTCTGGACGGTGAAGCTGGAGGGCTCAGGGGCTGGCCTGCCCTCCTCTTGCTGCTTTCTCCCCCGGCGCAGCAGTGCCCAGGACCGGGGATGAGCGTGAAGCTGACTGATTTGGTGACAGAGGAGAGAGGAGGGCCTCCAGTGGGGTGCAGAGATTGTATGTTCCTCTGCATGGCAAGGAGAGCAGAGCTGTCACACAGAGGCTGGGTGGTGGGGAGGGGGGGGTTATCCCAGAAGCTGAGAGAGGGGCCTTGATCACTCTTGGCTTCTCCAAAAGCACCCCTGCCAGCACACCATCTCCCTCTGCTGAGGCCTCCTGGCTCCCCCAGGGGCCTCCCTGAAGTCATGTCCCAAGAGGCCGTGTTGGAGACACTAATTTGTGGGCAGGCGCCGAGGCTGAAAACCAGAGAACCATTTTTAGAGCTGAGTTGGGGTGAGATGGACTTGTGAGGGGACCCTATTGGGGACAGCTGTCCCAAGGAAGGCTCAGAGGAGCTTCCCCTTCAGAGACTGAGGGCTGGGGGCACTCCCTGCTCCCACCTGGGCAAGAGGAGGGTGTGAGAGCGCATTCCAGACCACCTAACCCCACCCCCACCTCAACTCTGTGGAGGAAGTCTGCGCCCCCCACCCCCACCCCCGGCCCCCAGCCCTGCCCAGGCTCCTTCACCTTTTCTCAGAGAAGTTCAGGTGGGAAAGTCTGGGACCATCTGTCCCAGGGACAGGCTCCGTGGCTCCAGGACCTGGGAGCCCTGAGGGAGAGGGGCTGGGCTAGTTTTCACAGGAGTCCGGCAGGTGTCTGTTGAGCTAGATGGGATCAGCGGGATCAGCTGTGGGGCTGTCCTGGCGGCCTGTGGAGGGCCCTGAATTGCAACCCTTCCTGGAGCTCCCCTCCCAGTCCTTCTGTCCCTAGCTGGATGTCCCTCTCGACTTCAAGAGGCACAGGCTGGGGACCAGGGCAGAGAGTAAGAGGAGAAAATAGTGTTCGTATTCCAAAAGGGCAAATTGAATCCTTCAGAGCCCAGTAGGTGAAGGCAGGGGTAAACCCTGTGAGTCCCTTGAGGGGCTAGGAGAGTGTCCCCAAAGCTGCCAGAGGAGGACTGGCCCTGGCCCCCACGTCTGCAACAGCTAGGGCAGCCCCACTTTTAGCCATTTTATATCTTGGGGGTATATGACATTGCTTCATTTGAAGACAGGGTTCTGGGGCTAGGAAGTGTTTGGCAATGGCATCTGTCTTTCTCCAGGGGAGCAGAAGGAAGGGCCTTTTTCTGGGTTGCATGGGGGTGGGGAATGGGGCCTTCCAGAAACTGGGTGCTCCAACCTCCTTTCTCAGGACCTGTCTTTCCAGACGAACCCTTTTTCTGGAAGAACTTGGGGAAAGAGAGGTACGATGCCACTTTGGAATCCAAGCATCCCAGCATCTACACTGATGGAAGGTTTTCCACGGCCTTGTCACAGTTCCCTGGGGCTGTGAGGTCTGCATCTGGGTCCAGTGGAGGTGGCACCTTCTGAATTTGTCTTGTGGGTCTGTGGAAATAGAGGAAGGCTCTCTCTCCCAAGACTCAGACCTGTGGGAGTGGGGAGGAGACAGAGTAGGGTCCTGAGGCAATGTGGGGGATTTAGTGGTGGACTCTGGAATACTGGAGGGAGGTGGTAGAGAACCACGGCCGCTGCCCTGGGCTACGGATGGGTCCCATGTGGGTAGTGGATGAAGGGGTCTCTGCGGGGGGCAGGGGGCCTGAGGGTGGCTCATAGGATGAGCCTTCTTCCTTTGCCTTTCAGGAATGAGGGTTTGTAACTGAGAAGAGTGAGGGCAGGGAGGTCATGGAGCTCCCTTCCTTCTCAGCAATGTCCGGCAATGCCCATTCTGGCCCTGCCTCGAGGAGCCCAGCCCTAGTGGAGGACGGTGCAGATTGATGATGGAACCAGCGGGGCCTCTCGGTCTGGGCCCCCACACCCTGGTTCCTTCCCAGCTTTGCCACCTACTGAGTCATTGAGCTCCTCTGAGCCTTGGGCTCATCATTTGTGTACAGAGAGAAGTGGGTAGCAGGGAGGATTAAGTGAGATAATATGTCTATAAGAAGTCCCCAGAACAGTGCCTGACACACAAGGGGTGATGTAGAAATAGCGGCTATTATTATCATGCCTGCTGTTGGGTGTGCAGTGGAGGTAGGAACAAGTCCCCAGGACACTTCACACAGGAGGGAAATTGAGTCCACAGGTGGGTATAGAACTCAAGGGGGGGACACCTGGCTGGCTCAGTCAGTTGAGCGTCCAGCTCCTAATTTTGGCTCAGGTCATGATCTCGGGCCCCACATTGGGCTCTCCGCTCAGCATGGAGTTGGCTCGTCCCTCTTCCTCTGTTTCTCCCCACCTCCACCAACTCTCTCTTTCTCAGATAAATAAATAAATAAATATTCAAATAAAATGAACCCAAAGGGAATGGTCTGTGGCAGAAAGAAGAGAGTGTGTGCTAGGAAGTCATCTGCAGGTGCTGGTCTTAGTCAATGCTTGGTTGTTCGGGGGCCCTGGGGTCCAAGGTATTAATTGACAGTGGGGGTGGGGGATGGGATGGGAGGGGACACTTACATCTTCCTGACACTGGGTGGAGTAGGTGAAAGGTAAGATTAAAGCACTTGGGTGTATAGGAAGTGGCAGGCCTGAGGGTACCTGAAGATTCTTAGAAGGGGCTGTAGATTGAACCATAGGAGGCACCAACGAACTATGGACTCCAGAAGATACCTGGCAGTCCTAGACCCACCCCAATCAAAATTACTTCACATCTGCCTCCTCACCCTGGGAAGGTGAGGCTCTGTCCTTCTAGCCAGTGACCTCTCATGGTGCACACACCGCTACCTACCTCCATCTTGGTTCTAGCAAAGACTGGAAAGTCTTCTTTATACCCAACTGCTACCCTTTGCTTTGACACCTAAGTCCAAAAATTATGATTCTTTTGGGGCCCAATGCCAGCTCGGTTTGATCAAGCTTGGGAAGTCAGATTTGAAATACCCACAATTTTCTAGCGTCTCTCATTTTTTGAAGTCTTCTCCCAAACTGAGTTGCCATGAGGTTCCCTGGGGTTTGGACCTTCTTCCTGAGTAGGGTGTCCTGGGAACCCATCTGGAGGAGGTAGAGCTCTGGGGCATCCCAGTCTGATGGTGACACAAAGACATGATGCCTCTTGCTGTATTCTACCCCACATACACACAGTGAAGGGACAGGAATGCCCAGACAGCAATTACTGGTTGGCTAAGTCTCAGAGGTGTCCCCGAGTGGGAGAATCCGGGTGGTTACTCTGTGTTCCTCATTTTGCTCCCAATGTCCAGCCATATCAGGAGTGGGTGGAGTGGGTGGTGGGAGAAAAGAAAAGCCTTCTTGGGAGGCAAGTTGTAAAAGGTCTGAGGCTCCTACACTTGTACTTGGCCCCGAGCATCTGTCTCCATCACCCACTACTTCGGGGGCTAAGAAAGGGGCGGCCCTTCTGGGCAGTCCTAGTCAGGCTGCTCCCAGCATGTCCTGATGGGCCTTGCCTAGCACAGGAAGAAGCGGAGAAGCATGAACAAGCCGCTTCAGTGGATGAGAGCTGGCCTTGGGCAGGATGAACCCGGGAGCTCAGTCTGCCCGCTCTCCTGTCTCACCTCCAAGGCTACCCTTCCTGGCTTAGGCCTCAGTTTCCCTTTCTGGTAGATTCGAAAATCCTGAGCATCTCTGCCTTCCTGGAACTCGGAGTCTGTGAGTTCTAATCCTCGGTCCCTCCGTTGCTGTGAGGCGAGCTCCCATACTTTCCTGGACCTCAGTGTCTACACATTTCATGGAAAAACTGGAGTGGGAGAGGCAGGGAGAAATCAGTCCCGAGCCTGCTCCCGTGGGGCAGGATGGAGAAAGCCTCCAGGGAGAACTGCTTGGCGGAGGTGGGCAGTAGAGGAAGGGACTGAGGGAAGGGGGAGGATCCAGACGGTGCCCAGACCAGGACAGAGAGGAGGAGGGCAAAGCTGGGGAAAGTGATTCCAGGAAACGGGGTGCCAGCCTTCCTCCAAAGGGCAGCCCGGGGGGACGGTCGCATCAGAGAGCAGTCCTGGGGGGTCGCTGGAGGAGGGTGAGTGCGTGGAGGAGCCAACACCCCAGTTCAAAGGAAAGGCAGGAAACAACCCTAGGCAAAAGAAAAAGGAAACCTCTGGGCTCTGGCAGCAGCGGGTGCTGGGCGCGGCCGGGTGGGGCGGCTGGCGGAGGAGAAGAAGGCCTGGCTCTGAGCAGAGTTGGCCCCCAGCCCACCCCCTGCTCAACCCGCCTTCCCGCGTGCCATGGGCTCTCAACCTTGATGGCCCCACATGAGCCGCAGTCTGCTTCCCGACTGCCCCGTGCCCACCAGGCCAAGGGACGGACGGGACCCGGGACCGGGCGCTGCATGGGGAGGCCCTGCCCCGGAGGCGGGGGAGCTCTGGCTGTGGTCTCCAGTCTCCGCCCCAGTGGCTAGGGGCTGTGCGTCTTTGAACTAGTCTACTTAACCGCTCCACAGTTCGCTTCTTCATCTTGAACCTGGAAGCGGGAACAGTATTTACTCCGAAGGGGAGGGGGCAGCTCATGAGACAAAGCGGAGGGCAGGGTCTTTCCTGTTCAGACCAACTTTCCCAAATGGTGACGATTTTTATGGCTTTTCTTTTCTTTCTTCCTTTTTTTTTTTTTTTTAAGATTTTATTTTTATTTATTTGACAGAGAGAGATCACAAGTAGGCAGAGAGGCAGGCAGAGAGAGAGGAGTAAGCAGGCTCCCTGCTGAGCAGAGAGCCTGATGCGGGACTCTATCCCAGGACCCTGAGATCATGACCTGAGCCAAAGGCAGCGGCTTAACCCACTGAGCCACCCAGGCACCCCTTTTTATGGCTTTTCTCCATCTTTTTACCTGCAAATGATCTGCTGAGGCCCAGAAAGATAACAGAGCCACTTGGGACAGGGTGGGGATGTAAGGTGCCTCTGTGATCTTCTAGAGCCCCCCAGATCACCTGCCCACCCGCCTCCCTTGCTCCCTCCTCCCGTACTAATAACGCCCCCTCCCGCTGCCCTTCAGGGACTTGGGCCTTTCACGGAGCCCAGTCCGCTCCTGAGCTCCCAGCCCTCGGAGGATGGAGGAAGCGACCCTCCCCACTCGTGAGGAGGTGAGCCCCGGCCTGACACCTGGCGCAAGACCTCCCCAGAGGCAAAGTCGAGGCTTTCAAGTCACTCCTGCTTCTCCCCAGAAGCAGGAGTTCTGTGGAACTAGAGCCTTCTCTGGTACAGCCTGAGGAAAAGAAGGTGTGCGGGTGGGGGGGGGGGCACTGGGATTTCTGCCTGGGGACATGCCCTTAGGGGCCCATAAGGATTCTCCTCGGAGTCCATCCCTAACAGGCTGTGTGACCTTAGGCTAGTAACTCACTCCGTTGGGTGCCAGGCCAAGGCAAGGAGTCCCGCTGGGGATCGGGGAAGGTATAAGAGACGGGGGTGGGGGAGAAATTTCCAATTCTCTTTTTTCATGTGGGTAATGATGCCTTCTTTTAGCCAAACTGAAACGGGCTCATTGACTCAGGGGCTTTCAGGGTTGCGGGAGCCCCTTTGTGCTAACTAGTTCCTTGCTAAAAAAAAAAAAGGGGGTGGTCTCTAATTTCTAATGACAATTCAGGTCTTTCCTACCGCCCTTCAGACATGGGAGAACAGGTCTCAGGAGAAGAAAAACACCCAAGAGGCCAAACTTGGGCAGGGAGCAGAGTTATTTTGGAAGCAGCGAAAGGACATGGGGGGAGGGTAGCGGGTAGGGCTCAGGGGTTGGCACTGCGCCCCCCGGAGCCATGCCAGAGCAGGCCACGGGCGGGCTGGCAGCGGGCAGGTGGGGGCTGGGCCCGGCTCCTCCGAGACAGGGCACCTCCAGAGCCGCCGAGGTGTCGTCTGGGAGCTAAGAAGGAAGCTAAGTCCTCCGGGGCTAAGAAGGAAGGCCTGTATCTTGACTCTTCTCAGCCCTGGGGCATCGGGGCTTCCTCTGATGAATCATGTGAGATACAAAATCTAAGGCTGGGGCCAGGGAAGCACCTCACGCCCAGTTTCCTACCTTTCCTGTCTGCTCTCGTGCACGGTGGGGATGCCTTCCTGGTGGACATTTTCATTCCCGGGACTGTAGGTTTTCTTCAAGGAAGAAACCAGATTGTCGAGAAGGTCATCCTTGGGGCCCAACAGACATACCCAGGAAAAGGCCATTGCGAGGGCCTCCCTGCCTTAACCTGCAGTGGGTACTAGCTGGCAGTGACTACATTTGGGTAACTCTCCTCACATCCTCTCGCAGAAACCCCGGGGGAGGGGGACTGGTGTTATCCCCATCCTATGGATGAGGAAACTGAGGTTTTTAGATATTAAGGGTCTGACCTGAGGCCGCCAGCCAGTAGCCGGATTTCACTCCAACCACTGACACTCAAGGGGGTGTCTGACTGCCACTCAGATTTGGTCTCTGAGCGAAAGGGCGAGACTCTGGGCACATTAAACCCCCAGGCAGAGCAGTCCCTTAAAGTCTGTTTCCAGTTTCTTGTCTTTCTCGAGAAGTGTCAATGGTTTCATATCTATCCCATCAGCCAGCAGGGTCTCTGGGAGCTCCTCCGTGGGGGTGGCTTGAAGGGATGGTGCTGGGTCTCCTGCGAAGCAGTCAGCATGGGGAGGGGAATGTCAGAGGAGACAGGAAGAGTTGGCTCACCATACCCGATGGTCATGGGGAGTGTCCCCGGAGGACCAGCAATAAGGTCGGGTGCACTTTGAGGACAGGGAGGACCGTGCTGGTCAGGAGAGACCCTGTCCTGAGTCCTGAAGGACCAGGGGATTCAGACAGGGAGCAGACAGGGAAGGCCCTCCAGGAGAGGGGAAAGCAGGAGTCTCGAACACAGAGCACACTGGCGCTCTGTTCCTTCCTCACCACAGACTTTCCGTCTCACTCTTCGAGGCAGGATATGCCAGAGCAGGCTCTCGGCCTTTTTCACCTCAGGCCACACATTTAAAAAATAAAAACGGATTCAAGGTGTTTAGCAGCTGGGATAAATCAGCTAGGCTGCTCCCAGCCAAAGGCATCTAGCCAACCCCGGCAGCATCCGGACCCCCAGGGCCGGAGACCCTCTCTCTCTCTCTCTCTCCCTCTCTATCTCTGTCTGTCTATCTCCTGGCCACACCTGGAAGCAGTCTTTCAGAGGAAGAGGCTCGAATTTGCAGCCTGACTGCACAGGTTCCACAGGTTCAGATCTCAACTCCAGCACTAACTCGCTGGATGGCCCTCCCGGATTCTTTACCTCTCTGAGCCTCTGAGACTGCCTTAGCTTCGAAATGGCCATAAGACTATCAAGCTCTTTGAAGGACGTTTGCAATCTGGCAGCGTTGGCACCTGGCACATGCCCGATCCCCGGGAGCTATGGTCATTACTAACTCTGGTCTTCCTTGGAAGGAGAAGCACTTGCAGGGAGAAACTGAGGCAGGCACAAAGAGGCCCGGCGTCTTACCGATGCAAGTCTGCCAGTCTAGGGCTGAGCTGGGAGTGAACCCAGAGGGTTGGATCTAGAACACAGCTCTCATCCTCATCCATTCGTGCCTCTGTCCCCTCCTCTTTGCCCTTGGAGGCACTGGAGGAGGTGGGGGTGTCCCTGAGAGTGTCCAGACAGGCAGATGGGAGGACGGTGTTGAGTGCCTTTCATTGCACTCGTGTTAGGGATTTGGACATGGTCCCTAGGCCCGAAGCCAAGGCAGATGGACTACTGAAGGGGGAAGAGGGGAGGAGTGGTGGGGCAAAGAAGGTGCCATCACCATCCCCATCTACCACCCCAGCCCCGTACATTGCCAGAGTCACTGCAGGGCAGGGAGGAGGTGCTTGCTCTGGTGGCCCACGGAGGATCAAGACTGTCTGAGCTTTATTCCACCTCCCTGTGTGACTGGCTAGTTTGAATGGTCCCCTGACCTGAGTCACCACTGACTCCTGGGAAACAGGCCAACCCAGCAGCCGCTAAGGGGCTTTTAACACCTCCTGTAGGAAGGAAGCCTTCCCTTAGGTTGACCCAGACTAAGGATTCTTTCCCCCAGGTCCCGGGGGTCTGTCCCAATTTGCTTCATGTTCCTTGGCATATAGGATCATGCCGTTCAGTGGGGATAGCTCTGGGGGTAGAGTGTGTTTAGCCCCGGGTTCAAGGGCAGTTGCTGTAAAGTGCTGTTAGCATCCTGATAACACCTCTTCCCCCAGCTCACGCAGCGCTCTCCCCTTCCCCTTTGTTAATGGTCAGCGATCATGCCACTTAAACTCCCCAGCTGTGTGGGGAGCAAACATCTGTTTGAGAGCGCCGTGCTGAAGCCTTTCTTGTGTGTCCACCCTCATGGACTGGCACCGTCCCATCCTTCCTCCCCGTCTCAGACGGGGAAGGGGACGCCCGGTGCAGGCGGACAGCCAAGGTTAGAGGTAAGCTTGGGCACTCCGAAGCCCATGCTCTTTCCTCTGTCCCCGGGGGCTCGGAGAGGGAGATAAGACAAGCACACAAAGAACGGTGACACTTTGCGGAGAGTGTGACGTGCACCAGGCAGCTCTAGATGAGGTATGGCGGGAGGGTGGGCACTTGGAGGAAGGAGAGCTCATGCTAACTGATGCCACCGATGCAGAAACCCCTGGAGAGGCAGTTGTGCAAGGGAAAAACCATGGGAGTGGGTGCTAGAAGCTCTAGATGGACACTCACTTGCAAAACAGAATCTCATCTCTCCCAGATGACATGGTTGTGTTATGCAAGGTCCCGCGTGGATGAATGCTTAGCACATAGAGGATGTTATTTCCATTACCCCCTGCTGCCCCGCTGCTGCAGAAATACCAAGTAGGACTGCATACCCATGTCTGTTGAGGGTGTGTGTGTGTCCACCTGTCTGTCCACCGGCCTCATCAGATTCAGACTGGGGGTAGGAGTGGTGCCTCTTTGCATTAGAAGTCAAAGCTCTCAGGGAAAAGGCCAGAACTAAGGCTTCAGACTGGGAGCTTCCTGAAGGCAGGATCTGTGCTCTGGGTTCCCTTCTTCTTAGGACCTCATTAGACGCCCCTCCCAACTTCAAACTCATGGGCACGTGTGTACACACACACACACACACACACACACACACACACACGTACCAGCCTCTGCCTGCAGGGGGCACTCTGAACAGGGCCATCAACACCAGAGGACTATGCATTCAGTCTTTCTCCCTCCCCCTCAGCTCCAGATCTGGGGCAGCCCAAGGGTGGGGGTGTCTGAGGAAGGGGAAGTGGATCGAGTGTCCAGGGATTGTGAAGGTTGAGGCAGGAAGGGGCCGTAAACTAATCCCCTGCCTTTGTGGTGGACAGAGCAGATTAGGAGGCTGGGAGGAGAGAAGAAAGGAAGGGGACTATTGTCTAGGACAAAAGCAAGAGAGAACAAGAATTGGGAAAGGGCCTGGGCTCCCGCCCTCATCTACCTGGGGGCAGATCTGGGAGAGCCCTGAGCCGGGAGCCAGCTCGCTTCTCAGCCAGGACTGGACCCCAACTCTCTCGGCACGGTGACCAGCTTCTGCCCTTGTGAACTGGGTGACTTGGGTTCACCCCTTAGACCTCCTTCACAGATGTGCCACCTCTGCCTCCACGCGGGCCCTGTGCTTGGGTGAATGCTGTCTGCTCTTGCCATCTGACAATTCTCATCACTTTTTTTTTTAATTTTTATTTTTTATAAACATATAATGTATTATATATTTATAAACATATAATGTATTATATAGCCCCAGGGGTATAGGTCTGTGAATCGCCAGGTTTACACACTTCACAGCACTCACCATAGCACATACCCTCCCCAATGTCCATAACCCCACCCCCCTCTCCCAATGCCCCTCCCCCCCAACCCCCGCAACCCTCAGTTTGTTTTGTGAGATTAAGAGTCACTTATGGTTTGCCTCCCTCCCAATCCCATCTTGTTTCATTTATTCTTCTCCTACCCCCTTAACCCCCCCACATTGCATCTCCACTTCCTCATATCAGGGAGATCATATGATAGTTGTCTTTCTCCGATTGACTTACTTCGCTAAGCATGATACCCTCTAGTTCCATCCACGTCATCGCAAATGGCAAGATTTCATTTCTTTTGATGGCTGAATAGTATTCCATTGTGTATATATACCACATCTTCTTTATCCATTCATCTGTTGATGGACATCTAGGTTCTTTCCATAGTTTGGCTATTGTGGACATCATCACTTTTAAACAAGCGGCCTCACATTTTTGTTTTCCTCTGGGTCTTGTAAACTGCCCAGCTCTTCACCTCTCTGAGCCTTGTATTTCTGGTTTGTAGAATGAGGAAACCTCTTGACCGGCCTCCCATCTCCCATTTTGAGTGGTCACAGATTCAAATGAGACCCCTTTTCCGTGCTCTGTCCTCAGATTCCTAACATGGCAGTTACGTGGCTTCTGTTCTTACAGTTCTGCTAGAGGGGGACAAGGGCAGCCATGGATGGGAGAAGGGGTCTCCTGAGAGATGGCAGAGGGTAGAAGAGGCAGCTTGTGTCCAGATGCGCCTGATGTGGCCCTGGGGCTGGAAGGGACACTGGTATCACTGGGCTGGGGGCGCTCCTTGGCCTAAGCATAACATCCGGAGGGGACAAGGGTTTTGGGGTGCGCTGTGCCAAGGTGAGGCATGGGGCACACCTGAATCTTAGGGTAACTCTGGGGGGCAAGGTCTTTGCTTGAATGGGAGGGCCTCTGTGTGAGTTGTGTTGCGTTTCAGTTTTCCCGAGAACAGCAGAGCGGTTAAGTGCATGAGCTCTGGAGCTGCCCTTCCAGGCTCTGATCCTGGCTGGGCTTTTCATCAATCTTTGGGGAAGGATTTCCTCTTTGGTGCCTTAATTTCCTCACCTGGAAATGACAGGGACCATAATGAGAGCCCCCTCCCAGGGCTGTTGCGAGGACTGAATGAGTTACTATATAGAAAAGGCTTAGAATCGTGTCTGACGCATAGTAACCTTGACGGCTATTAACTATAATTATTCATTCATTTACTCAACTGATTGACTTTTACGGAGCGTATACTCCCTCACAGGCACAGCTGTGCTCGGCCCGCTGTCTTATACCAACAGTTTTCTTCTACATAACAGCCACAGTTGGCTGGTCCAGGCTGGGAGACAAAGATTTCGTGCCCTGTGCACCCCCTCCCAAGATCTTTCCACCCACCTGCAGAAACCTGTTAGCTCCACTCTCCCACCCTCTGGCTACCATGCAGTGAGGGGCTGCTCATTCTGGAAGAATGGGGAGAGGAGAACGTCAGTAGGTCCCCTCCTCCAATTCTGTCGGAGACTCCGTGGGCACAGGGCCCACCCGAGCTGGAGGTCTGCTCTCTGTTCAGTGGAACAGGAACCAGGAGACCCTGGGCTAGAATTCTGTCTTTGCCACCAACGTGCTGAGGACCTTTGGACAAGTTTTCTGATCTCTCTGGGCCTGTCTCCTGTCGGGCTGGCAGTTCCTGATCCCAGGATATTATAAAGATAAATGATCGTGTATAAATGGAGAAGGAGCATGAGCGAGGCCATGTTGAGACAGAATTGAGGGAGGTGTCAGGATCCCCAGAGATTTGCGATTTCACTTAGTGAGACTTGAGATTCTGGGGGCTGGGACAAGGCACGGCCATCACCAGCACCTCCAGGGCTGCGTGCCCAGCCAGAACAAGGCCCCCCATTAACTATGTGCAGCCAGCGGAAAGAGGAATGCCCACCCCCCCGCCAGCCGACGCCACGCCAACCCTCGCTTCATTGCTGGCTCCCCTGATCTGAATGCAGAAGCCCAGGGTGCCGCCTCCCCCTCTGCCTGTCCTGCCTCTACCTGCCAGAAAGTATTAGCCTCATCCTCCAGATTGGCATTGGGGTGCAGAGGCACCATGCTGCGGGGCCCGGGGGACCTGCTGGGGGTGGGGCTTGGGGTCAGGAAATACCTGGGCTAACCCCTAGAACCCTGGTGTGCCCGGCACTGATGGACAGCTCTGGAGCCCGTAGGGGGCAGGGGGTAAAGAGTATAGCAAAGGGGAAAGTTTTGGAGACTCAGAAGCTTACCCTGGGGGCCCTCCTGAGGTTTGGTCCTAACCCAAGCTAGAACCCCCCGCACAGGCAGACCAAGTCCTTCACCCCCCACCACCACTTGCTTTAGCGTGGCCCTTCAAAATGTGATCCCTGGGAAGTTCTTCCTGGTGTCCCTGCATCCCTCCTGTTGTAATATCCCTGAGTTTCCTTCCTGTTCTGGTCAGAGGGGAGTGAGCCAGCAGCTACCCCTGCTTCATTAGCCTCAAACGCACGGGGCGGGGCGGGGCGGGGCGGGGGGTGGACTGGGTTTCACTTCACTTGCTCCAAGAGGAAGTGAACCAACCTTATGGAGGCAAGCTCAGACGCAGGAGGCAGAGATGGGGTGCAGGGCCCAGGGATCCTGGAGGGGTTCCCGAGTGTCTCTGTCCACCCCTCCGCAGGGGCACTGGATAGCCCTGCAGCTTCCTGCCCCACAACCCCCTGGGGCTGCCACCAGCCCGCTCACCATGCGGGAAGGGCGCAGAGTTGGTGAGTAGAGCAAGGGCCAGATTTCAGCCTCTGCTTGGCTTTGTCCAGGTCGGGCCACAACTGGACATCTCTGTGAGTCAGTCTGGTCAATACTTAGCGAAAAAGTGATTGGAAAACTATTTATGAGGGGTTGCTTGAAGAAGATTTATTCTATCTAGTCCTTTGGATCTCCCAAAGCCTTTTCACTCCAGGTATGGGCTGCAGACCAGCAGTGTCGGCCCTGGGGACTGTTAAAGTGTGCAGAAGCTCAGGCCCCACCCCAGGCCTACTGAGTCAGAATGTGCATTTCTTTTTTTTTTTTTTTTAAGATTTTATTTATTTATTTGACAGACAAAGATCACAAGTAGGCAGAGAGGCAGGTAGAGAGAGAGGAGGAAGCAGGCTCCCTGCTGAGCAGAGATCCTGATGAGGGGCTCCATCCCAGGACCCTGGGATCATGACCTGAGCCAAAGGTAGAGGCCCTAACCCACTGAGCCACCCAGGCACCCCAGAATGTGCATTTCAGAGTGTGCCATGCACTGCCCCAAAGCTTATCCTTGCAATAAGTCAGACCATCAGCCGAGTCTCTGGCCAGCCACTTCCCCTCCCCCATACCCTCCCACCCAGAATTGCTTTAATCTCATTTATACTTAGGTGATGCCCCATTGATTTACATCTAGGGCAGTAAGAAAGAGCCCTGTGGACATCACTGTGAGTTTACTGCAAGGATGTGGTTAAGAAATGGGTTCAGACAAGAAGCCTGCAGCTCTGGGGGCCAGTCTTCAGGGGAAGGCAGGGGAAGCATCAGCTTGATTTCAGATAAAAGGGGCTGACCGAGATGTCTCTTCTTCAGGAAAGCCTTCCCTAATCTCTCAGCCCTGGGAGAGGGCTCCCCTCTGTGTGCCTGCTTGACCCCAGGGCTCATCCCCGGGGTTCTACCCTCTGGTTACTTGTCTGTTTCCCAAACTAGGCTGGGAGGCCTAGGGATGCAGGGCTCCAGCCACTGATACACCCTGGTATCCTTGGTGCTGGCCCCAAACTCTTGCACAGGGGTGCTCCAAAGTGTTGGTGGAATGAGTGAAGAAAAGAACGAAAGGAAGAATACAGTAAGGAATGGCCAGAGGCAGGAGGCACAGAGCAGGAACCAGCTTCGGTCAAAACACATGTGCTCACCTGAGAGTGAGTGCTGGGATGCTGGGAGGGAGCACCTCCGTCTCCAGACTTGGTGGTGGCCCTCACCTGGCAGCGCCCTGGGCCGGAGGTGTGGCATCCAACCCAGACGGCTGTGGTGAGCCCGGAGCCATGCTGGGGAGCCTCTTAAGCTGCCAGTTTGCCAGCTCGTGGCCAGGCTTGGGTTTCATTAGAATGAGACATCTGTTCTAGAAACCCTTCTACTTAGAAGCTTTTGACTTTCCTATCCATTCCTTTTACTGCTTTTTCTTTTAAAGGACACTTCTTTGAAAATTTCCATCCAGTTTCAAATAAGCTGAGACGAACAAAGGTATGTGCTTGCTTCTAGGCTTGGATGGAGAAAGGGCTCCAGCGACTTGAGGCTCCTGGTTTCTCAGTCTCCATTGAGTGTCTGGGTCTTGCCTGAGCTCTGAAGGTCCAAGATGAATGAGTCCTGTGGTCTGTGCTAAGAGACATCTAAGGCTCGTGGGTCAGAAGGTTACCATCTTGTAAGTGCTTGGATGAGGACAGGCACAGGCTGGTCGTGGGGGTACTCAGGAGGCAGAGGGCAGCAGTGGGGAGGAGTGGGTCCCCCCATGGAATCCTGTGGCAGTCTGGGGTGCTGGGGCCAATGGCCAGGGAACTCTGGGAAGGAAGTCTGAGAACACCAAAGCCTTTGGCCAGGCCAACAGATGTCAGTAAGTGTTTCTTGAGCACCTACTACATGCCAGAGCCTGGTGCAATGTCCTGGGGGTACAGAGATGAATGAGATGATATTGAGTCACGGATTGAACTTCCGATTTCAATTCAATGAGGTGAAAAGGTGAAGTATTGGCAAGATGCCATGGAAATCTAGAAGGAGCCCTTAGTCAGGGTTAGAGCCAGAACCCTTAGCCAGCTTGAGGTTCATAGAAGATTATTGGAATGAATCTCTCTTTTTTTTAAATTAACTTTTTATTTGAGAATAATATACATCACAGAAAAGATTACCTATTGCCGGCTACATTTTTACAAGCTATGCACACTGACATCATCAGCACCAGACTAAGAAACAGAATGTCTGCATCTTCCTAGAAATTCTCCACGCACCATGCCTTCTTCTAGGTACTACCTCCCACCCGCGCACCCCCCGCAATCACTATCATGATTTCTAACAACATAGGTACATTTTGCCTTTGTTTTGCACTTTATATAAATGGGGTGCTATTTTATGTATGGCTTCTTTCCCTCGCTGTGTTGAAGTATATGTCCATACTACGCTTTTGGGGACAGCCGTGGCTCACTCTCGCTCATTGCTGCGCAGACTCACTTCAGGAGAACACAGTACAGTCTATCCATTCTACTGCTGACGAGCCTTGGACACGTCCCAGTTTGGGGGCTTTGTGGGTAGTACCAACATGGGGAGTTTTGTACGTTTGGTGAGCGTCTGGGTGTGTTTCTGTTGGTTATACATCCAGGAGTGCAATTGCTGGGTCATAGATCTGGGGGGAGTCTCCAGGGGGAGAATGAGTTTCCTAGCTGAATGTGGGATGGCTCATCAGCTTGGTCTGATCATCTCAGGTCGGGGGGCCAGTGGCAGAGGGTAAGGAGAGGGCTGGGCAGGGGAGTCTGCCACAAGGCCTCAAGGACCCTCAGTATGCTGAGACCCATCGGACTACTTACTGTATACTTTCCCGTGGCTCCTATTACGAAGTAGCGTGAACTGGGTGACTTAAAACAACAGGAATTGATTCTCTGGAGAATTGTGCTGGAGGCCAGAATCCAAAATCAAGATGGCAGCAGGGCTCCACTCAATACAGAGGCTCTAGGGAAGAATCCACCATGCATCTCTTCTAGCTGTGGCCACGTCACTCCAATCTCTGCCTCTGTCTCCACATCACTTTCTTCTCTGTGTATGTCTCATAAGGGCACTTGTCATTGAACTTAGGGCCCATTCAGATAAACCAAGACGCTCTCCTCATTTCAAGATCCTTCTCTTAATTATAACTGCAATGACCCTTGTCTTAAGTATGGTCATATTCACAATGTCCAGAGATTAAGATGTAGACTTATCTTTTTTTTAATTAACATGTAATGTATTATTTGCCCCAGGGATACAGGTATGTATCAGATGGGCCCTCCCTGTCTGTATACACGGGCACACATATGCCTCCTCCAGTGCTCAGCGAGGCTCGGCACGCAAGGGCACTCGGAACAGGGAACTGAGGCTGAAGGCACCACTCCAGGAGGTGCCTCTGCCTGGCCCAGCCCAGGCCACTCTGCCCACTGGCAGTCCAGTGACCAGCCTTTCTCTATGTCCCTCTCCCCCAGACACCTTGTCCCAGGGCTTCTGTGGCAGTCCTGGTTACACACACACGCACACACACACACACACACACACACACTCCACAGGGAGGAGGGAGGAGCCTGGGAGAAGGGGCAGGAGCCCAGCCCTTTGCTCTTCCTTGGAGGAGGCCTGGAGACAGGAATGCCTTTGGCTGGGGGACCCTGGCCAGAGATCAGAAGATCAAAGGATGCGAAGATCAGGGCTGGGGCAGGTGGCACTCACTTGGAAGCAGCAGAGAGACGTGGCAGCTGGTGCCTCCTAAGGGCAGGGCTGACCCAGAACGCCCTCCCCTCCCTTTTCTTCCCCTCCCTTCTGCCTCCCTACCCCATTTCCGTTGTGACCCTACCGTGCTGCTTCTCCCGGAGGGGCTCTAGGGGTTGAACGCAGAGGAGGGGAGGGATGTTAACTGGCATTCATGCCACTTGGGAGGCCCAGCCACGACCCCCGACACACAAGAATTGTCCCATGTAACCCTCACAATTCCTGTAAGAGGAACCATTACATAACCTGTTTGAGATGCAGAAACTAAAGCCCAAAGAGGAAAGGTAACTTGCCCAATGTCAAACAACTGGTAAGTAGTGGGGCCAAGATACAAACTCCGGGCAGTCTGACACCCGAGCCCACAAGATACGACACCCTAACAGAAGGCCCACAACTCTGTACAGCCCAACTGCAGCATGAGGAAGTGAGGCTAGACTTCAGGAAGAACTTCTCGCCGGGCAGGGATGTTAGATCTAGATCTTGCATCTAGTCTTTGTACGAATCTGATGAAGCCAATAGGTAGGGAGTTAGGGAAGGGGGTAGGTCATTGGGGACCAGCCAGAGGGTGGAATGGAGGCAGCGGGAGGACTGGAGAGATTTGTCAGAGAGAAGACAGGAGTCTCTGGAGCACCAGTCATTGGGGACCTCAGCAGCCTGCCGACATGGGTGTGGCAGGACCTCCCCGTGGCCGAGAGGCATGCCCAGGTGGGATTGGAGGAGGGGAGCAGAGTTCTGGAAAGTTCCACTGGTTCCCAGGGGCCCCTGAGAGCAGGACTCAGAACCTGACAATGATGAGATGGGTGGGGCTCTCCCCAAGGCCCTAATTCCCCTGCATTATTCCCGGAGATGCAAATGACCCACTGCCTCCCTTCAGCTTCCAGGCCCTTCAGCTCCAGGGCCAGCCTCACAACGCTGGTGCCCTCAGGGACCGAGCTGCCAAGCTGCTGCCTGCTCAAGGGCCTCCAGCTCCCCTCTCTGCTCCGGTGTGCAGCTGGGTTCAACAGAGTGAGCTGGCAGGCCTTTGGGTCTGCTGCTTATTAACTGTGAGTAGACGTGAGGTAGCTCAGTATTTACCAGCCTCCGTTTCTTCACTTAAAATGGGAATAAATAATGCTTCACTCCCTGGCTTGATAAAAGCATCAAGTTAAATGATACCAAGGATGCACCAGAACTCTATGAACTGTGACAAACATTCAGATGGAGGGGAACTGGAGAGGCAGAGGGGTGGGTTGGACACGATTTGGGACTTTGGCATCAGAGGGACCTCGGTTTTGCTGAGTCTCCTCTGTAAAATGGGTCTGTAAAGCCTTTGTAAAGCAGTGTCTGCCTCGGCAGAAGAAGCTCTTATTACATGCTCTGAACTTCCAGCTTTTGCTCTTTCCTACTTGATTCAGGTAGAAGCTGGGACCAGGTCCAAGTTTGAAAACCTTTTCGCTGGGGGTCTGGGTGCTGCCCCTGGCTGGGGTGGGAGTAAGTGGCAATCGGGGGCTCCCTCATGTGTTTGTTCATGGAGATAAGTGGTGCTGGGTGGGGAAGGGGAAGGGATCCTGATGTGAGAGGAAACCTTCCATCTGAAAGGTGGGGGTAGGAGGTATGTGACTCTGAATACAGGGGTGTTTCTTCCGTTTTCCACCCAGACACACCCTGTCCCTTTATCCAGTGCAATAAAGGCTAAAGGCAGCAGGACCAGGAGCCTCAGCTAAACAAACAGGGCTCCGGGCTGTGGTCTGTGCACAAAGTGGGCCCCACCTGCAGCTCTCACTCGGCCCTAGTCCTTCCCACCTGTGCCCCCTCAGCTCCCCACCCCACCCAGCCCCTCAGGGATTTCCCCAGTCCACCGAGAGACACGTGGTTCTTCCCCTTGGGGAGGTTTCTCCCAATGGGACAGCACCATCCTCTCTGAGATGCTACAAGTCTGAGAGGGCAGCAAGTTCACACCCATACGACTCCGTGCACAGAAACGGTGCTCTTCTAGGTGGAGTTAGAGGTGGGAATGAGGGCTGGAAAAGATGCTGGCAGGTCAGGGGAGACCAGAGCTTGATGAGGTGGCCTGTGACACTCAAGCCTCTCAGTCCCAGCACTTGTCACTCAGGCTTGTAATTGTCCACTCTTGGTAATGTCCCCACTGGACTGGGTTCCTTGAGGGGAGGGATCATACATTATTGGACTTTGTAGCTTCACCACCTAGCAAGCCCAGTGCCTCGTATATAGTGGGTGCTCAGCAAATGTTGGTTGAATGACACATGGCTGGATAAAGAAATGTGTGGATGAAGACTGGAGGCTTCCTATAGGAGGAGGCACTTGAGCTGGGTCTCAGTGAATGGTGGAGGCAGGCAGAGGTGCTTGCGGGTCGTACTGGTTGCTTATTTACTCTGTGCCAGGCACTGGCTGAGCACTTTACCAGTGGGGAAACTGAGGCATAGAGAGAATTAATTTGCTTAAAATCACACAGCTGGTAAGTGGCAGAACAGGGAAGCAAACACAGGTTCACCTCCAGAGGCTGTTACTGGTGCTGTCCAACGTCCTTGTGATGAAGGACGTGCTCTAGATCTGCGCTGTCCATTGTGGTAGCCACTAGCCATGTGTGGCTGTTGATCCTTGAACTGTGCCTAGTGGAGTTGAGGAACTCAATTTTTAATTGGACTTCATTTTAGTGAACTTAAATTGAAATAGTTGTACATGGGTGATGGCTATTGCACTGGACCGTGGAGGTCTATGCTGCCTCTCAGGAGAAAGAGAGGAGAGAAGGGAGTCCAGAGCCCATCCTCCCCAGCTTCCTGAGGCTCTGTCCTTTCATGTTCATGGGCTGTTCTCAGACCACCCTGCCTGGGCCTAGGACACCTGGGTCCCTTTCAAGTTCTCCACCTGTGGGTGGCATGGCTTGGCCGTGGGGGAGAAGCACATGCATACACATATTATGCAATCCCTGGGCCATGCTTCGCTCATGAGGGCCTTCGCCTGGCTCTGGGCATGGACGAGAGTCAGCTCCCACCAGCCCAACTCTTGACCGTCCAGTGCAAGTTCTCTGAGGGTCATGACTAATTGCCTGGCGTGGAAGGAGCACGTGCACCTGACCTGTTGTAACACTTCTGACAGGAATTCAGGGACACTGGGGGCTACCCCACCTTAGCCACTTTGCCCCACAGAGCCAGAGATGTCCCTTAGCCTGGGATGAGCCTGACTCCCTCACAAAGGGATTCCCCTGCAGAACTGAGGGTCAGAGCCCAGCCCAGAACTCCAACTCTAGTCCCAGTGCCTGTCCCCGTCTTTGCTCTGCCCAGGCACCCACACCTTTGACATGCTATTGCTGTCAGATTTCCCCCTTCTTTGTTCAACAAGAAGAAGGCAGAGCCATAGAGTTTGGTCTGAGGTTGGTTCTGATCGCCCCAAAACGCCTTTTCCCAGATCTAGCATCTTTGGATGGGAGGGACCTCTCCTGGGCCTCTTCCCTTCTTGGCCTTCTTTCTCTGCCATCAGAACTTAAGACCCACGCCACACAGAGGAAGTATCATGATACCCAGGAGTGACTTTCCCTGACTTCTGTGGTCTTTTAACCCAGGACTTAAAAAACAAACAAACAAACAAACAAACAAAAAAACCAAAAAACCTTGTTCTTTTCTTTCACCTGACCTATAAGAACGTCTCCTTCCCTCACCCTCACCCTCCCTGCCCTGCCTTAATAAATTGGATCACCTGAGAATGCTCTGGGTGTCCTGGCTCTCCCTGGTTCTCTTCCTTGTGCAAGCCTCAGATCTGGGCAGCAACTACTGGGGATTTTCTTTCCCCTTACAAATGAACCCCAAGTCTGGGGAGCCATGCCCATCCCGGCCACCCCTCCAGCTTCTTGTATGCTGTCTGCTAAGTCCCTCCATTCCACACCCTCCTGTGCCTCCAGGCAGGCTGGAAAACTTGCTTGTTACAAACAGGGGAGCTGGGACATAAAACAATGAAGCGAAAGTACTTGTATTGAAAACTACAGCATTGTTCTCACGTAAGACTTTGTGCAAAGCCTAAGAGAATGTGTCCCCGCTGCCTTGTGAAGACAGATACATTTTATCCTGATTGCAGTACTCTCCCTTGTTTGGAAATCTGGGAAAATTGCAGAAACCCAAGAGAACTTTGTGTCAACTAGTGTGTTTAGAATCTCAAAGAAGAGAGCTGGTACCACGTCATCTCTGATAAAGTCGTGCCACCTATAAGGGAATCAGCTGGGCAAGGGGAAGCTGCTTTAGAAAACCCAAGATCAATGTGGTGGGGTGGCAAGAGCATTGCCCTGGGGTTTAGGAGACCTAATTCTCACTGCCATCAACTTGCTATGTGACGTTAGATCACTTTGTCCGGCTTTGGATCTGTTTCCTTGCTTGTAAACTGATTGAGTGCAAGAAGAGGCAAGCACCTTTCCTTCAGGGGTATTTGGAAATGCATGGGGTGTTTTGGATGGTCACAACAATGAGGAAATGCTACCAGCACCAAGGAGCAAGCTCAGGGTTGCTAACAGTCCTGCGGTGAATGGCCAGCCCTGTCCACTGTGCTGACGAGCCCCCTCCCCACTGCGTAACATGGGGTGTTCTCTGGGTGCTTTCCACTCCGAACTCAGTTCTGTAAGCTACTCATGTCTCATAAACATCCCACCCTCGTTTCTGTCCCAGGAAGCCATGCTGGTTTACCCTTTCCCCCATCTGAACCTCTGTTTTAGTCTTGAGTCTAGACACACAGCTCAGAACTTAATTGGGATCGTGGTTGAGGGAGTCACTTGTAAACCACAAAGCAGAATACATATGTGGGTTTTCGTTGCTACTCTGTGAGTAAACAATCCTTCCCCAGCAACACTATAAACTCTTGGAGGGCCCAGACCCTTCCTATGCTTTGTCTCCCTTCTGGGATGCCTAGCCCTATCTATGCTAGGCACACTGCAGCCAGTCAGAAAGAATGATCTGTAGGGATTGTGGGTCGGGGGAGAACCTTGGTATTGGCTTCACTGAACCAGCTTTCCTGATTCCAGATTCACATTCTTTCCCCTTTCCCCTGTCACCTGCCTCTCTTGGTGACCGAGGAATTCAGCAAGTGTTTCCTGAGTGCCAGATGGTTCCTGGGGCAGCCAGCCTGTCTACTGGCCCTTTTCAGTGGGAGGGACTTCCCCATCCCCCTCACTGGACAATTTCTACCCTGGCTCATCCTGTTCCCCGTCAACCCCCAAGCTGTCTCCCATCATAGCAGGAAACGCGCCAGGACTGGCCTGGCCCTTGTGAGGAAGGGATGTTGTGGTAGCACATTAGGCCCTAACCAGAGACTGTTGCCCTCAGAGGAAAAGCCCAAAAAGAAACCTGAAGGTTCACGATAGGTGCTTCAAGGGATCCTTCAGAAAATGACCTCACTTTTACCTTCTCTAGACGATGCTAGATGGAGAGACGAGTGAACATTGTTATCAACAGGCCCCATGGGTTGTGCACCAGACTGGAACTAAGCACTGACTAGGTTCTTTACGGAGGTTTACGCCCTTAACATATCATTGGGAGAAACTCAAATTAGACAACAAGAAGAACTTCCTAGGAGCAAGACTGTCAGCCACAGGAAGAGAAGCCAAGGAAGGCAGGATCATCGATCTCCAGTAATACATTCATTTGCATGTCTATTGTACACCCCTATTTGCCAGGTATCCTGCCAGGATTGGAGGATACAGAGAGGTCTAAGATGAAGGCCTCACCTTGAACTCATACTAATCATTATAATTTAGTTAGATGAGTATAATATTAATAAGATCTATTAAGCACTATGTTTGTTTTACATTTAGTAACTCGTGTAATTATTGCTACAACTAGCGTGAGGTAAGTACTGTTATTATCATCCCTATTTTACAGATGGGAAAATGGAGGCTTAATGTCAAGTAGCATGACCAGAGTCATGCAGCTAATTAGCCTTGTGCTGGTGTAATAATGAAGGTGGGTACAGCACTAGAGACATAGCAGGAGCTCAGCCATCGTCGCTGAGGGAGCGTGTACAGAATATTGTAGGTACCCAGAGGACACCACACCAGCTCTGCCTCCAGGCTGGGCAGGGCTGCGTGGAGGAGGTGAGCTTGGGCGTCATGCCTGGCGACAGGGGCTCATCTCCTACTCACTCTAACTGCCCTTCACCTGGCTGCAGAGATGGGCAATCTTGGCTCGTGGTGGAGACAGTGTCGAAGGGACCCTGTTTCCCGGGCTTCTTCTCCAGCCAGGTGGGGACAGTCCTCCCAGGCCTGTCCCAGCAGAGCCCAGGGGATTCGCTTTTCTCTGTTTCTTCTCCCAAAGGAAAAATGCAAACAGAACAACTTCACCAGCACGCTTGGGTATCAGCCAGATCGCCAGGGGGTAGGGTCCCCTATTGCCCCACCCCCCTCCAGTTTCGGGTCTTGCTGCTGTCTGTCCCCTTAGTTCCCCAGCATCCTCCCTCTTATCAAACCCTGTTCCTCGTCTCCATGGTGACACTACTGCCTCACCCAGCTTCCTTGGGTGGTCTGGTTGCCTCACAGGGTAAAACTCTGAGAACATTTTCCTAATGTGCAGCCAGAAACTTCCACTTCCTGTGCCCAGGGCTGCCCCTCTCTTCACTCGCCTCCCTCCTGCCAGCCTCGCCCCACTGACACTCTCCCGCCCCCCCGCCCACCAACCCACGGTTGTGTCCAGCTAGAAGAATATATAGCCCCTCTGAGTCCTGCAAGAAAACTTCAGAATGGGGTTGCAACCCATCCCCTCGATCCCCCGCAGTTTGATTGAGAGAAGCAATTTGCAGGGCTCAGTGCAACATGAAAATGTGGTTCCTCCTGTTCAGAATTTGTTAAGGATTTCAAAGCGACAACAGCAGAGACGGAACAAAGCAGGGCCCTTCTGAGTGTGTGTGTGCGTGCACGTGTGTGTAAATACACCGGTCCCTTCTGAGTGTGTGTGTGCGTGCGTGTGTATAACTACACGGGTCAGCTCTCATGCCCAGAAAGTTGGTCGGGAAGTTGGTCGGGAAGTTGGTCAGGCGACCTGTAGTGCGTGCGCGCGCGTGCATGCCTGCGTGCGCGTCCATGTGAATATGCATACATGCGCATGTGTGTATTCGCAGTGGCCACGGAGCAATCGTAGAGGAGGGTTTGTTTCAGTTCAGGCGTGTTGTGTCTAATTCAGCCACAAGTTGGACCCGCAGAGAGGGTCACTGAGGGACCTATGCCCCTTCCTGGGGCCAGGAGATAGGCCGGAGAGGAGCCCTGAAGCCAAGAGAAGGAACCCGGCTCACCAGAGGTCACACAGCCAGAAAAGGTTTCCAGCCCCAGGAGTGAGACTTGGGTGAGGCTGTTTGTTTCTCCCAAAGAATTTCTATCTTTTAACATGTGATGCTCTGAGAACGTTTATGACTTTTAACAGTATGCTAGTCCAGTGTGCACATTCTAGATATGCACATGTCCTCACACATGGCACATGCATGCCCAGCACCCTACAAGACAGGCACAGCCAAGAGCTTGTATACCCCAATACAGGCCTCCCCCACCTTGTAGATACCGACAAGATCATACAGCCAAGCAGATGTGACCACAAGCAAACCCCAGCATCCACCCCTGCCCCCCAGGATTGGATGCCCTCTTCTTTGTCTTGAGTCCAAGCATGGCCTGAGTGTGCTCTCTGGCTTGCACAAGGACAACTGACCTCGCCTCCCCCGCCCCCCACCAAGGGAAGTACTGTCTTAGAACCACCATTTTCCAGGATGATCCCTGTGTTCAGAGGGCCTGCATGCAACTCCCCCCGCCTGCCTGAGACTGCCCAGGCGCACCTCTCCCCCAAGCAGGGCCTGGTGCCTCTTGCCAGGGCCCTCCGCTGTTCCCAGGGCCTGTGGCATCAGCTTGGAGGATCTCAGCTCTGAAACCTGCCCTGCACCTCCCTCTCTCAGCTCTACGCATTCCTCTTCCTCTCCCTTTTCTGGGCATGAGCCCTACCCCTTGCCTTTTTTGAGAGGGCCAGGTCTGAATGGGGCTCCCCACCCCCAGCATTGGAAATCCACCCTCCGGTGCCCCTCCTTACTGAGCCCTGCAGCTGGGCTGTGTGTTGTCTTGGGCAGGATGTGGGGGCGGGCTGTGGGGTCCAGGCCCCCTCCTCCCCAGGGGAGAACAATGAGGCCGCTAGTTAGGGTGGGGGGGGCGGGGGGAGTGGGGTGGGGGCATGGAGCCACATCAGAGCCTCTGAGGTGCGGCCCCTGGAGGGACAGCTGAGTGATGAGGTCTGAGTCACATGCCCCGTGTGCTCCTTGAACTCCCGCTGCCGTTCCTGTGGAGACACGTTCAGAAATGCACAGGGTAAATATTTAGAGGTAATCGTTTTTGGGGCACCTTGTGCCTCCCTGCCTGGCTGAGAATGAGCCAGGCCCAGGACTCAAAGGGGAGGAGTCCAGTCAGACGCAGGTTCTGTGGACCTTGACATTCCTTCCCCTACCACCGTTCTGTGCACCCCTGCGTCTTCACCTCTGCACGGGAAGCCCAGGCTAGTGGGGCTCTGACAGAAAATCCATCAGCGAACTCTCTTGGTTCTGCTCCTTAAACCATGGCCATCAGCACACCAGCCACCTCCACCCCCGCTTCTGCCTAGCCCTCTTCTGGATGGGACAGGCCCAGGGATGGCCCTCCTGTCCCCACATGGAGCAGAGAGGGAGCTGTGGACAAGAAGCATCCCTGAGTTCAACAGGCCAGTTCCTTGGCTCCTCTCTGAATGGAATGTCTTCCTTCTTTAGAGGACATGGTGTCCAGAGTCTAAGCTTTATCAAAGATAAAACATTTGAGACTAAACAGTCTTTTTATAGATTGGAACTGGGCTCCCAAGCACACATTTCCCCATCATCTCTAGCCTGCCTTTCTGAGCGTCTACATAAAGCACACTCATTTCTTGGGGGAAAAGGGAGACACTCAGGTTTGACAGCAAAAGTGCATTCCTAAGGAAGGGAGAAAGCTGCAGGCCAGCCTGGGGGTGGTGCCTAGCCATCTGGTGGTCTGGTTTGGACCCACCTCTGTACCCCTCAGGGAGAGGGCTGGCAGAAGTAGGAAGCAGCTTTTAAGAGTTTGAAATAGGATGGAACCCAAATGTGTGAGATGCACACACATGAAGTCTTGAGACGCTATTGCTCACCCAGACACAAGCGGAGAAGGAAATGCTAACACAATAAGTGACCAAGCAGTGAAAGCCCAACTCCTGCCCACTGAGCTCCCGCACCTGTTGGGCTAGGACACTTGTGCACAGGTCACCGAAGGGCGGGTGGCAGGAAGAAAGCAAATACCGTGTATACTATTTGTTGGGCATTCTGTAAGCACTGGTTCGCTTATAAAGCCCTTAGGAGTTTGGTGTTATTCATCCCATTTTTATGGATGAGGATACTGACGGTCACAGTGGTTAAAATCCCAAGGTCTGAAAAGAAAGAAAAAAAAAAAAAATCCCAAGGTCTGATAAGTGAGTAGAAGACAGAGTTGACCTCAGGGCCTTTTGACTCCAAAGCCCAATGTTTTTTCCTTTTTGTTTTCTTGAATGTGAAATGGAGAGGACAAAGGAATCTACCTTGGGGGTGTTGTGAGAATTACATGGAATTATTTGGTTAAAGATTAGCCAGTGACTGACACAGTAGGCCTTGTAAGTGTCAGCTGTTAATATTGTGGTTCTTTTGTGTTGAGGTATCTTTAGAGGACAGTAACCATGAAACCACCCACTGGGTCTCTCACGGGATATGGGAAGGTTGGAATGATCCAAAGTAGGAGTCCTTGGAGGAATCAGGATGTGCCTCTAGAAGCTAGGCATCTTTGGGGACATGCTGGAGGTCCTCTGGTAGCAGGAGCGTACAGGAGGAAAGCCAACAGGAAAGCGACTGGCAGAGAACACAGAGGGCAGCGAAATCCCACTGGTTCTGGGATTGAGTAATAGGATGATCCCACGTGGCCGTTGCAGGGATGGGCACACCAGTGCATGGATATGCACAAACTGCCTCTACAGAGCATAATGGCAGTAATCTCTAGGCTTCAGATTCCCCTTTGGTAAAAAGAATGCGTGAGGCATCACTTGTATTAAGTGACCCCTCCCCTCATGCTCTGAAACGCTGCGGATGATTCTCTAGCTTCTCCCATTGTATGGACGTCAGCCTCCTTCATAGTCCTAACCACAGTCATTCTTGGGGGAGTCTGGCTGAGGGAGGAGGCGGGCAGAGGGCAAAGTTGGAAACCATGGAGGGATTGCACACAGGTGGACCTGGAAGGCCTGACTTCCAGCCCAGTGCTCACTCTTAGAGACCGCACCTGCTCCTGCCAGGCTGGCTTTGGAATTTGATGGCACGGTGTGTCTGGGCGTGGGGTATGCTGCGGGAACGGCTGGAGCTCTCTGTGGGTGTCTGGACCTGGATAGCACAGGTTGGGACTAATGGGCGGCTCACAGCTCCCTTCCCGTTTTCTCTCCATGCAGAGACCTGAGCATGAACAACCTCACGGAGCTGCAGCCTGGCCTCTTCCACCACCTCCGCTTCCTGGAGGAGCTGTGAGTAGATGCTTCATGGGATTCAGGGGCGAAGCTGCGGGACCACTGATAGCTGAAGGAGCTAGGGCTCCCCAGGAGGAGGGCTGGAACTCAAAGGGAAGGGAGTGGGAAGCTGTTCTTGCTGGTACCCTACTAGCCAGCTGTGAATCCCAGGTGCTGTGTGGGACCACGTGGTATAGGACTCTGAAATCTGGCTCTTGGTCCTCCCTGAGGCCAGCTCTTACCTGCAGCTTCCCCTCTGTCAATGGTGATTTCTCTTCCTGGGGGTCATCTTTGACCTGCTCCCATCCCTGTGTCCAGCTACCAGCCACCCCCTGACCCCCGTCCCAGTGCTTCTTTCTCTGCGGTGTCTCTTACCTCCACACCTTGCATCCCTATTCCCACTGCACCAGCCTCCTCTCAAATATACTCTGCCATCGTCGGGGTGGGGGGCATTTCCCTAACTCAGAAACCTTCTCTGGGTCCCCAGTGCCCAAAGGATCCACCACTTCTTCTTCTTCTTCTTCTTCTTCTTCTTCTTCTTCTTCTTTTTTTTTTTTAATATTTTGTTTGTTTATTTGACAGAGAGAGAGACAGAGTGAGAGGCAACACAAGCGGGCACTGGGCCCCCCAGTGCGGGGGCTCGATCCCAGGACCCTGGGACCATGACCGGAGCCAAAGGCAGATGCTTAGCAACTGAGCCACCCAGGTCTCCCCCCAAAAGATTCACTCTTAAGGCCTCTCCCAGCCTGGCCTAAACCTACCTGGTCAGCTTTGCCCCACTGAGGCCAGTCATGTTTACTCTCCTGGTTTCCCCTCCTGCATTTGAGCCAGAGACTTCCCCTCCAACCGGTGTCCATCTTCTCAGGCACAAACCATTCCTCTATCCCTGGCGAATACATAGGCCCGCTACCACCTCCACCAAGTCCTCCCCGGTTAATGCCTTCCCATAATGGCTGTTGCTCTCCCTCTGTGGTCCTTGGGGGCTGGGCTCAGGCTCCACGGGTGCTCATGAATCAGTGATCTCTTCGGTTAGAGTCCCTCTGCTCCCGATCCTTGCATTTGTCCCAGTCCTGTTTCTGTCCTCCAACCCTTGTTTCCAGCCTGCTTTTTCTTGGTTTTCACCACTATTGATACTCAGGGTTCTACTAAGGTTTGCTTAAACTGCACAGAGCATGGGCTCCTGGCCCTGAGAACATTCACAATTCCACCCCACCCCTGGCCCTGCTGCTGCCCTAACTGGTTACCCATCTCCATTCTAGACAGTGCACCCCCAAGATGTGGTCAGCCTGCCCCTGCTGGAGTTAGGTCAAACCCCAGGGCCATGGATGGGTTTTCTAGACCCCATACTTACTGAGCTCCCCCTCTGTGTGAAAGACAAGCTCAGGGTGCTCTGGGGGGAAAACAAGATAGAAATTCAGGGAGCTTCTAGGTGAGGCATTAGAGCTGTGTCCCAGCAGGTGAGCAGGGGAATCTGTGTTAGGAAGTGGTCAGGGTGCAGGGGTCGGGGAGCTCTAGCCTGTGGACAGGGACTCCTTCCTGGAGGAGGAGTGTTAAGCCAGTGCTCAGAGGAAGTGACAGAATTGGAGGCAGCAAGGGGCCCTCTGAGGTCGAGGTGCCACAGCGTGGGTGTGAGTAGAAGCAGGTGGGAAGGCTGAGACGCTGGAGCACATGACACCCTCGGCGCAGCCTGAGGACGGAAGGCTCAGTTTTCATCTTCCGTCCCTGAGAAGGTTCCATCTAAAGGATCTTTCCACATGGAAAGATTCTTATTAAAGATAGATTTTTTTTTTTAAGATTTTATTTATTTATTTGAGAGAGAGAGACAGTGAGAGAGAGCATGAGCGAGGAGAAGGTCAGAGAGCGAAGCAGACTCCCCATGGAGCTGGGAGCCTGATGTGGGACTCGATCCCGGGACTCCAGGATCACGCCCTGAGCCGAAGGCAGTCGTCCAACCAACTGAGCCACCCAGGCGTCCCAAAGATAGATTTTTTAAAGAAGATTTTATTTATTTATTTGATAGTCAGAGATCTCAAGTAGGCAGAGAGGCAGGCAGAGAGAGAGAGGAGGAAGCAGGCTCCCCGCTGAGCAGGAAGCCTGATGCGGGGCTCGATCCCAGGACCCTGGGATCACAACCTGAGCCAAAGGCAGAGGCTTTAACCCACTGAGCCACCCAGGTACCCCTAAAGATAGATTTTTTAAAAACGAAAACAACTTGGGGCACCTGGGTGTCTCAGGCATTAAGCGACTGCCTTCGGCTCAGGTCATGATCCCAGAGTCCTGGGCTCCTTGCTCAGCGAGAAACCTGCTTCTCGCTCTCCCACTCCCCCTGCTTGTGTTCCCTCTCCCACTGTGTCTCTCTCTGTCAAGTAAATAAATAAAATCTTAAAAAGAAAGACAGAAAGAAAGAAAGAAGGAGCAACAGCTTCTGAGGTGTGTCAGCCCAGCCTGTACTCCCACAGCCTCCCAGCAGGAACGGAAGGACACCATAATGTGGGGGACTTGGGAGATCCCGAGTGCCTTCTGCACCAGCCACCGTTCGACGCCACTCATTCTGGTTTGGGCATTAAGGACATTTGCTCCCCTTTAGAACTGGCAGTCACCCCATGACCAGCGTGGAGATGCTTCATTAGACCCGGATGTTGAACTAATTCTAAAAGCCCATTTCCTAACCCTCCTGGATTAGCGGGGGTTAGCTGTGTCATCGAGGGCATGGGGAGACATGGTCCCACCCTGTGTGTACCCAGCCTCCCCCCCGTGACAGGATGCAGAAGGGCTCAGCAGCTGAGGGCAGCACGTGAGTCATCCAGGTTAGCTGGGGAGAGGGCGTGGCGCTGCAGGGCGGACCAGAGCCTAGAAGTGGATCAGGTCTAGCTGACAACACCAAGCTCGGCCACTGCCTGTCTCTGTCACCATTAGGGGAAGTGACTTGACCTTCTCTCGGAGCCTCTGATTCCTCCTTTGAAATTTGGACAGAATTCTAGGCACCTGACAGGGTTATTGTACGAGTTAAGTGAAAATAGGCATGAAGCAATGAACACATTGGTGATATCAGTAAATGGTGGTTATCACCCCATCCACCCTCCCAAATCCCAAGACGCTGAGTAAGTGGGCGGGGTGGGGGGGCGCTCCCCAGCTTCTCCCATTTGGGTTCCCTGCTGACATCACTGAAACTTTTCCCTGGTTCACAGGCGTCTCTCAGGGAATCATCTCTCACACATCCCGGGACAAGCGTTCTCTGGCCTCTACAGCCTGAAAATCCTGTAAGTATAAGTCTGCCCCGTTTTCCCCAGAGGTGCAACCCCGAGAACTGTGGGCAGGTCAAGCATTTGTAAGCCAGGTCTTGGTTTGTCACTGGCTTGCTTATTCCCTCATCTTTACTTTTCATTTTAATTGTGATTTGCATTTCTTTGTCTTCACGTTTTCTATAATAGACATTCTGACTTGTAAACATTTCATTGCAGCTGATAGTTATGGCAACCCTCCATGGAAGTCAAGTAACTTTATTTTTTTTTTTTTTCATAATGTAAATAATGACCAGAGGGGCAGGTCTTTGCTCTCCCCTCATGAGACCTCTTGGGCCAGGAGAGGAGGAATCCAGATTGGATTTCCTTGGCCATTTTTCCTCCTGAGACCCAATCTTAGTCCCTGCACCTAACAGCCCTGAATCCCCATTTCCACGGTAAATATTTCCCTGCCCTCTGTTTCCAGGCTTCGTCATCCAGCTTCCTTTATCTTTCCTTTAAGGCAAAAGGAAAGTGAGAATTGGAGAGGACCTTGTGTTAGTGCCCTAACTTAACGCACTTGTTATTGAGCTGACAGCCCATTTAGAGAAGGGGAAACTGAGGCACCATTTCCTTCCATCCCCATCCATGGCTCACTTTGTTCCAACCAAGACTGTCTCCCCCGAGGCTTCCCTAATGTTCTTATGAGGAGTGAGGATAAAAGGCTCTAGGGGAAAGTGGATGCATGGGGTCTGAAAATAGATAGGAGAGGTTCCTGGGGAAAGCACCTCACCACAGAGAGGGGGTTGATAAGAAAATGAGGATCTCGACAGCTGATCCTGGAGCAATAGAATGAGTGTTTGGAGCTTCCCTAAACTGGTGAGCCATTCCCCAGCTCTGCCGCTCCCTCAGTCCTCACTTGACCTGTAGATCTTCTTTGTATGGTTGAGCAGGTGGTTTAATGCACAAGAACATCTGGCTGAATAGGTACGGAGAGGCTGAAATCCAGTCCTGTGCCTGGCTTAAGTCTCGTCTCTAGCCACCTAGAAAGGAATATCTTTTTTCGAATGTGCTCAGAGTTGTTTATGGGCTAGCAATGGCCTTGGCCCCTTGGCCTGTGAGCTTCAGTCTCTTAGGGGGTCAACAGTCCATGGTCTGTGGCTAAGCACTTTCTTCCTTTTCATGTTCCTGGTCTTAGAACCCCTCTGGCCCTTTGTCCCTCTCTGGATCTTTTGCCTCCAAGTCTGACTCCCAGGCTGTCCCAGTCTCTTGTCTTTCCCTTTCCTTCTGCAGTGCCCGCGGGTCCTGTGGGTTCTCTCTAGCCTTGGTCTCCGGGTCTCTCCCATCTTCCCCTTCTCTGTCTCCCAGCCCTTGCTTTCCGTCCCTTTGCCCCTCTGTGCCCCACCTCTCACTTCTCCTCCTTCCTGGTTCTCCTCTTGGTCTGTCTTGATCCCCATCAACATCGCTGCCCTGGGGTGTGGGGAGGCATCCCGAGCCAGACGCAGAGCACAGGCAGCCTGCTTGGTGGCGTGTCTGTGCCCAGTGGCAGGCTCAGGCCTGCAGCTGGGATTAGAGCGCGGGCTCTGCTTGCTGGGCCTTCAGAAGATGTGAGACTCCTGTCCCGTTCCTAAGACTCTGGCTTAGAGATGAGCCTCCTCTTTCTTCTTTGCCTGCATTAGGCAATAAATCAAAGCCTCCGAGAAACCGCAAGCCTCCCGCCCCCTTTCTGCAAACGGCGCCCTTGGCTCTGGGAGCTGGGCAGCCAGGAGAGGCAGCTGGTTGGAGCCAAGGACAGCTGGACTCCCACTCCCCACTCTGCCATTGACCCCCACATTGCCCCAGCCTCCGAGACCCCAAAGCCTGGTCCCCCTAAGCCTTCGTGTCAGTTCTTTGCCTGCAGAGTTCTCTACTTGAGAGATGAGTTGGGTGGTCTTGGGAGCTTAGGCTCTAACTCAAGTGCTTCAAAGCAGAGGATTCCTCCTGCATCTGGGCAAGAAGGACTTTCAGATGTCTCATGTGGGTTCTCTTGCCGCCTTGTCCTTCCGTGCTCAGTGTTCAGAACTGCAAGAAAAATAGAGCAGTAAGGGGTGCCTGGGTGGCTTAGTTGGTGAAGCATCTGCCTTCAGCTCAGGTTATGATCCCAGGGTCCTGGGATGGAGCCCCAGGTCGGACTCCCTGCTCAGTGAGGAACCTGCCTCTCCCTCTTCCTCTGCTTCTCCCTCCTGCTCCTGTTTTTGCTGTCTCTCTCAAAAGGAATAAAATGAAAGAGCTTACAAGCCTTTTGTAAGCCTTGGTGACTTACAAAAACAACAATAACAACAACAACAAAAACAGAACCATAAAGCCCACTATCAGCATAATAACTTCTTTTTGTACCAGGATACTGTCCCTTTAGCTACTCCCCTGTCTTCTCAAGGTCTGACTCTTACGGGAACTGCATCTTCCTTTCTCGGAGGCCTGACTGTCCCTATAGGACACTTTACCTCTTTCCTCTCGGAAGCAAAGGACAAAGAAGGGGGGGGGGATTCCCTCTCTGATCTTCTAAGTGCCGGTGGCAGACCCCTCCCTCCGTCCTTCCCACTGGCAGCCCCACGCTTGCCCCACGCCTGCCCCACGCCTGCCCTGGAGGTGTTACTCTTGGATCCTCTCCTTCCTCTGCTGCTTTTCCAAGTCTTGGAGCCCACAGGCTCTGGCCAGGCTCCTGTGGGGAGAGCCAGCCCTGCAGGGGATTTCCAGTCTCATGCCTTTTCTCCAGACTGTAGGTAGGAATGTCTGTCCTCTAGAGTCAGGTAGTTGAGGCCCTGGGTTCACTGCCCTGTCCCTGCCCATTGCCGCCGTCAGAACTGTCCTAAGGGAAGCACAGTTCTTGGGGCTGCTGCTGTGTGGGAAAGAGCCTGGCCCTTGGAGGGCTCCTGCCGTGGGTGCCCTGTCAGGGTGAGGGGACGGCAGAGGCTGGAGCTCCTGCATCCTGACCCACAGCCTGAGGGCGAGGAGCTGGCCTGTGAGGGAGCTGTCCTGCCCTAGATGGCTCCTTCCTCACACAGAGGAGGAAGAAGGGGCAGACAGAGGGAGAGAGAGAGAGAATGGGATGGGGGAGCAGGACAGAGAGGGAGGGAAAGAGAGGAGAGGGCTAGAGAGAATGTGTGTGCCCCGGCCACCTCTTCCCTCCCCACAGCTGCCTCCTTCTCCTCAGCTGCGTGTGGTCTGAGCCTTGGTGCCTTTCCTGCCCAGGCCGCCACCTTACCTATGTCAGGCGGGTCTGCCTCCTCTGGAAAGACTCCTGATGGGCCTCAGTTGTTTCTCCCCAGACCTAGATCTGGGAAATGGGGGTTGAAGGGTCAAGGACTTGCTTCCCGTACATGCCCCCAGGAGGCCGGGCAAGAGATTTTCCCCAGACTACCTCTGCCTGGTTTGAGCCCCAAATCTCTGGGAGGCCGTGGTTTGGGGTTCCTAGCTCATGCTGCCTTGGTGAAGCCTGAGTCTCACAACGGGCAGCCGGCTGCGTCGTCGGGAGCTGTGGCTGATCCCATCCGAAGCCCTGCCCTGAGGCCATCAAAGGGTGGGCAGCCTAAGTCCCTCTCCGGCCCCACCCCTGAGGAAATCTCCCTCGGCTGTCCTCTAGTGTTGCCCTCTTCACACTGGACTGAACAGTCTTCGATTGACATGGACTGTCTTTATTCTCCTCCTGGCTGGACAGCAGCCATGTGTGGCCCACAGTTGGGTTTCCACTGGTGTTGATGAAATGAATTGGACCGACCTAGGGAGGAGAGACTTGTGAACTGTTTTCAAGTGGGGCCTTCCTGCCTGGCTCTTGGGAGAAGGATGCTAGAAGCTGTAGGAGCCCAGGGAGATCCTCTGAGCTGTTCTTCTCCAGGAGGTGGAGCCTACCACCCTGGTCCTGTCAAATGACGGGATGTCAGGAAATGGGTCTCTGGTGCAGCAGATCCCAGAATACCAAGGACACTGAGACCTCCTCCATTTTCTTTCTTTCTTTTTTTTTTTTCCTTTTTAAAGATTTTATTTATTTATTTGACATACAGAGATCACAAGTAGGCAGAGAGGCAGGCAGAGTGGGGGTGGGAGGCAGGCTCCTCGATGAGCAGAGAGCCCGATGTGGGACTCGATCCCAGGACCCCGAGACCATGACCTGAGCCGAAGGCAGAGGCTTTAACCACTGAGCCACCCAGGCACCCCCTCCTTCCGTTTTCTTACCTTTAAAATGGGGACATTGGAATACATTTTCAACATTTTAACTGCAAAAACTTAAAACCCAAACACCTCTTGCAGAAGTCCCAATATATAAAACAGATGAGGGAGGATTTCTCTGGTCACAGTGGATGAGGGGGTGGGCAGCCTCCAGGCCCCATCTAAGCCACCCACCCCCGTGACCCCCAAGGCCTCTCCACAAAACCAAAGGAAGGACCTTTGTCAGCCACAGGTGGATCGCCTCTCTGGAACCTTCTAGCTATTAGTGCTCATGGTTTCTGTCCCCAAATGCCTTCAAACAGAGAGAAACTCCCCAGTGGAGCTTCACGGGTAATGGGGGGAGATGTCCCCTAGCCTAGGGGTGAGGCGATGAGGCTGCCCCTAGCCTAGGGGCTGTGCATTAGAGTACCTGAGATTTTGCCTAAAATCCCCTGCCCAGAGATTTGGCCCTAGGGATTAATTGGGCTGCTGTGTGGCCTGCACATTAGGATTTTTAAAAAAAATCTTCCCAGGTGGTTCTAACGTGTAGCCGGGATTGAGACCCAGTGCACTGGACAGACTCTGGCTCACCAGGCAGAACCAGGGCCAGCGAGAGGAGCAGGGAAATGTGGTCACCAAAGCAGTGGCTTAGGAGACAGAATTGGGTCTTAGTCCTGATTCCACCATTAGTTTGCTTTGTAGTTGAGGTCAGGTCACTTCACCTTCCTGAGCTCCCATCTCCTCATTGGGAAAAGAAAGGGGCTCTTCCCTTCTAAAGGTACTTCCAGCTTTGATGACCCAATTGTGTTTCAGTAAAGGGGTGATGGTTGGGCAAGGAGGCCAGGAACAGCAAGCGGGGGACAGCGCCAGGCCCAAAGCCAACTGCCATGCTGTCCTTCAGGTTAGTGGGTTTTGATTCCATGAAAGCAAAGCCTTTCTTGACAAACAGATCGGACTGCCTGGCATGGGATGAGTTTTCTGGGGCGGCATTGACTTCCCTGGCACTGGAAGGATGATTGTGCCCTGCACAGGTGCTACAGTATCTTTGTTGGGAGAGTGGTACAATTCAGAGACCTTAAAGTTCTGTCTAGATCGGGGATTTGACAGAGGAAAGAGTAAGGGGATCTGAGCAGGTGATGGGGTAGAGATGCATTGCGATGCTCAGGGGAGGTGGGCTTCTGCCTGCACAGTCACTGGATGCAGCCTCAGGGGCCCTTGGAGGGGTGGGGGCCTGTGAGGTGGCATTAGCAGATTGTGTCCCTTCCTGTTTGCCAACCATCATTTCTCTGTCTCCTTGCTCCAAGCATTGTGAAGTCTCTGGACGAGAATCAAGGCAGCCCCCTGAGGTCCCCAAGTGAAGTTCCCAGTCCTGAGATGCAAGATGTCGACGTGTCTAGAAGGATAGAAGTACTAAGCAGGGTGAAAAGCAGGAAATGTCTTGGGTCCCTGAATGTTGTAACTGAGCAAGGGATTGTGCATCATCTGGCAGCCTCTTCCTTTGAAAGATGAGAATATTGAGGCCCAGAGAGGGGGAGTAACCTACTCAAGTCGTGCAGCATGCGATAAAATTACGTCAGAATACATCAGCTGGCATGTTGAGTGCCTCCTCCGCCGTTTAATCAGTGCACAAGGTCATTATCATCATCCCCAGTTTACAGATGAGGAAACTGAGGCCCACAGAGTTTAAGTAGGAGCTTGCAGCCCTCACACAGCTGGACAGAGGCAGAGCTCAGGAGCCAAATCCAGGGCTGCCGGACTTCAGAGCCTGCCGAGTGACTGCTACATTTTAAGGAAGTCTGGGAGGCTCAGTTTTAAATTCTACCTTTTAAAAAAAAAGTTCATTTTTAATTAATTAATTAATTAATTTTAAGTGGGGAGTGGCAGAGAGAGAGAGAGAGAAGGGGCCCAGTGCAGAGCCCAACTTGGGATTCACTCTTACAACCCTGAGATCACGACCTGAGCTGAAATCAAGAGTTAGACACCTAACCAGCTGAGCCACACACATGCCCCTAATTTCTACCTTTGAAGCGAAACTATAGTTGGAAAAGCCCCATCCTGGGCTGCATGGAGACTGGCTCGGAGGGGCCCAGGGAGTGTGGTCCCATAGGAGCTCAAAGTATGAGCAAGAGGGGACCCTGAGCACTGCCTCTTCCTGTAGCCTGACCCTTCACTTCATGTTGTGCTCAGTCAGCCTCAGGGGCAGGGGCAAGGAGGACCCCAAGCCCAAAGCCCCAGTTCTCTGCAGTCCTCAGCGTCTGGCCCTCCTTCCTCCTTCCTCAGCTGGCCAGCATCAGGTGCTCCTCCCAGTCTCCAGGCCCACAGTGAGGCCAACATTCTTTTGTTCTTGTGGTGCTGTGGTTTAGTTCCTGTTTGGGATTCTTATGTATCTATAAAGGGGTTTTAGGAGAGGTAACGGGGGTGGCTCTGACCAGGACAGTCACGTAGGAGGTGTGGGTAACTACTCGGTGCATTATCGTCCCGCTCCGCATTTTGGGGCCCTCACTGTCCCCTGCCATGCTGATGGAGGCCAGGTATGTGATGGTTAGGTATTTGGACTCTAGGACCAAACCCTCTGGGATAAGTTTGAGTTAATACATGTAAAGCTCTGTGACCAGGCACGTCAGCTGCTACTGTTTTCAACTTAAAGATTAGGAAAGGAGCTATTCTTCCCAAAGCACGGCAGCCCTCCCTGCAGGATCCCGAGTGAGATGCCTCTCTCTGCTGAGCTTTCCCCTCTGAAAGATTGACAGGTTGCCTTAAGGAGGGACGGATGCTGTACCCGGCACACAGTGGGACTCCCTGAGTGCTCCTTTGCTCCTGGTTCCTGAGGCACCTGGCCCGTCCGGATGCACCTCTCATCTCTGGGGCCATGTGTGGCCCGGGGACCCCTGGATGGGGTGCGGTGCGGTGCAGGCAGGCTGGGTTGGGGGAGGGTCCACTCGCTCTGTTGGGGGCACTGGGCAGCTTCTTTCCTGACTCTCTATCTATTCTCTGGACTCCAGAGCACCCACACCCCATGTGCCCTCCTCCTCTCCATTGCTGGGACCCAGCTCTCCAGGTGTCCCTGTAAAGAATATTTGGATGGTAATGCCACCTGTGGGCTTTCCTATCCTTTCTTCACTTGGTCAGGAATCCTTGCTCAGGGCCCTACATCTTAGAGACCGTGTGCCTTGGAGTACCTTGTTCAAACATGTCTGAGGCCAGCTGTGATGCCTGGGGACAGCAGAACCACCCAGAGGGACAGCCCAGGCCTCCATGTCTCCCCTCTGTGTGCTCTCTGACCCTCTGCCCTGTGCGTCAGGTTTCCCAGGTGCCCAGAAGAGCTCCGTGACTCTTATCTGTGGGGTAGTGCCGGGGTCCTGTGGCTGGGCCAGTTCCAGAAGAGCAGCCTGCTGAGTGGATCAGGTCCGCTGGCTGGCACGTTTCTTCCGCGGGACCGTGAGATGCGGCCATCGGAATAGTGCTCGCATGCTGATCTGGGGTGCCTCACGTTGACTCTTTAGACATGGCTTCCACAACAACATATTTGCCAGGATCCTGCCACCCAAGGGGGCTGGTCTTGCCCTCATCCTCATTCTCCCCTTCCCCAAAGACACTTCCAGCCTTTCAGTTGCACAGACAGGGAGGGACACAAGCCTGGGGAGAAAAACCTGCATTTCTCCACATCCTTCCTGACCAAACTGTGGCAGAATTGCAAGTGTTCTGACTTCCAGCTCATCTTGCTTCCCCTTCTGCTTCTCCATGGTCCTCTTCAGCCCTGCCTCATCCCAGAAGCCCTCCTGAGCCCCGCTCTGCCCCAACGCACAGCTCGCAATTCCTTGGCAGCCTCTGAACCCCCCTGATAGGGCAGGGCGCTGGACTGGGACTCTGGGGCTCGGAAGCTGGGGCGAGAGGGAGGGGTCTGGTGTGGCTCAGGGGGTCGAGGGAGGACCCCCCAGCTGCACACGCTGTGTGGGTCCTCCAAGCCCTTCCCTCCCCTTACAGGATGCTGCAGAACAACCAGCTGGGAGGAATCCCCGCAGAGGCGCTGTGGGAGCTGCCGAGCCTGCAGTCTCTGTGAGTCACTGGAGGGCTGGGCTGGGGAGCCAGCTTCCTGGGGCCTGACTCACAGCCCTGGGCCCCCTGCCTCGGCTTCCCCTCCTTTTTGCGGGGCCCCCTTTCTCACTCCGTGTTCTAGACAGCATGCCGCTCCAGGCTTTGGTTTTTTCAGGGGTTTTTGTTGTCGTCAGTGTGTGTATGTGTACACTTGTGTGTGTTTTGGGGAAGGAAGGCTCTAAGCCCCAACCAGAGGACTGTGGGAATGGGACCTCCCTAGGTGGGGCCACCGGGGCAGCGGTCCTGGGCTGTCTGGCATTCTGCCATGGAGCCTGGGGCAGAGGTTGGAGACTGCCATCCCAAAGAAGTGTCGTGAAGGAGCTATCTCCCCCACCTAGCCTGCTCTAACCCCCAGGGCTTGCGGTGGGAGGGGGCAGGCTCAGACACCCATCTCTTCTGCTTGTGGGTGGGACTGTATTCAGGGACTCACTGGCCACCCAGGACAGAGCCATCTCTTCAAGGAGCCCTGCAGTTCTTTTCTCGCCCAGTAGGGGCATCATGGAGGCAAGACTGAGTCCAAAGGAGGAAGCAGAAACAGGTGCTATCTAGTGATGTAAGCCCTCCAGCTGGGACCCTCTGGGCCAGGAGCTGCATTTTATTCATTTTATTCATGCAGAGCCCATCTCAGGGCCTGGGTCTTAGCAGGTGCCTAGTACAGGCCCGCTTTTGAATTTCCAAGTACATCTGCATCTGATGGGAGAGTAAATAGATGTTTTGGGAGAAATCAAAGTTGAGAGACAGGTCTGGCCATAACATTTAACCATGGGGGAAACCGAGGCACAGGTAACACACACTGTGTTAGGACGAAGGCCTCTGGCATCCTCAGCCTGTGGGTTCTTCTGTGGTCCCTGCCCAGTCAGATGTGTCTGATTCTAAACTGTCCTGATTCTCTTCAGGCGGAAGGGTGAAGGAGGTGGAAAGGTGGCTTTCCTTCCTATAACCTGTATTCAGGCCCCACTGCACCATAAATAGAGGGGTCCAGCCGTGGTGGCCCTGGCCAGCTGTCTGTGCCACACCCACCCATGGTCCAGACTTGCCTCTCCTACCCCTGCCCTGGTCATCTCCTACCCTCTTCCTTCTGTGTCAGCAGCCCAGCGCTTCCAGCTGCCTGATTGGCCAGCCCCTGCCTCCAAGCACTCTCTCACCTGCTCACCCTTCATCCCGGCAAGTGCTGGGCCTCTGGTCCCGGACACTTTTTCTCCCTCCATCCAGGTCACCACTGAATGGGGCAGGCAACCCAGCATTTCCCTAGAGGCCAACATCAGAAGATCAAAGGCCAGCAAATCCTATGCTTGATCTCCACCCCTGAGTGCAGACTAAACATTTGCTTAGGGCACCAGCAAAGCAGGGGCAGCCAAAAATGGAGGGGTGCGTGTGTGCAGAATTTGACATTTCATCCAAAGGATCAAAGAGGTATTCATAAGGGGAAAAAATAGAATTTTGCTGGACTTCACACTTATTTTAAGGTTAAGTTTTGTTTGTTTTAGTTGTGAATCACATCTTTTGCCTGTTTAGGGGTTCCAGAGGTCCTGTCTTTCAGACCAAGCATGAGGCTTTGGGGCTCTCAGGCCATTTCTTCTGCACAGGGCAGCCCCTGTGGCTGGGGGACCGAGGTAATTGGCTTCCCTCTGCAGCCCTATTACACCCGGTTGTCTGGGTGGGTCAGGGCAGAGCACAGAGGCCAGCCCCCCACTTCCACAGTCTTAAAGCAGATGAATAGGTTTTACCTTTTGCCGTCCAGTGAAGAGAGCACTGGCCTGTGAAGCAGAAAACTTGGCTTCAGGTCCTGGCTCTGATCCTGGCTACTGTGTCACTTACCCTCTCTGTGCCTCAGTTTTTTCCACCTTCAAGTTGGGGGTAATTATCTTCCCTGCCTATCTCACAGGGTTATCAGGAAGACCAAATATATAGTAAACAGGAGAGGGATTTGTAGAAAGAAGACTCCACACAGCTCTGATGTGTGGTGATGCTATTATGACATTATTCACTTAACTAGTCATTGATCTATTCATTTTACACATATCTTTGAGGCTTTGCTGGGGAGACAAAACCTGACTTGCATCTTGAAGGATCAGTAAGTGTCAGCTGGATGAAGAATCAGGGAAGGATATTCTAGGCAGAGGAAATAGCACATGCAAAGGCACAAAAATGAGGAGCCCAGTAAATTCTGAAGACTTTACAAGGAAGTGAGTTTGGCTGAACTGTGCGTGTGTTGAGGGACTGGTGGGAAGGGCAGTGCTGGAGAGTGATCTGGAATTAGCAAGAGGTAATGCCTAATGAGTAGGTGTGGACCTTGCTAAGAATTTGAACACTCAGGAGCCATAGGAGAATTTGTAGCAGGAGAGCAGTGTGATCAGGTTTGCATCACTGAAAGATTACTTTGGCAGTTAGTTACGGAGGACAGCCTGGAGGCGTGGAGCCAGTAAGGGACTGGTGAACCCAGGGAGCCTAATGGCAACTGAAGAAAGGCAGCAAGAAGTGTCAAGATGCTGTGTCGTCAGGACTCTGGATAGATGTCCTGGGTTGGCTCCTTTACTTACGACCTGTAGGACCTTGAACAGATTAGTTAGCCTCTCGGCTTTCATTTGTTTAGGGGTAAAATGGAGGTGGTGTCTATGTACCTCGATAGGATAAAATGAAATGAGTTAAAATACATGAAAAAACAGTATCTTTTGTTGCTACTACTACAGTTATTACCAGTAGCCGTGGTATGGACTGGAGGTGGGAATTGAAGGGGAGGAGGAGTCAAGTGGATATGCGTGTCTCTGGCTTCCACATCTGGGTGGACGGACAGACAGGCTGGGCCCAGCGAGCCTGGCGCATGGTGAGAGCTCAGTAAGAATGTGGGTAGTGACCCACAGGGTGTGAGCACTCTGGGAGGGGCACAGGGAGACCTACTGAGTGTGAGGTACCTGTGGGTAGGGTGACCAAGCATCGTAGACAAACTGGAAAGGGGGTCGCCCCACCTGCAGGACATCAGTGTGTGCTTGTGTGTGTGTGTGTGTGTGTGTGTGCTGGGGAGAAGTGGGGGGGGTGCATAACCCAACTCGAATGTTCTGTTTGGCAGGTGTTATATCCTGAGCTTTGGGCAGCTCGGGACCTCTGTATGAGGCTCTGTCCTACTAACCCAGGTTCCTCCATCTCAGATAGAGACAATAAAACCAGCCCAGGTTGGTAGGATGAAAGGAGGGGGTAGGTGCCAATGACAATTTGGGGATCCCCTCTGTGTGCCAGTGCTACCAGAGATGTTTAATGTGCATGATCTGTCTTCATTCTTGCCAAAACTCCTTCATAGTTGCCTCCTCTGTTGGCAGGTGAGGAAACAGAGGCTCAGATAAGCTCAGGGACTATTCCAAGGTTAGAGCTAGTGAGTGGGGAAGACAGGGCTATACACCAGTGTTGTTGCTGTGCCCTTTCCATCGTGGCTGCAAGGGCCAGTCATTTTTGGTGGCCATCACTGGGTCGCCCTCCCTCCTTCCTGGCAAATACCAACTGATAGAAATCTCCTCCTTTCTGTAGGAAGTCCATGGATCAGGGAGGCTGTATATAGGAGACGCATCTCTGCCCATGTCACTCCTGGGGGTGGTACCATCTCCCCGCAGCAAACCAGACCTACCCAGGGGTTCAGGTCCCTGGGAAAGGCTGTTCCTTGCCTCCAAAATGCAGGGTCCCTTCACAAACTCTTGTGGGCATTCTTGGAACCCCAGTGAAGGTTTAGTCCTGTGGTTCACCTCTACCAGCTAGAACCAGACACTGGGGAGTAGAAAGTGGGTTTGGATTAGTCAGGAGTAGGGTCACGTTTAGGGGATGGGGCCCTAAGTGACCAGTTGGGCATGATACACAGGCTGTTTGTCTTGGCACCTGGGTGGGTAGCACCCAGCCCCACAGTACCCTCTTCCTAGATACACTTGCTTCTTCCCCGACCAGTGTGGGAGGGAGAGGATGGCAATGCCAGATGTGTCACACCAGGCTTGAGCCAAGGCCAAGAGAAACCACGGGAAGCCAGTGGAGCCTGGGGGAAAATAGAAACTGGGTGGGGGTGAGGCAGGGCCAGGGGGAGAGTGCATGGAAAAGCAGAAAAACAGCCCAGAAAGACCTCAGGATGGGGCTGGGGTGGGGCCCGAGAAGTGCAGGCTGGCTGGTCCCTGGAGAAGAATCAGAAAAGCACAGTGGCAGGAATAAAGGGGAGAAAACAGGAAAACAGCCCAATCCTGGACACCCTGCGGGGAGAAATGCATAATTGCAAAGGATAGCCACATGAAACTGGCCAGCATTGTGCCGAGCTGGGGAAATTAATCAACAGTGGTGCCAGACTCCAAACTGAAACTCAAGTTAGAACCACCACAACTCTCTTAGCGCAAGCCAGCCAATCTAAAACACATTGGCTGCCTGCAGCTGAGGGGGAAGCGTTAGGAGTCCAGGATGGGTGTGTGTGGGGGGGAGGGGAATATACCTGTGTGCATGGGAAGGCAACTGGGCTTAGGGTGATGTGGGAAGGGAGTAGTGGCTCCCACTTATCATACTTCAAAATGCTAAGCACATTCGTATCTCATTTAATCCTGAAATCCCATTTTGGGATAGAAGACCATTTTATAGAAGGGGCAACTAAAGGCCAGAGAAGTTAAACAACTTGACCAAGATCTCACAGCTAGGATGTAACTGAGCTGGCATTCTATTTTAGCTCTAATTCCAAAGGACTATGTTCTTTCTTTCTTTTTTTTTTTTTTTTTTTTCCTTTTGGAGATAAAGAGAAAGTGTGTGGGCATATGTGTACATAGGGGGAGAGGGTAGAGGGGGAGGGGCAGAGACAGTAGGGGAGAGAGAATCTTAAGCAGGCTACATGGCTAATATGGAGCCCATGGGGGGCTCAAGCTCATCACCCTGAGATCATGACCTGAGTCAGAGTCAAGAGTCAGATGCTTAACTGACTGAGCCACCTAGGTGCCCCCAAAGTACCATGCCTCTATCTCTTAGCACTTCCTTTAAGACACAATGCTTTAGGATCCAGAGACCTGGATTTAAGTCCTGGCTCTGTCACTGACTAGCAGTGAGGCCATGGGCAATCTTCCCTTTCTGAGCCCAAGTTTCCCTATCTCTAAAGTGGGTAGCTCAAATGAGATGGTTGACAGAAGGTGTCCCAAGAGAAAGGATGTCACGCTCCAGATACAAGGAATGTCCTAATGCGGTTACTGGCCCTGTTCTCTGTCACTTATGATTGCTGTGTGTTTGCTCTCTCTGGGTCTCAGTTTCTGTCTCTGTGCAATAGAGAGCATCCTCCTTGAACCGTTTCAGTCTCCTGGGAATCTGGGAGGGGGGGATGAGGAGGAAAGACTCAGACTTTTCCAGGAGAAAATGGCAAAACCGTTCTGGCCAGTGCCAGAGGCCAGTTCCATGAGGATGAGGATCAGAAAAAGTGAAAGCAAGGGGATTCTGAGCAGGTCCCCCTCATCCTGTACATCTGACCCCCCCCAAGGGACAGTTGTCCCCCTGGATGGATACCCACTGCCAGACCAATAATAACCCGCCCTTAGATGGCCCTTCCCACGTGTGAGGCGTTCGTCCTTTTTCCCTCTCTTACTCCTCGCAGTTCTCCTCTGGGACACTTACTACTCGTAGTCTCATCACGCCATTTTACAAATGAGCACATCACTGAGGCACAGGCAGGATGTGAGTTGATGGAAGTTATTACAGGGAGTATATAGCAGGGCCGTGGTCCAGGCCAGGCAGCCTGGCCCAGAGTCGGAGCATATAGCCATGGTGCTGGGCTGCCTTTCATCGGCATTCTGAGGCTGCTGAGTGAGCCGATGACAAGCCCTGAGGACTGGGTCATCCCTGGGGCTCTGGAGACCAAGGTGTTTCCAGAGCACCTGCTCCCAGGGCTGGCTTTGGGGGGTGCACTCTGCTGGGGGATGCTGGAGGAGCCCGGACTGGGCTGTCTCTGTCCTTACTCTGGCTGTCCCAAGCTTGAATGGAGCCAGTCTGGGCTGCTCTCACCAAGTACCATAGACTGTGTGGCGCGTAACCAGGAGAAATTTCTAACAGTTTTGGAGGCTGGAAGTCTGAGATCAGCTGGCCAACTCGGTTGAGTAGAAGGATGAGGGTCCTTTCCTGAGTGGCAGACTGCTGGCTTCAGGTTGCACCCTCTTGTCTGAAAGAGCAGAGATAGGAAGCAGGCTCTGTCCTGACTCTTACAAGGGCACTAATCCCATTCACATGGGCTCCATACTTGTGACCTCACCTAATCCTAATCACCTCCCAAAGGCCTCACCTCATTACCCCTCACATTTCAGTCCATAACAAGGAGAGAGTATTGGTTGCCTGGAGAGCTAGGGCTGCTGACACTGTGGCATGAGCATTGATCCCTAAAGACTCTGGCTTTGATCATAACCCCCAAAGAAAGAGGGCCTGAGGCTGGTTGTCCCTAATAACCATCTACTTGTAAAGAGCATTAAGATCTTTCTGGAAACTTTTCATGAGAAACAGCTTTTCTTTTTTAAGATTTATTTATTTATTGTAGAGAGAGAGCGCGCACAAGCGATGGGGAGGGACAGGGGCAGAAGGAGAGAGAGAGAATCTCAAGCAGATTCCCTGCCAAGCATGGAGCCCAATGAGGGGCTTGATCCCATGACCATGAGATCATGATCTGAGCCGAAATCAAGAGTTGGATGCCTAACCGACTGAGCCACCTAAGCACTCTTGGAACAGCTTTTCTTTTCTTTTTTTTTTTTTTCTTTTTTCAAAGATTTTATTTATTTATTTGACAGAGAGAGACCACAAGTAGGCAGAGAGGGAGGCAGGCAGAGAGAGAGAGAGGAGGAAGCAGGCTCCCCGCTGAGCAGAGAGCCCGATGCGGGACTCGATCCCAGGACCCTGAGATCATGACCTGAGCCAAAGGCAGCGGCTTAACCCACTGAGCCACCCAGGCGCCCCTGGAACAGCTTTTCTATTTTACCCTTGTAAGGAATTGCACCAACATTTATAGCCCATTTTATAGACCCACCTGAGAGGGAAGGTACAGAGGGGAGGTCCTCTGTTCAAGATTCCCTAGTGAGTTAGAGATGGAGCCAGGAGGGGAACTAAGTAGGATCTTCTTGTGGTGAGGGCAGAAGAGCCCAGCCATGACTTACCTCTCACCACCTGCAGCCTCCCTGAAGCAAATCTTTGAGAAGCCCCAGTGGAAGGCCTGGGTGATTTCAAGAGAAAGAGCCAATGATGCATGAGATTGGGGAATTCCCTCAAGGAGGGATTTCTCAGCTCTCCTGAGCACTGTGGCCAGGAGGAGGACATGACTGGGTGGGGGACAAGGAAGGTTCCTTTGGGTGACAGAATGGGCCAAGACAGTCATGAATAGGACTTATAGAATAGTGGTTCTCAAAGTGTGGTCACTGGGCCAGCAGCATTGGCATTACCTGGAAATCTGTCAGAAATGCAAATTCTCAGGCCCCACCTTGGACCTACCGAATCAGAATCTGTGGACCAAAGAGGCCAGCAGTCTGTGCTTTAAGAAGCCCTCCAGGGGATTCCGTGCATGCTGAAGATGAAGAATCGGGCTGGGAGAACAGAGATCTATTCTATTTCCTTTTGTGCTTTTGTTTCTATTTGTGCTGCCACAGCACATTGGGCAGCTTAAAACAACAGCGATTCATTCGGTCATAGTTCTGGAGCCCAGAAGTTGGAAATCAAGGTGTCGACAGGGCCTCCTACAGCTTCCCTTGATGGCCAGCATTCCCTGTGGCCGCACCATCCAAACTTGGCCTTCCATCTTCACGTGGCCTGCTCTTCTCTCTGTGTCTCTCTGTGGCCACCAGCAGGACGCTTGTCATTAGATCCAGGGCCCGCCCAGATAATCCAGATGATCTCACCTGAAGAACCTTGACTTAATGCCATCCACAAAGACCTTTGTGCCAAATAAGGTCTCCTTCACAGGTTCTGGGAAGCAGGCCATGGTCTTATCTATTAGGGATAAGGATCTATTATCTATAAAAGGGTCTATTATCTATAATAGATAATATCTATTATCTATTAGGGTCTTATCTATAGGGAGCCCCTCTCCAACAGACCCCAAAGAGTAAGGTGGATAGTGGAGAAGGGCGAGCGAGCCTGCAGCCTCCGGGAGAGCGCATGGGGTGGAGAGCTGAGAGTCGGTCGTGTCAGAATGAGGACAGGAGGCTTACAGAGAGCCGTAGCCCAGGAGCCAGGTGTGCGGGCACCTGACAAAGTAGGGCCCAAGGCAGGCAGGCCAGGGGAGAAGAAGGTCCCAAGGGCCGTGCAGTTCTGATCCTCGTCCCATCCTGAAGAGGTCCACTCTGCCATGGAGGAGCCCCCCAGGGTGGCCCTGAGCCCTTCAGGTGATCCAGGGAATCTCGTCATTCCCAGCCGTCCATGTCCATTCACCCCTGCCCTCCTCTCCTAAGCTCTTGTCAATGCCACCCAAACTTGCCTGCCTGCCAGAAAGGGCCCTGAGGCCCAGCCATGCTGTGGAGCTCAGCTGAGGGGTCCCCAGGGACGCCCGAGGTGGCAGATGGCCTCCCTGTCACAGTTATTTTGGGCTCCGTGATTATATGCTACCATATTTGGATCTCCCCAAGGTTCCGGGAGTTGATTACTACATTGTCTGGGGCAGAGGCTGCTCTGAGGTGGGAGGGTGGGTGGGCGGGCACGCGGGCAGCCCCCTGCATATGATGAAGCTCTGGACGTGGGTAATTTGGCTCCTGGAGATTCTAGGAGAGTGTCTGTGGTGGGCTGGGCCCTGGGATCCTGTGGGGGTTTTTTCAGCTGTAAATGCTGGTCTGAGAGTCAGCCCAAGCAGGGCCACCCAGGAGCAGCGTGGTGTCTCAGCCCCATGCGGAACACCTCAGTCCAGACTTGTGGGTCTCCCCACCCTCCTGCCCCCGAGTCCCCTGGAGCTCTTTCAGGCTTAGGCCCGAGAGATCTGAGAGAGGCAGGAGCGCCCCAGATTGGGAAATGAGAGCTGACGACTCAGATGTAGTATAGGTGCACGTGGGCCCCAGGTAGAACCAAGAACTGGGTGACCCCCTCCCCTCCCCAAAAGAGGCAAGTTTCCTTCCCCTGTATCAATGCCCTCTCTGAGCAGCTGACATCAGGGCAGAGCTCTGGCCTGGGTTCTGGGTATGTCCGGAGGAAAGAGGAGATCCAGCCACTGGTGTCTGTCCATCCATCCATCCTTCCTTCCTTCAATCCATTAGCCTGTTTGTTCAAGCTTTGCTCAGTACCTGGAATGCCCGGCAGAAAAGTTACCGAGATGAGTCATAAAACTAGGGCCTGTCTTTCAGCAGCTTGTGGTTTGATGTGGGGGTATCACACACACCCAGACACCCATCCTCACTCCGCCCCTCCCATACATTATGGGAGGAAAGTCAGTGCAGGTGAACATGATATAAAATTAGTGTACAAGAGCAAAATGGGAGTTGACCAAAATGTTGAAAACCAGGCGAGGCCCAGTAGGGGTGTGGTAAGAATCCCAGTGGTTAACGTTTGCTGAATGCTCACTGTGGCACCGACCCTAGGCTGATGCTTCGCAAATAGCACCTTAGTTCCTTGTGACAAAAATCTCTGTAGGAGGTACTATGATTTCCATTTCACAGAAGAGAAAATTAAGGTTTGGGTAGTTGATTGCAGAATTGATAAAAATGGTTCATCTGAATTCCAAGCCCCTGTGTGCCCTTAACCACCATGTAGACTATGCACATGAGGTCCGTAGCTGGGAGGGACCCCTTAGGTCTGGTCCCCATGGTTGTCTGCCTCACGGCACTTAGGGAAGTTTACAAAGTGCAGATGCCCAGGCCATTTCTCAGACCACCTGACTAGGAATCTTGAAGGCTGAGGCTCAGGACCCCAGATGTGAGGAAGAGCCCTGCCAGGTGGTCTCTGAGGCAGAGCCAGCGTTCCGACCCTCAGTCCTCCAAGTGTGGCTCACAGGCCAGCAGCCCTTTTGTCTCGGGGTAGTGGGAGCCAGTCAGCATTGCCCTCTCTCAAGCCCCGAATCTCCATTTTAACAAGACCCACCCTTTTCCCTTCCAGGATATTGGTGCGCAGTTACAATTTGAGAATCACTGTTCTTTTGTCTGGGAGCTTCTGGGGGCCCCCCCGCCCCTCTCCTAACCTCAGTGAAGATGGGCCTCAATCATTCCCATCCATCCATGTCCGTTCACCCCTGCCCTCATCTTCTAGGCGCTAAGGACTTTCTATGCAAAGTCCTCAAGCCTTAAAGCTCTTTTTTTGCATCATCAGTTGCACCTGTAGGGTGGAAATTCAAGGTTTGGATTGGTTTGGTTGTGGACCCACCTAGAGGCAATGAGCTGTATCAGATGATCTCTTGCAGGATGGGGGTGGAGACATAATGGCTAGACTCTGGGAAGAACTTCCCAGCAGCCTAAAACCACAGGGAAGGGGAAAGCCTAGAGCACTTCTTCTGAAAGTCCTCTGGAATCACACTCCCCACATCTGGCCGGGGAACAGGAAGTGGCCCCATCTCACTCCGATCCACTCTTGACATTTTCTGGGACCTGAGGACATCTTGTCAGTTCTGTGCCTCAGAAGCCTTAGAGTAGTCCAGAGAGGAGGTAGGAGAAGGCTCAGATCGCAGCCAGGAAGAGGTGGAGAGAGCGCCTGTGTGCTTGCAGCCAGCCTTCCCTGGCTGCACCCCTGCCACCAGGCCACCCTCTCTGCGCGCCCCCCTCCCTGCTCCCGAGCCTGCCGCCACCCACCATCCCTGTGAGAGAAGACTGTCAGGGGCTGGGAAAGTGTGGTCTTTTCCGAGAGTCTATGAGTAATTTTCCACCCGTTTATGAGCCTGTGGAGCCAAAGTGGCTGCCAGCCGCTTGCTGGAGTGTGGAAATCCACACACCGACCGGAAAAGGCTGTGAATGCTACGGGCTTCTGCTCTGGCCACCAGCAGAGGCTGCGTGGGTGGAGGCTGCCCACCCCAGACCACAGGACCTTAGAATACCCAGCTGGAAGGCAGTGCGGGGGTCACTCAGTCTAAGTGCCTCTTCCACAGGTGAGGAGACTAGGCAGCAGAGAGGGGAAGTGTCTCTCCCCGTGTCACCCAGCAAGTTAGTGGCGGGGGCTGCAGCTCGCTGAAGCCCAGGTCAGCCAGCAGATGCTTTTTGGTTCTGAAAGGAGACCATCTATTTATGAGCCTCTGTGACCTCTCCCACCAGATGGCTCCAAGAGCGGTTGTTCTGGAATACGCCCCCCCGGGGGACTCTGTCACCAAGGTAGCTTCTCCTCCCTTGCTGGCCCTAACACCTGTTTTTGGATTGGTAGGCAGTTCCTTCCCCTGTCACCCTTAAATAAAATAACTCCAACAATGAGCCGGTCAGGAGGACCTTGGGAACCTTGAAGGGGCCTGGGCGCCAGGGAGGGAGCAGAGAAGGCCCACAGGGCTTGGTGGTGGTGAGCTGCTCTGGGGTGGTGGCCCTTGAAAGGATGCTGAGTTTCCAGGGGGTTCTGGCAGGTCCTGGAGAGGAGGTCACTTCTGTCCCCTGCAAAGCAGTCTATTCTCTGAGGAAAAAGGGCCAGCTTGGCCATCCCAGCTCTTTCCCCTTTCCCCATGTCTCCTGGAAGAAATGGCCTCTTTCTCTGGGGGCTTTTTCAGGGTGCCCTGTCTTGATCACCTTGGAAGTGGGGAATATAGCCAGTCTGTGGGGTTGGGGGCCACAGAGGACCATCCAGCAGAGGTGACCTTGGCCCCATGCCTCTCCTCAGTGCGAAGGCAACAGTATGGGACAAGACTCAGGGAAGAGTAGGAGAGAAGGCAGGAGATGGAGGGGCGGGAGAGAGGGAATTTTCCCAGAGCATCCCCCATGTGCCAGGCATCCCACCAGTGCCGTCAGCAGCCGGTGCCACCAGGACTCTGCCCTAGGCCACTGCCAGTTGCCACTCTCTCCTCCCCCCTCCTTTCGGTCCCGCCAGTTGCCTCCGTTTTGTCACCTTCAGTCCGGCTTCTCTGGGCCTCTCAGACCATCAAATGGTTCTTGCCAAGGTCACTGGACCTTCGCTCAGCCCAACAGGCTCTTTCTAGGCCTTATCTTCTAGCAGTGTGTGCCCGTAGTGTGGGCCACTCTCTTCCAAGCCCTCTCCTCCCATGGCTTGTGTGCACAGAACTCAGTCTCTTGCTTCTCCCCTACCCTTCTGGCCACGCCTCAATTTCTTCACAGGTGCCTCTCCCTCTGCCCACCCTATAAATGGCAGAATTTTGTGGGGGGCTCTTTCCTTGTCACTCTGTTCTGTGTGCTCCTCGATTTGTCCCTAGGCAGTTTCTTACCTGCCTGTGGGCTCCCTGACCCTCCACACGGATGGCCCTGGGAAGGCCTCGCCAGCCCAGACTGGCACATGAGTTACCTGTTGGACTCTCCACGTGGATGAGCCAACAGCACCTCAAACAGAACAGTTCCCCAAATGTGCATCATCTTCCCTCCTGTGGACAGTCCCTCTCCCATCACTGTCCCAAGAAGAAATGGCCCCACCATGCATTTCAGTCCCTCACCCAGGGACTTGGCAGTCTTCCTTGACTCTGTCACCACTCCCGCATCTCATCGGTCAAGTCCCAGTGACTGCACGTCCAGATTGCTTGGGAATAAACCCTCCTGCCTTTCCTCCCCTGCACACTGTCACCTGCCTGCCACCAGCCCTTGCCTGGCTTGCGGCAGCAGCCTCCGAATGGTCCTCAGCTTCCGTTCCAAAGTCACCTTAATCTATCCCCCACGTTGCAGTTACGTGGGTCTTAAAGCACAAATCTGATTATGTCACTCCCCGACTTAAAATTCTTCAGGGGCTCCCCATTGCCTCCAAGACAAAGCCCAAGTCCCCCTCACCCACAGGCCTTAGTGTAAATGTCTCCTCCTGGGGGAGGCCCTTTCTGAGCCCCCCCATCCATCCAGGTACCCCTGCGATGCTCTCACAGAGCGGCCTGCAGTCCTCTTCCCACACTGTTTCATTGTCGACGTCTCCCTCTATACTCTGAGTTCTGTGAGGCTGACACTGCATCCTTTTTGTTGTTATTGTTACTCCGGGTTGCCCGCACCTAGTACAGTGCCTGGCATGTAGTAGGCACCTAGAGGTCTTTGCTCATGAGTGCACGAAAGAACAAATGAGGACACAGGGTCAGAGAGGTGAAGGAATTTGCTCAGTGACACACAGTTGGTGTGACCGAGTCCTGGGATTGAAGCTCGGGGGTGTCTGATTCTGATGCCCCCACTTTCTACCACGGCTCACCGCCTCCCACCTGCCCGTGGGTGCTTCCCAAGAGTATCGAGAATATGGGAGCAGCTCTGAGCAAGGCGGGAAGTCCAGGGGACCAGGGCCCTTCCTGCCCTCCACTGCCACTTTTAGGGGAGGTAGGATAGCAGACGGAGCTAAGAAAGGAGTGAGGGTGTGGAGCTGACCCAAGGGGTTCAAAGTGAGAGGAACGCAGATTGCCGCCTGACACCGATGAGTGCTGTGGCTTGGGCTGTACTTGGGGGGTCTCCCAGCTGTGTGTTCACAGAGAGAAGGTGTGAGGGGGACCGTAGGCACCCCCATCAGGTGGAGCGGTCAGGGGCTGTGCGTTACTGTGTGTATCAACCTAAATAAAACAGAAATGGGAAATAAACTTATTTTTTTAAAACCCATGTCATACCTTCCAAAGCCAAGAATAACATCATTTAGAACTACCTGCTACTTAGGGTCCATCTCTGTCCCGACAGCGCTTAGCCCTAGTGGGGCACGGAGCTCTTAGTGAAATAAAGCATCAGGGGCTGGGGAAGCACTGCCTCAGGCTGACTACCCTGGGGGGTGGGGAGCAGGGCATTCATAATTTCTGGAGCTCCAGCTTGGGGTGGGTGTGGGGATAAAGAGGAAACCCCAGATTCATCCCAGCCAGGGAGCTGGAAGGCTCCATTCCCCAACTGGGACAGACCCCCAACCCATTCCACTTTCCTTCCTGCTCTGTCAGCTGCAGCTGGCAGGAATGAGGCTGCTAAGCCTCCCCAGGGAGCCATCAGGCCTTCTGGGCCAACGCAGCTGCCTCAGCCCCCCGCCTCAGCCCCTGCGGGCTCCCTTGGCCCCCATTAACCTGCCTTTCAGCTGCACATCTGCTAACCTGCGGCCTGAAGGATCTTACAGTAAAAAACCCTTCAGAACATCTGGAGTGCAGGGGAGGGGCCCACCTGGAGGAGAGAGGAGGTGGGAGCGGGGAAAGGGAGAGGGGACTGAATGGGAGAGTATAATCTGGTGTGTGGGGTAGGGGAGGTTGTGGGGAGGCTGGAAGGAACTAAGCAGTCCCTGGGTTCTTAGTTCTGTTGCTGAGGCAGAATGGGTCAGAGGGGGCGTGGTGAAGGGCGGGGCCTATGGTGCCCACAAGTTATCAGATGGCACCACAGGAGTAATCTTCCTCCTCTGATTGGAAACCACCCACAGAGCCCCAAGGACTAGCTAGGGGCAAATCTTCATTTGAGTTCTATCTGCTTTCACGTTGGTGTCCCTGCTTTCCACACATTCCAGCAAAGTCATCCCTTACATCCCTGGCTCCCCAAACCTGTCCTCTTCTACCTCTAAGCTTTGGCTTAAGCTCTTTCTCCACCTAGGATGCTTTTCCTCTTCCTTTATACCAAGCCTTCCCTCTCTACTTCCTATATCAATGCAACATTCATCTCCTCCAGGAAGTCCTCCTAGACTGATTCCATCTGACTCTGAGCCCAGAAGCAGGGATCCTCAGTCTTCATAACCAGGAGGGCAGAATGAGAGGCCCTAGCCAGAGGAGAGAAGGAAAGATTTGAGCAGAACTCTTGTCTTTGCAAGACCTAGAGAAGGAGCTGATCAGAATTCAGATTAGTAGAGAGGGACAAGGTGTGGGAACAAACAATAAATATTCCTTAGGTACTATCTAGAGATCTGGTTTCAGAACTGGGGCAGGGGTGGGAGGATTGCTAGGACACTCAGTGGTCACCTTCTGGCAAGTCTGGAAAGTTCTGAGTAAGGGCTCCATGCCCAGCCCAGGGCAGGTGGCCACGCTTCTTGGTTCATCTCCTTGGTATGACCTGACAAGTGTCCTGAGTCTCACTGGGCACAGGCTGCTCTGAGTCTGGAAAGTCAGAAGGCAGAAGGAAATTAAGTCTTAGGGAGTGTTTGCTGAGTGCCTGGTGCTGTGCCAGACATATACCTGGGCTCTCTCACACGACCCCTTAATCAGAACCCTCACAAACCCAGCCTGGGAAGACCCTGGCACAGGTCTAGCATTCTTCAAGTCTTGGCTCAGTCTGGGGCTCTAGACTGTGGTGGCCCAGAGAATCTGTCTCCTTTTGGCTCAAAGCGTGGCTTGTGATTTGAGGGTCTTTCTCTGGAAATAGCTGCTGCTGTTCTTTGGAAGCCAGCTTTGCCATTTTCTAGGTTAAGGATCATGGGTGAATTGTTCTGAGCCTTGGTTTTGTGATCTGTAAAGTGGGGATGAGAAAGTGGACAGATTCATGGGTTAATGTATAGATACTGCTTAGAATCTACACTAAGAATATCCTAAGGACACAATAAATAGTGGTCCTATCATTAGACTAAACTCCAGAATTGTCTCCCACGGTGTCACCATTTTGCACTAGTGAGGGGACCTGAGGAGGATGACTTGGGCGGCTCAGAGAACCCTGGCTGGAGGAGCTGAGCAAGACAGATTCGGGGCTAGGACTAGGGTCTTCCACCCCCCACCAGGCACTGCCGCAAAATTAGATGACCCTGAGAGGGATGGGTTCTCCCCCAACCCCTGCCCCCAGGAGTGGTCCTTTAGGGGGTCAGTCACCCTGCAGCGAGTGAGTGAGTCTCACCCATTTCATATCCCTTTCATCATGCGGATCCATGGTGAGCACCTTCCTTAGTGAGTTTACAGTCGGGGCGTAGGGGACATATTCACAAACATACATGACAGGCTCCGGCTGGTCCATGTGTCCAGAGTGCAGTGGGCAGGGGCAACTAGCACCTGCTGGGCTCCTGCAGTGTCAGCTGCTGTGCCAAGTACCTCTCAGCACCGAGCATCAGAGCTGAGATCTCAAATCTGTATCTAACATCCAACTCCTCCCACTCTGCAGAGGCGAGAAGTCTGACAACCTAGTTTCTTATTTTTTCTTTTTTCGTTTTATGTATTTACCTTTGAAGGGCAAATACTTAGATAACTTAAATACAAGTCCAACAGAATGATGGTAGTGCGAGGCAGCAGTGGTGCCAAAATGCGTTCTCTCTTCCAGACCCTAAACAGCGCTGAGTTTTCCTTCAGTAAAAGGAAAGGCGGTGGGGGGTGAGGGGCGGGGGAGCACCTGCTACCTTATGCATAGGCAGCTTTCTGATCTGCAGTGTAATCTGCCGTTTCCTGTGGACACCTGAAGTTTTCCACATCCGTCTCAGGAATTTCAAGCCCAGATTCATCCTCTGAGGTCATGGTCATCTCCACGTGCTCCAGCTAAGCTGGGGTCTTTCATAAAATGAGAAGCTACCGAGAGCTTTTTGGGTCAGTCTTGTCGGGGAGGTTGAACACACAAAGAACACAGTCCTTGGCTCCCTCTCCCATCAGAGTGGAGGCGTCCCTGTGCTGGTAGCTCAGATGTACAGCTCTGCACAGAACCTAGAGCAAGGGCAGGAAGGAAATGCTGGGCATAAAGGGCCTCTAAATACATAAGCCCAGAGCTGTAGCATCTTTCCCCAAGTTTTTAGGGCTTTAGAAAACCCACATCATCTGACTCTATTTGTGGCCATCAGGTCACCGGGAGTCCCAGTGCTGGTAGTCACAGGAACCTGACAATCCAGTTTCTGAGATGAGAGGGGAGGCTCTTGGTGTGGGGGACACCCTGTGGCTGGGAGGGTCAGCAGACCCCATGCGAGAGACCACGCTTATGTTGGGTATTGAAGGGAGACTAAAAGGGGGACAGGTGGAGGTCAAAGGACAGCTTTCGCTGGGAGGGAAGGGGCCTGAGCAAGGTGGAGGCAGGAGATCCAAGGCAACCCCAGGGCGGGGTGTAGGGGGATGTAATGCTGGATTCAGGGAACTGCAGCTTTGCTTGGGATGGGCCTAGCCACCCTAGCTGGCAGCACCATACCCCATCTTGCCTGTGAGAAGATCTGGAGCTTTCAACGACCAGCCAGGGACTGTCTCAGAGGCAACAGAGGTCACTGCAGGCTTTTCACGGCGGCAAACCTTTGCCTTTGAGAGGGCACAGTGGACCTAGCTGAAGCAGGGACAGTGAGGCCAGTTTCGAGGCTGCAGCAGGATAGGGCCTCAGCTACAGCAGGGACCCTGGGCTCAAGAGGAGGGGGCACAGCCTTGAGGTTTCTTTGCTGGGGCCTGGTGATGGCTTGGGTAGAAGATCCAGGGACGGGTGGGGCCCAGAGGTGATACGGTGCCGTGAGTCTCCTTCCAGTGCTGGCTCTCCAAGCTTTCCTTCCCCAGCGCCCTTCCCCGAGCCAGCTCCGCGGAGAGCTCCCTTGCTGGCCTCCTTCATCTCAGCACTCCAGAGCCTGGGACTTAATTATACACTGACGCACTTTGTTTTTAAAAAAACATGTTTATTTTGGTTCTGACTCATTGTAGAAAATTTAGAAAACACAAAAAATAAAAAGAAGAAAATAAAAGTCACCCACAAGTCTACCACCCAGACACAATGCTTGTTAACATTTCTGTGTACTTCTCTATGAACACACATGTTCTTATAAACAGACATGCTTCTTTTATGATACATCAAATCTTTACAAGTTATTTAGGATCTGTTGTTTTTCTTCAAGATTGTACTAATAGAGCACCAGTATAATTATTTTAGGTTTAAGTAGTTTTGAAAATTGAGATATAGGGGCGCCGGGGGGCTCAGTCGTTAGGCATCTCCCTTTGGCTCAGCTCACGATCCCAGGGTCCTAGGATCGAGCCCCGCATCAGACTCCCTGCCCAGCAGGAAGCCTGCGTCTCCCTCTCCAACTCCCCTTACTTGTGTTCCCTCTCTCGCTGTGTCTCTCTGTCAAATAAATAAATAAAATCTTTAGAGAAAAAAATTGAAATATAGTTCATGTAGCATTAAATTCACCGTTATGAAGTGGACAGTTCGGTGGGTTTTAGCATATTGGCGAATTTGTGCCTCTATCACATCTAATTCCAAGGCATTTTCATGACTCATTAGCAGTTTTTCCCCCATGTCCCCTCCCCACAGCCCCTGATTGAGCGCTAATCCATTTTCTATCTCTCTGGATTTGTCTGTTCTGGACACATAAAAATGGAATCATACAATAGGTTGCTTTTTGGGTCTGGCTTCTTTCAGTTCTCATGATGTTTCCAGGACTCATCCATCCTTATATCCAGGCATGTAATCAATACTTCATGTCTTTTTGTGGCTGAAAAATATTCCATCGTATGGATATACCACATTTTGTTTACCTATTCATCAAGCCAATGGACACTGGATTGTTTCTGTTACGGCTTGGTAATCGTGAATAATGCAGCTCTAAACATTGTGTAGACATATGTTTTCAGTTATCTTGAGTATTTAGGAGTGCAATTGCTGGGTTATTTGGTGACTCTACGTACAACTTTTTGAAGAACTGACAAGCTATTTTCTGAAGTGGCTACACCGTTTTACGTCCCCCCCCACCCCAGCATGGTATGAACGTTCTGATTTCTCTACATCCTTGTCAACACTTGTTACTGTCTTTTGAATTATGGTCATCCTCATGAGTGAGGTAGTGTTTCATTGTGGTTTTAATTTACATTTCCATAGTGACTAATGAGATTGGGTATTTTTTTATGTGCTTATTGGCAATTTGTTTATCTTCTTTAGAGAAATGGCGACTCAGATCCTGGGCCCATTTTGTGTTGTGTTGTCTTTTTTTTAATTGTTGAGCTGTAACTGTTCTTTATATATTCTAGATATAAGTCCCTTATCATATCTATAATTTGCAAATATTTCCCCTGTTCTGTAGCTTGTCTTTCCATTTTCTTTTTGAAAAAAGCTTTATTTATTTATTTTAGAGAGAGAGCATGCAAGGATGGGGGAAGGGAAGAGGGAGAGGGGAAGAGGGAAGAGGGAGAGGGAGGGAGGAAATCTTAAGCAAACTCCCTGCTGCGCGGGGCTCCATCTCACAACCCTGAGGTCATGACCTGAGCTGAAATCAAGAGTTGGATGCTGTCCGACTAAAACACCCAGACTCCCCTTCATTCTCTTGATAGTGTCCTTTGAAGAACAAAATCTTTTCATTTTGATGAAGTTCAAAGTTGTCTGTTTATTCCTGTTTCTTATTCTTTTGCTGTCATATTTAAGAGACTATTGCCTAATCCAAAGTCAGGAAGATTTATGTGTATGTTTTCTTTTAAGGGTTTTATAGAATTTTAAATCTTTGATCTGTTTTGAGTTAATTCGTGTATATGGTGTGAGGTAGAGGTCCAACTTTATTTTTTTGCATGTAGAAAGACAGTTGTTCCAACACAACATTTTCATCAACCCAAAGACTATTCTTTGAAAAGACTTATTCTTTCTGCTGTTGAACTGTCTTAGCAACCTTGTTGATAACAACTGTCCATTAAAACATGAATTTATTTTTGGACTCTAAATTTTATTCAGTTGATCTTTATGTCTGTCCTAATGCCAGTATTATACAGTTCTGATCACTATAGCTTTGTAGTAAATTTTGAAATTGGGAAATGTGAGTTCTCCAATTTTGTTCTTCTTTTTAGAGATCACTTTGGATATTCTGGCTCCCTTGCATTTCAATATGAATTTTAAGATCAGATTATCAATTTCTTTTCTTTCTTTCTTTCTTTCTTTTTTTTTTTTTTTTGAAGAGAGTGGGGAGAGGAGAAAGGCAGGGGGAGAGGGAGAGAGAGAATCCCAAGCAGGCTCCTCCACCCAGCACAGAGGCTGATGGGGGCTCAATCTCACAACCCAAGATCATGACCAAAGCTGAAATCAAGAATCAGCCATTTAACCAACTAAGCCACCCAGGTGCCCCTCAGCTTGGCAATTTCTGGGGAAAAAAAAGACATTGTGTATTTAGTAGGGATTACATTGGTTGTAGATTACTTTTCAGAGTAATGCCATCTAAACAATATGAAGTCTTCCAACCCATGAATATGAGATATTTTTCCATTTATTTATATTCTTTAATTTCTTTTAACAATGTTTTACAGTTTTCAGAGTATAGATCTGGTACTTTTTGTTCGATTTATTCCTAAGTATTTTATTCTTGTTGATACTCTTGTAAATGGAATTTTTTAAATTTCATTTTTTAAATTTCATTTTTTGATTGCTCATTGTAAGTTTGTACAAATACAGTGGACTTTCATATATTGATCTTATAAACTGCAATCTTGCTATGCTCATAATTAGTTCTAATAGCTTCTTATTAGATATTTTAATGTTTGATAGGGGAAGTTCTAGTCTATTTTTTGGTGATATTTTTCTCATCTATTTATTTTATGACATGAATTTCAGTTTTATTTTGCTAAGGCACCCCCAACCCCTGCCCAAAAAAATCCCATTGGGATCTTAGTTGGAAAGACGTTAAATCTTTAAGTTGAATTGTAGACAGTTTATATATTTATAAAATTTATTCTCATACAGTACTTATTGCTCTTATTTCAAAACATCTTTTATACATCTCAGTAAACTTTTGCAATTTTTTTTCATTAAAGACCTATGTATTTCTTGCTAGAATTATTCCACAGTATTTATTGTGTTTTGTTTGTTCATGAGCTTTTTAAAAAAAAGATTTTATATATTTATTAGAGAGAGAGCTTGCACACAAGTTGGGAGAGGGTCAGAGGGAGAGGGAGAAACAGACTCTCCACTGAGTGGAGAGCCTGCTATGGGGTGGGGGGTTCGATTGCAGGTCTTGATTGCAGGACCCCAAGATCATGACCTGAGCTGAAGTCAGATGTTTCACTGACTGAACCACCCCGGTGCTTCTGTTCATGAGCTTTGTTTTAGAGGTTATTAGTAATGTAAAGAAATGTCTTCAGCATTACCTCCTGTTTGTTTTTGGAATTCAAGAAAATATTGCAGAATACCCATCCATTTGTATCTGGTCACTTTATTGAATTCATTAATCTTAAGAGTTTTATCATTGGTTCTCTTGGATTTGGAGCTATCTAATGCTCTTTACAAATAATAAGTATAGATAGACTTTATTTCTCTTTTCTGCCTTATGAATTAATTAGAATTTTCAGAAGAAAGACTATGATTATTAACAATTATGACAATGAACATATTTATCTTGTTCTGGATTTTTTTTAAAAGATTTTATTTATTTATTTGACAGAGAGAGAGAGCACAAGTAGGCAGAGAGACAGACAGAGGGGGAGGGGTAAGTAGGCTCCGTGCTGAGCAGAGAGCCCAATGTGGGACTCGATCACAGGACCCTGAGATCATGACCTGAGCCTAAGGCAGAGGCTTAACCCACTGAGCCACCCAGGTGCCCCTTGTTCTGCATTTTAATAGGAAAATCTCTAAGATTTTCCCATAGACTATGATGCTTGATATTTTTTAACATAAGTAGAACTTATCATTTTGAGAAAGCATTCCTCTATTTCAATATTTTAAGTTCTTAAAAATTAGGATTTGGGGATGTTTCAGAGTGACTTTTCAGTGTATATTGAGATTGTATATACTGAACCCATTATACTGCAATAGAATTCATTATTTTAATTATTATAGTATTCTTGGAATTACCCTATCCTCATGGTGGTCGTTGGTAGAATTATTCTTACTGTATTATTCTGTTGCCAGTGTTATATTAGAATATTTATATCCTAATAAAATATTCATAAATGAGAATGATCTATAGCTTATTTTCTGTGCTTTCATTGATAACTTTTGCTATTAGGTTAAACTAAGTTTGAAGAGTGAATTGAGTATCATTCCTAACTTTTTTTTATTCCTGCCTCTGTTTATAAAGCATCAAAGTTATTTTTTACTTGCAAGTTTGGAAGAACTCACTGATAAATTGTCTGGTCCCAGACCTGTGTTATAGAAGTAAATTCTTTGATAATGTTCCTAATTTCTTCTTTACTATTAAATATTTTGCCAGAATGTGACTAGCTATGAATTTCTTCTCATTCAGTTTACCTGGAACAGGATAAACACTTTTTAACAATGTATCTTTCCAGCTCAAAGCGTTTCGTTTTGTTTCTTCCCCCCAGGTAGCGCTATCTTGTCTTCCGCTCCATTCACTCCGGCTTTAATCCTATAGTTCTTAAGCTCAAATTCAATTCTCTCTCCTATTTATCTCTCCTTATTTTCATAACTTTCATCTTTTACTCTGACTTCAAAGGTCGGGTCTCATGTTTATTCTCCCTGTTGCTGATTTAGTTTTCTTTGGTGCCAATTCTATTTTTATTACCTACAATGCAAATCTGAATTTTCCTCTTTCAACTTTACCTTCCTGGCCACATTCTTATATATCCCACCCAGCTCCCTTTGCATTTCAGCTTGTCTTCCAGATTTACCTTTATTGTTTTCCGATTTTATGCTGTTGTTCTTCTGTCTCATCTTTTTTTTTTTTTTTTTTCTTCTTCGGATTTTTGCTCTTACTTCACAGAGGTCATAATTTTTTGTACGTTATTGAGGATGCCAAAAAAGCTTCTACTTTTTCTTTTCTCATTCTGCTAGTAAATTATTTTCAGAGATTTGATCTTTTTCTGGGTTTTGAGATGCTATTAGCACTTTTTTATTTTTCAGAATTTTTTTAATGTGCTTAAAAATTTTTCTTTATCTTTTGAAATAAATGTATTTAAAGGAATATGGTAAAATACATATGACGTAAAATTTATCATCTTTACCGTATTTAAGTATATAGATAAGTGGCATGAAGTACATTCGTATGGCTGTGTAACCATCACCAGCATCCATCCACAAGCCTCTTTTCATCTTGCAGGACTGAAACTCTGTGCCCATTAAACACTAACTGCACGTTTCCTCCGTCTCCCCAGTTCCTGGCAACCAACACTCTACTTCCTTATCCATGAATTTATTGCTCTAGGTAGCTCTCATGCAAGTGTGACTGCTCTATTTTACATAGCAGAATGTCTCCAATGTTCGTTTATGGTGTAGAGTGGGTCAGAATTTCCTTGCATTTTACAGCTGAATGGTATTTCGTGGTATGTGTATACGCATATACCATATTTATTTATCCATTCATTCGTCAATAGATGCTTGGATTGCTTCACCTTTTGGCTCTTGTGAATGATGCTGTGAACATGGGCTAACAAATATCTCCTGGAGTTTGTGCTTTTTCATCCTAATCTTTTTTTTTTTTTATTAAAGATTTTATTTATTTATTTGACAGACAGAGATCACAAGTAGGCAGAGAGACAGGCAGAGAGAGAGAGGAAGGGAAACAGGTTCCCTGCTGAGCAGAGAGCCCGACGCGGGGCTCGACCCAGGACCCTGAGATCATGACCTGAGCCGAAGGCAGAGGCTTAACCCACTGAGCCACCCAGGCGCCCCTCATCCTAATCTTTGAATACAGTAAATTTTATCTAGCTACAGTAATCGTCATAGGGAGGTCATGTGAGTTACACTGTTTTGCTTTCTAGCCTCCTGGTGCCAGTTCAATCAACTTCTCAGATACACAGATGGAAAGCAGGTTGGTGTGTACAATTCCCAGGCCAGTTTTCAGCGTCTCCGCAAACGCTCATCAGGTGCAGCTCGGGCGTCCTGCGGTGGGATCTTGCTCCTCACCCAGGGAGGAGTTCTCTGATCTGCTCCACCGAGGCCTCTAGGAAAGCCTACACCAGTGGTTTGCTACCCTGGCTGAACATTAGAACCCCTGGAGGAAATTTTAAGTGATACTATTTTTATGCCCCACCCTGAACAAGTGGACTCAGAAATTCATGGGTAGGCCCAGGCACTGTGGTTCTAGGCAGCCCCGTAGGTGATGCTCCCATGGAGCTCTGTCTCAAGACTTGTGACCACTAAGGCTGCCCTCTCCCTGACCCAGATGGTCCTCGGCTTTGGGGACACTCACCTCCCAGGATGAAAGTGTCACTTCCAATCCTTCTCTCCACCTTCCCGCCATGTTGTTTTCAGGGAGTTAAAATCTCTAGGTAAATCCAGAAATAGGGGTTATGGTAGTGGCGGTGGAGAGTATGTTTGCAGCCTCGGCAAGCATCATTTGTACAGAATAGGAACATGGGTGTCCAGTTTTCTGGATTCTGGTTCAGAATAGATAGATGGGGAAGGAGGACTTGGTTCCATGGACCTCCTACATAGCAGAGGCAGCAGATCCTGGTTAAGTGTTGCTTTTGGTCAAGGTCCAAGTTTTCATCTTTTTTCTATGTCTTCACAGGTGTTTTAGTGAGAAGGTGGCTGAGTTTTCTTCCATTCGAACTGAAAACAACTTGAGTGTGTCTTGCTTGTTTCTTTCATTTCCCTCCTAGGCCAGAGGAGAGGGATTATGGCTAGTCTCCTTGTGTCAGTGATTTTAGTATGGAGTTGGGGGTACAGTGAGTACTTATGGATCAATCAGGAAGGACTGAGATGATGAGTATTGGAAGGACCAGCACCATGTGGAGTTCGGTCAGGACGCTCCTGAAGGAGGGGAGTTTTAAGCTTTGAAGAGAGGAGGGAGAAACACGTTTCTAACCATGGCACCAACCTTTCAAAGGTACAGAGATCAGTAAACCATGAACTCTGAAACAAAGAGGGAGGCAGAAAGGCATATTTCCCAGATGAAATGGAAATGGGGGACCTTCGGAGAAATGAAGCTAGCAAGAGAGTTATTTCAGGAAAGGAATCTTGAAACCCAAGCTTAAGGGTTTGGAGTTTACTGGAAGCCACGGATGACTGTGATTAAGAGAGAGACAAGATCACAAGATGGTCAGGGGAGGGGTTCTCTAGTCCGTGTGAATAAATGGATAGATGGATGGACAGATGGATGGGTGGACGGATAGGTGGACAGATGGATGGCTCGATGGTTGGATAGACTGATGGGAGGTGGAGAGGTTGGGAAGGAGAGGACCGAGACCACCCATCTGCAACCTCCCTGGTTCTCATACTGGTCCACAGGGAGCCTGGGAGCCACTAGAAATAAGGAAGGAGAAAACAGACTGGGAAAGACTGGAACCCTGTATTAAGGAGGCCAGATCTGATATATAGACTTTTTCCTTTCCTCCTTCTCCTCCACTTACCATGGTCCATGCAGAAGTATTAATACGTGGCCTGGTTTCCCATGGTACTGCTTACGGCAGAGTCTGCTGGGATGGCTTTTAAGTATCTTTAAAGTGCTGCCATGTTGCTTATATTCCCTAAACCTGTGACATCACCTCTCTGGAGAGGCAAGTTGGGAAAATCCCCATCTGCCTCTTCCTCCACCAACCACAGCTGCCTTTTGCCAAGGGCAGGCATCCAGGCCCCAGGGAGCCGCAGGACCCATCTCTCAAACACAGCCCAGGAAGGTCCCCAGAAGCCAGCCTGATGTCTGGAATCCAATGGCTAGAGGCTGGGGGATGGATGAGATGGCTTTTTGTAGTCCCCACCTGAGGATTCCGGGATCGTCACACACACACAGCTGGCCTTCTGCCTAGATCTCTAGGTCTGTGTCTTCAGGGGAAGCTCATAAAGTCTATACACAGAGCCTTGTCCCTGCCTCCACCCTGGAAGGGTGGGTAATTATTTCTATATACTGCTGCCGATTAAAACACAAGGAATGACTTGGAGGAATGCTCAGGTATCATCCTTTGATGTATACAAAGGAAGCACCTTCCCTGCCTCCTGGGGTTCTTCGAGTCCATCAGTTCTCTTGACAGATGGAGAGAAAAGGCGATTTGGGCATTAGCATAGCCTGGAGAACCAGTTGAAATTGCCTTCGTTTTAATATCCCACCTTTGATCTGTTGCAAGCCTGACAGTGAGAGGGGAAGGATCTTATTAGGTGGCATAAATCAGAACTGACGAAATCACTTTCCCCCAACGGACTCAGACCTTCCCCTGTGTAGGGAGAAGGAAGGGAAAGCCTTGCTGCAGTGCAGAGCTGCCCTCCCCCCTTCAGCCAGGAGCAGGGACACACAGATTAACTGCTCCCCACCCCACCCCCTGCCGGGAAGCTTGAGTTCTCTCAGCTTCTGGTGGCTCCACAGGGTTCTCTGCTTCCCGCGCTCTATGTCACCATGGGACCCATCCATCCATCCCTCCTGGACTGTTTTGGTTCCAACTCCCAAGAGTTTTCATTTCTGGACTGTCAGAACTTGTGCCCACCCTGTGAGGGCCTGGTGATGGGTTCTAGGCTAGGACCCAAAGTATGGGACCCAAATGTTGGACTCTGCTGGCAATGGCTCTTGGAGACCAAGCTCTTCATAAGACCTACTCCAACAACATAGGGAGGGGTGCAGCCATCCTCCTGGGATCTCTGGGAAACTGTCCCCATGGCACTGTCTCTGGGGGCAGAGCTTGATGAACAACCCCCAGGTGAACAGGGCAGGAGAGAAGTAAACCCTGGACTCAACGGCAAAAACGTTCTTTGGCTCTACTGTCTATTCACTCTCTGACTTTGGATGCTCACCCCTTTCCTCTTGGCTGAGTGGGGTCCCTTTCAGCTCTCATTTCTATGACTGGTCGTCTCTTCTCAGCAGGTAGTACCCTGAGCAGTGCTGGAAACAGTCATGATTTCATAAAACAAACAAACAAAAAACAACCCCACAGATTGAATGCCCACTCTGGGCGAGTTTCAGGGAAAGGGAAGACAAAGTCCATGCCCTTAAGGGGTCTTCCAGTCTAATGAAGAGAAAGCGATTAAAATGGGAGCTTGGTAAATTTGCTCAAAGGTCCAAAGTTGGCCCTAGCCTTTCTCCCACCTAGACTGATCATCCCTCCCAAGTCTCTCTATCCCAAAGCTCTTTGCATTCCAAGTCTATGTCCCATGTCCAGAAGTTTCTCTCAGAAAAGCTGTTCTCCATTTATTTATTTATTTATTTAAAAGATTTTATTTATTTATTTGACAGACAGAGATCACAAGCAGGCAGAGAGGCAGGCAGAGAGAGAGGAAGGGAAGCAGGCTCCCTGCTCAGCAGAGAGCCCGATGTGGGGCTTGATCCCAGGACCCTGGGATCATGACCTGAGCCGAAGGCAGAGGCTTTAACCCACTGAGCCACCCAGGCGCCCAGCTGTTCTCCATTTAAAGTCGACCTAATAATACTTGCTGGATTAAAAAATATATTAATTGGCAACTTGTACATCTAAAAAGGAGTATTGTCCAATAGGTAAAATTTTAGTCATTTTAAAATATTTGTAGGTCATGGGGGTGGGGATTGGCTGTCTTAAGCTGCCGCATGACACCAAATGCTTCTAAGTTGGCCTGCCCAGTAAGCCCCTATCTCAGGTATCCAGGGATACAACACAGAAGACTTGTCCAAAGAAGGTGTAGACACCCTGAAGGACAGAGCAAGAAAGACACTCCAGCTAAGCCTCCCTTTGCAGGTGAAGAAACTGAACCCAGAGAAGGGAAAGAGACCTATCTGAAGGCAACAGCCCTGTGCACCCAGAGGCACAAAGTCCTTTGCCATCCTCCCCTTTCCAACCAGAGTTTTGTTTTTCAATCTCAGCTGAGAAATGCCTACACCTTCTCAATGCCTACAAGTGACAGTTCAGCTTCATAGAGCCCCCAAGGACCAGCACGTGTTCTTGCCAACTGTTTATCCCATCTTGCTCATCTTGCTCAAGCCCTGGCTCCTGGCACACGTAGCTAGTTCACTTGTACGTGGGTCAGCACCTTGGCACGCATTCCTCTCTCTGCCGGAGATGCTTGTCCCCTTGTCCCCTTGGTGAAAATTCAGTTACTCGTCAAGGCCCAGCAAAAATGTACCTCTTCTGGGAAAGCTGTCCTACCTTCCCTTCCTTGGATGAGTGACTCACACTGTTCTGCACACACTTCTCCTGTTTCCCCAACTCTTGGTGCACACCCCACACGGATTCTCTCTCTCTCTCTCTCTCATTCTTCATCTTTCTCATACACACACAACACACACACACACTGCATCACAATTGGTATTTTATTTATTCATCCTCATTGCTAGGCTGTAAGCTCCTCCAGGCAGGAACCAAATCTCATTCCATGTCTGTCTCCCTAGTGTCCTGCATGGAGCCTAACTAATTTCTTACAGCCACGTCATCCAGCATGGCAGCCACAAAGCACGTGTGTCGATGAAAGTTAAATGAATTTAAAAATGCAGTTCCTCAGCCACACCAGCTACATTTGAGTGTTCAGTGCCAAGTGGCTGCCATTTTGGACATTGTGGATATTGAACATTTCTCCCATCACAGAAAGCTCTATTGAACAATAGTATCTTAGAAGAGACCAGAGACCTACAGTCCCCAGGATGGAGGAATCGTGGGTCTGGGACGACCTCAGCTGCCTAGACTACATATACGTCACTGCCTTGCACAGAGAAGATATGTAAAGGGAACATCCTAGAACTGGGTCTGGAGTTCGATCGCTTGGCTTCAAGGCTTGGTTGCTACTTTTAGCGCAGACACACTGTCAACACCTTTCCTGGCTACAGCCCCAAACTGTCAGCTCTCTCAGAGCCTCCACTGGACTGCTCTCCTTAGCTAGGAAATTTCCTTCCATAGAATAGAAAGGGCCTTTCAGGACAAGGGCTGATGTTCACTTCTTGCTAAGGAGAAGCCTCATCAGTAAACCTGGACTGAGTGATGGCCTCGTGAAGGTGAAGAGCTTTGGGTCAGAGGTTGCCTAGCTTCTCCCTTTTCCCTCCCCTGACCCTTTACCATCCTAGGACAGGAGTAAAGGGTGTTGGTTGAGACAAAGTGTGCACTTCCCTACCACTCAGCTTCCACAGCCCCCAGGAGCTAGGGGATCAGGGTGATGGGGCTGCCTGAGGCCCCCCGGCACATGACCGTCATTGGCAAGATTTCATAGAATTATGCAGCTGACCCTGGACCTGTCATCTGTTCTACACAGCTGAGGGGCACGAGTTCCTGGTCTGACAGCCTGGGAAAACTAAGCTTGCTTTCCCTTGGTGTCTCACACGTCCTCTGTCTGTACTCTTTCTGTTCTCCAGGAGCCTTCCTTTATCATAAGGAGACCATCTTCGGCTTCTGTACTTAGACCGCCTCCCAACTCTTGCACTGCCCTCTGCCTTCACCCACCCCTCCCAATCCAGTCTCAACACAGGAGCCTCAGTGATCTTCCGAAAATGCCAGTTTAACCTGGGAACCACTGTCATCTGCCCCTTTCCAGTTTTGACTGTCTGGTCTCTGGACCTTCCTCGCTTACTTCGACGTCATTGACTATGTTCAGTGATGATGAGGTACCCCCGCCTTGCCGCCTCTGTGGTTTCTCTTGTGCTGTTCTTTTTTTTTTTTAAAGATTTTTATTTATTTATTTGATAGACAGAGAGAGATCACAAGTAGGTAGAGCGGGGGGGGGGGAAGCAGGCTCCCCGCTGAGCAGAGAGCCCGATGTGGGGCTCCATCCCAGGACCCTGAGATCATGACCTGAGCCGAAGGCAGAGGCCTAAACCACTGAGCCACCCAGGCGCCCCTGTGCTGTTCTTTTTTGCCTTTCTCTTTCTCTAATACTGCCTCTTCAGAAAACTCCTACTCCCCTCTTGGGAGCCAACTCAAATGTCACCTCCTCTGTGAGGTCTTCTGGATTTCCCAAGGAGGAAAGAGTGGGATCCAGCTTCCAGAATATTTTCCATTCACTTGACTGAAGTATGTATAATTGTGAGTTTAAAGCCACAGACGTTGGGGTCAAACAAATGGCTTCGCCTCTGTGTTCTTCCTTTTCTACCTGTAAAATGGGGATAATAGGATTCCTACTCCATCGGACTGGGATGGAGATTCAATATAAAAATATATGTAAAGTGCTGAGCACACCTGGCAATCAGCTAGCTCCCAGTAGATGTTAGCTGAAGTTTTTATCCTGTCTTATTAAATAATAAAGTAAATAGTTTAAGAGCTTCTCTGAAGAGGGACTCTGTGTTAGGCATGTTTGAATCCCAGCACAGAGCACAATGCTGGCCTAGCAGTAAGTATTCAGTGAATGTTTAGTGGATTTAATCCAATCCACCGGATTGAATTTTTTAATCCTTTTTGATTGAACTAAATCCAATCCGATTGAATTCTAGACCAAAGGAATGACACTTGGTGATTGAGTTGAGGCTAAAGTAATGAGGGGGCATTTCAGGCAACCTGATGGTAGTGGGGAGATATTTGGGGGCAGTGGAGACATGATGGCATCCTCAGGAAACTGCAAAGGGCCTTCACAGGAATCAGGCTGTGGTCTCCTCAAAGGGAGCTCAGGAGGGTGTCAGCTTGTGCAAAGGTAAAGGCACCTGAGTGTGGGGCCTGAGCTGGTTGAGTCTGACTGGGTTCCAGATGCATGAGCCCTCCCTAAGCAGGGCCGGGGTGTGCTTCACACAGGAGAGCAGCCCTCCTCCCCGCCCCCACCACACTGTTAGAGACCCATGGCCCTCCCCGTGGAGGCCAGCACTGGCACTGGCACTGGCAGCTGCTGCTGGTGCGGGAGGCTGGGGCCTCCTGCCCGTGGAAGGCCTGGGGGTACTTCCTTGCCGCTCTGCAGGTGCCAGCCTGCTCCTTGCTGGAGCCCTCACCTTCCCTGGCAGGCTTTCCGTCAGGGCTGTTGGTCCCTCCAGGCAACGAACAGTTCCCACATGGAATATTTTCCCCACAGAATAACCATTTCTGTATGGCTCCTTTTTGTTTTTTCTTCATTTTCAATATCCTCCCCCTTCCACCCTGCCTGTACTCCACCCCAACCACAGCCTGAGACGCCCCCGCCCCCGTGCGGCCCCTATCCTCTCTTTTCTTCTCCTTGCCCTGCCGCAAGTCACCTCTGTTGCCTGTACGTGCTGGGGAGGGGGCTGGGAGCTTCCAGGTGAAAAGCCAGCCCGTTGACAACTGGGTGCCAAATGCACAGTCCTTGTCCTCAAGGTACCTCACCCCCAACCTCTTTCTTATCCTCACACCCACAATTAGGATTTGACAGCGGAAGGTGTGGCCCACAGCTTTTGAGGATTTCTGAGCTCGGGAGCAGGACTGGCTTCCGTGGCGTGTGCCCTGTGCCATTGTTCAGGACCTCCGCGCAGAAGGTTTAGTGCTTAGCTCTTGCTGTCTTGAAATTCTTCATCATTTTTGAAAAGGGGTTTCCCATTCTCATTTTGTGTCAGGTTCTGCGACTCACAGAGCCCATCCTGCCTAGGAGGACTGGAGGGAGAGCAGCTTCAAGGAGAAGAGGTAGTTAGGTTGTAGTGGGAGTTGGAGCAGAGAAGCGCCACCAAGCTCAGTGACCAGGTCAGGGGCGAGAGGTGGCCAGGGGCTCCCCCTCTCTGAACTTCTGCATTGGAAATGGCATACTGGCCCTCCTTTCCCACTCTGCAAAAACCTGATGGGCTGACGAGGGAAGGGGATACTCTAGAGCCTAAGATTGGCTGGGGACACTTTCTTAGAAAGGGGGCCACATCAGGGAGGGGCCCTGTAGACACCCTCTGCCTCCAGATAGATGAAAAGCAAGAGTCTTCCCCATGTGCCCCGCCCTTGGAACCTACTTCAAGCCCATCTGTCTTCATGGATCCTGGTTTTCAGCCTCTCTCTACTCCTACGTATCCTGTCCTATAATCACTACATCTTCTCGTATCATGTGGTTCAGAACTGGAGAGAGAACTCAAGTCACACCTGACCTGAGTGCAATAAAACAGAAACCACCCTCCCCTTTTTTTTTTTTTTTAATTTTTTGTTTATTTGACAGAGAGAGATCACAAGTAGGCAGAGAGGCAGGCAGAGAGAGAGAGGAGGAAGCAGGCTCCCTGCTGAGCAGAGAGCCCGACGCGGGACTCAATCCCAGGACCCTGAGAACATGACCTGAGCCGAAGGCAGCGGCTCAACCCACTGAGCCACCCAGACACCCCACCCCCCTCCCCCCCTTTTCTCCCTGCTGTCCTCCTGGTCCTGCCCAGGGACATGTCGACCTTTATTTTTTTATTTTATTTTATTTTTTTTTTTAGTTTTTCCAGTTGATTTTTTTTTCCTTTTTTTTTTCAATTTATTTATTTTCAGAAAAACATTATTCATTATTTTTTCACCACACCCAGTGCTCCATGCAAGCCGTGCCCTCTATAATACCCATGTTGACCTTTAGATTCAAAGTCACCATGTGTCCTGGGAGCAGGTACCAGGTGGCAGCTACCTAGCTTAGAGCTTCATGTGAATGATCCCTTTTAAATGAATACCTGGTGACATCCATGGGTCAGCTGGTGATCCACTAGGAGCCCTGAATCTGTCCTTCTAGTCTCATATTTGACTCAGATCTGTTAGGAAATAAGATGGAGTAAAGAGGGAAATTCCAGAAAGGGCCCATTAGGTCTGCAAATGCCCTATGGGCTGTAAGGGACTTTGGTTTTCAAATATAAATGTGTTTCCTACAGCTCAGAGAGGTGTATGCCTTTCTGTCCTCCAGTCCTTTTAGGGAAGCCAGGCATTAGAAAGAAATGGAAAGGAGCCCTGAGTTTGAGTTCCAGCCCTGCCCCTCCCTTTGGGCATTTTCTTTATCTCTCTGGGCTTCAGTTTCCTTATATAAAATGAGTGAGGCTGCCAGGCTCCTTCAAGCTGATATAATGTGATTCTGAGTTTACACTGTTGTTCTTCTGGGTCATTGTCAGTGAACAACTTCTTGCTCTCTAACCTGACTCTCTGCTATAGCCACTTGCACCCGGTTAGGTCTTGATCTCATTTAAATTCAGTAGAACCGGGTTCTCATGTCACCTGCTCCCTGGAATGGCCTACACAAATTCAGATCTGACTTTCAGACCACCTTTCCCATGGGACTTGGACCTGGAGGGAAGACACTCCAGCCATCACGCACTTTCTCCCCGCCCACTTCCCCGCCTCAGCCTCGGCCCTGGGCTGGGAGAGTCTGAGGAGCACTTTGGCCCTCTAGAGGTTAAGCTGTTTCCCCAGAGCCCCAGCAAGACAAAACTGGCCTGTGAGGTCCTTGTTAATCTGTCCTATTACCGCAAATAAGAATTATAGTCAGAAATCATTCAAGGAGCCCAGGCCCACAAGGGAGAAAGAGGAGGGCTGTTGGGGGTTGTTAATTTTATTCTAGGGCTTAATTGGTATAATTGCTCTTTTCTTCCTGCCAAACCAGAGTCCGTCTGGATTGACTCTCCCACCTGTGGATGGGTCCATTAGTCCCAAGTGGTAAATTCAGTCTGCTTGGAAGCTCCTTTGTCCCCCCTCCCAGATGACATGGGAGCCTGGGCCTGTCTGCCCCCGAGGGCCGCCAGGACAGCCTGAACCCTGACTCAAGGGGGTCAGGCAGCTTCTTCAGGGAGCACCTGATCCTGCTTGCGGCAGGGTGGAGAAAGAGTACAGGGGACTTCTCAGGGCTCCCCAAGTTTCAGAGGTCCCTGAGGGAGGGAGGGGATGCCCCACAAGAGGGAAGGGAGAAATACAGAAGTAAGTACTGCTCCATTTCTTCCCCTGTTGCCTTCCCCACTCCTCTCTGGGCCCCCTTGGGAGCCCACTTTGAAGGGGGTGTTCTGTCTTCATGGACAAACCTACCAGGAGGACCTATAATTGCCAGATGCCCAGTTCCTCCCTTGGGTCCCCAGGGCACCCATGGCCAGCCTTCTTGTTAGAAGGGAAGCTAATGCTGGGGACTCTTATTTGCATTTAACCTCAAAACAGTCCCTGGGGTGGCCAGGTAGTCACACTACAGAGCTGAGGAAGCCAGCCGAAAATGTGAAGAGAGGGCCTTTGTGACTAGATCTTTCTGGAGGCTAAGCCTACACGTCCTCCAAGCTCACAGGAGCCCCCGGGGCCAGAGTCACTACATAAAACAGGAATATTGCATGGGACCTACTTACGTTTAAAAAGTTGTTCCTTGGGACGCCTGGGTGGCTCAGTTGGTTAAGCAGCTGCCTTCTGCTCAGGTCATGATCCCAGCGTTCTGGGATCGAGTCCCACATCGGGCTCCTTGCTCGGCGGGGAGCCTGCTTCTCCCTCTGTCTCTGCCTGCCATTCTGTCTGCCTGTGCTCGCTCTCGCTCCCTCTCTCTCTCTCTGACAAATAAATAAAATCTTAAAAAAAAAAAAAGTTGTTCCTTGTATATCTGAAATTCAAATTAAACTGGGTGTCACCCCGAATATTACTTGGGACACATTTATACTGACAATTATTTGTTACTTATCCAAGATTCAAATTTTAATGGGCAACATGTATTTTTATTTGCTAAACCCAGCAATCCTCTCCTAGATCCACATCCCAGCCCAAGCCTGCCTGGCCTGAGTGAAACCCTGGGACCTTCTGCTCACCCTAAGCACAAATTCAGATCTGACTGATTTCCTCCATGCGCTTATCCCATCTTCTTCATTTGCCAGCTTGCCTGGTTTCCCCCTCTGGCGTGTCACTGTCCCCAGGTCTCAGGAATCCGGCTGTAGGCACCTTCCTTCCACAGCCCCAGGCATGCCCCACCACACTGCTCCTGGAGATCTGCAAGGCCTTGCAGGAGAGGCCTTCCCTCTAACAGAGCCGAGTGGGGCCTGGCTGTTAGTCCAGGCCATTAGTCCAGGCCAGCCCTCACCTGGGAAAGTATCATCCTGAGCCAGGGCTGTGCTTGACCTGGCCTCTGGGAAAAGTGGCCCTTCTTTGGCCCTCCCACCTCTGGGTTGCACAGAATGCAGACAGTGGTCTATTCAGGGGCATAGGTTACATGTGAAAGTGTGCGCATGTGCACGTGTGGGTCATGTGTGTGCTCTCACATACATGTGTGCATGAGAGGCAGCTTCAAAATGCCCCCACAGCCACAGAGGAAAAGATGGTTTCCCTCTTGCCCTGCCCCAGCGCCACTTTCTGTCTGCCCCAGAGTGTCTTCCCTCTGTCCACAGAGCAGGGCTACTGCCTACCAGGGGCTTGGTCACGGCGTCTGCCCTGTTTCCCAGGCTCCGTCAAATAGGTCAGCAAGTTCTTACCTCCCTCCCCCAGTACCAGCATCACACAGTGGCGAGACACATGAATTTGGGCCCCAGACAACCTGGGTTGGAACCCCAGCTCTGTGGGTCACTAGTTAAGTGGCCTTGGGCAGCTTAATCTCTCTGTATAATGGGGCTAACCAGAGATTTCTCATGGCATTGCCGCAAGGCACTGATCACACACTTGTCCCTGGCTCTGCACCTGGCATATAACAAGGGCTCGGTATGTGGAAGCGTTGACTGCTCTTGGTGGTTTGGCTGTCACGATAGGGTTGCTCCCAGCCCCAGGCTTTAGAGAGAAAGGGAGCACCCCCCCCCACCTTGGGGATTCCAGCCTCCTGAGTCTCTTAATTCCCCCCTTTAGGTAGGCAGTTGCAGAGACCCAGGCCCAGGCCTGTCTGACGAGCCAGACCCCAGCTGTCCTCGTCCCCTACATTCAGTGGGTTTTTAGGCCTTATTGATTTGACTTCCTAAGGATGTCTGAAGTCTGTGCCCACATTCCCCATCCACACTGGCCCTCTATTCTCCTGCCTCGGGGCCTTCACTCATGATACCTCACCTTCCACCTTGCCACCAAGACACTGCCCTCACTGAGCAGAGGGAAGTGTCGGTGGCATTCTTAAGGGACGCTAAGAAGACTCCTGGCATTGCTGGGTGACTTTATTGTGCCAGGGAGCCTGCCTGGCCAGCCCGGTACTATCCCAGGTCAGGAGCAACAAGAACTACCTGTAGGAGAGGATGCTTTTTGGGACTGGACAGCAGGGTGGCCAAATTCACTTCTCAAGCTTCTAGGGCCATGGCTGTCCCTTTCCGGATGAGGAGGTTGTGTAAAGCAACTATCTCGTTGCTGATCTTCCTGCCTCCAGTCTGGCCCTTCTCCTATACCAACAAGGTCTTCAGAGGAATCTTTTCAAAACAGAAGTCTGGTTAGGTTCTTCCTTTGCTTAAAACCCTTCAGTGGCTGTTTCCTTTAACACAGTGTTGCTTACGAGTCCCCGAGAGCTCTGGCTCTCTGCCTGGCTAGCTCACCTTGCACTCTCCCCGCATGCTTCCCCTACCTCTGGCTGCAGCCCTACCTGACCGTTCTCAGCCCCATACCTTGCTGTACCCTCACCTTCCCACTTGCCTTCCCTCTGCTCAGGATTCTTTTCCCTATGTCCTCCCCTGACCAATTCCTCCTTAGCCACCGGATCTCTATGTAAGCATTACTTTCTCCTGGAAGCCTTTCCAGATGCTCACACAGGTGTGCTTCCCCTTCCTTCGCTGTCCTGTGAGTACATCTGGCTTGCCCACTGGATTTAAGCTACATCAGGAAGGGCAGGGACATTGTCTTCTTCATAGCTGATGTGTATCCAATATTTCCCAAACCTGTCTGTGCACAGAAACGTCTAGGGTGTTCTTTAGAAACAGATTCCCAGGGGCTCCTGGGTGGCTCAGTTGGTAAAGCATCCGACTCTTGATCTTGGCTCAGGTCTTGATCTCAGAGCCGTGAGTTCAAGCCCCATGTTGGGCTCCAAGCAGAGCATGGAGCCTACTTAAAAAGAAACAAAAACAGATTCCCAGGCTCCCTCTGGACCTTCTGAACAACACCCTCCTGGGGAGGAGCTTGGGAGCCTGTATTTTCACAAAGTTTCAGCTGGTCAGACCATCAAGAGTATGGTGACCACCATGGACGGACCATATCTGGAGTGATAGGCCTTGCCAGTAGAGGGCACTCACTGAAGAGGGTTTGGTCCCATCCTGCCAGGTTTGATGTGGGTGGGTGGTCTTTCTAATCTCAGCTTTCGAGAACAATCCAGATGGGTTTGCTTTCCCATCTAAGGTCCCAGCATTGACCTGTTCTCTCCCCTTGGTGGTGAGCCAGGGAGTGTCTCCCAGTGGCCCTTAAGACATTTGGCAAGAAGGGCACTGGTGAATTTGCTCAGGGAGGAGATAGAAGCCCAGCAGGACCTTCCTCCGCCCACATCACTTGTTCTTCAGGTTCAGGGCTATGGAGTCCTCGGGCCTTTGTGGACAAAGGCTGGGTTGTCAGTGACTGAGGTGCCATATACGTGTGGGAGAGCCATACCTCAGGGCAGAGCCTCCCCTCAACATAGAAAAGTTCAGGAGGGGATCCATAGTCACAGGCCAGCTTGTCTGGTCTCTGTGGGACCAGCTACCTAGAGTGATCCGATTTCAGCCCACACTGAAGGCAGAATAGTGTATTGATAAAGGATATCATGGCTGGGATACAGCTGTCAAAAGCTGACATGGGCATTCTCCTGTTTGGCTGGGCTGAACTTCTAGGTCTTCTAGAATTTGCATCAGAAGTTCCCATGTCATCTGGGAACCTCTGGTTGTCACACAGACAGGATCACCACCATCTGTTTTCCTGTTCTGAAAAGTAGCCTAGCAAGGACTTCAACTGTAGCATATTAGGGACAATCAATTGAGCAGGAAGCCCTAGGACCTCAGCAGGAACTTCATCAAACTACCGCGTCCTTGAAGAGACAAGGAGCAAGCGGAGCTGGAGTCAGGGGACAGGGAGTGGCTTGAATCTTTGGGGAAGCCTTCTCTTTGGCTAGGTCCAGAAGGAGGAGATTTCCCTCTATAAATGGTGGGAACATCCTTGCTATATGGCCTTGAACTGGACAAGGTTGGGAAGAATAGTGTCTCACCCGAACAGGGGAGCAATGGCATAGAGTGAGAAGTCTAGGGGCGTGAGGGAGATACTGGTTATCCACAGAGGGGCTATGGGTTCAACATTGGGTCTGAGAGGAAGAGCTTGTGCCATAAGGAGGAATATGGTATTAAAGGATCAAGAATTATGGGTTGGAATGGAGGCGAAATAGGGGAACTTGAAGAGGCGGGGTATTAAGTGGCGGCCAAGTCACAGCTGTAATCCTAGGGTACCTTGAAGGCCCCGCAGGGGTCGGGGCTGGCCCAGCTCAGGTCAGTCCCAGACCGTGGTCTGCATCTTGCCCAGGATTGATCCTTATCCATCCTCTCTTCCACCAGGCGCCTAGATGCCAACCTCATCTCCCTGGTCCCGGAAAGGAGCTTTGAGGGGCTGTCTTCCCTCCGCCACCTGTGGTTGGACGACAATGCGCTCACCGAGATCCCTGTCAGGGCCCTCAACAACCTCCCTGCCCTGCAGGCCATGACCCTGGCCCTCAACCGCATCAGCCACATCCCTGACTACGCCTTCCAGAACCTCACCAGCCTTGTGGTGCTGTGAGTGCTGCCCTGCCCACCCCCCACCCCAACCCCCCCCCCCCCGCCCCACAACTCCCAGCTGGGTCCTGCTGGGGCTGCGTGTTTACTCCAGAGCTGGGTTGGAAGTCTGGATAGCTCTGCTCTTCTCTGCATGGTACTGAACCTTCTGGCCTCAGTTTCTCCTTTTTAAACTGAGGATGATCATCCCCTGTTGACCCCATGGGGATTATCATGAGGTCAAATGACAGTAGAGCTATAGAAGTGCTTCGAGAAGCCAGAACACCATGATCAGAAAACGGGAATTAAACTACTAGTTTCTCGCTATGCAAATATAAGAACTATACCTAGCTGATTGGAATATAAGTCAACAATCTATTAAGCGATTTCTACCACATTCAACAATTGGGTGTTGCAGTCTTACACTTTGGCACAGGGATAGGATAAATTCATCTCATTTCCCAGACTCTGAGAAGTAGAGAAAAGCCATCACTCGTAATTAGACAGCAAAGCCCCGTCAGGGTAATTACCTGAGAGATAGTATCCCTGGCAGGAATTGGGGACCGGGGTTACCTCTGCCTCCCCGGTGGGAACTTTGGAGTGCAAATTAGCTCCCAGCTAATTGCTATGAGTGATTGGAAGTTCATAGGGTAATTACTAAGGGCTTGGAGGTCATGTGTAATTGCTTTGGGTTACACGCTAATTGCTGCGGGAACATATGCGTTAGTGACTCTGCTAAACGGCAACTTGCCTCCCTGGCTTTTGGAAATCTGGTGTGATTTTCCAAACCCGAGCCTAGATGAGGTGTAGGTCCATCTAAAAGCTGAACACTCGGGCACCAATTTGTTTGTCTAATCCTCTGTCCTGGGAGACTGGAAAACCAAGAGGAGCATCCTTACGGATCACGTCCTTTTATCAGGATGGCCATTGCATCCCTGCTTCTGGGGGCCAGTCGGGGTATTAATAGAGGGTGAACAGAGCAAGGTGACTGATTCTCCTTTTGGTGACAGCCCAGTGACACCCTGAGGGAATGGGATCAGATCGTCATGAGAGACAAGACTGGGAAAATGAGGGCCACATGAGGGGTTCTAGACAAATGAGGAGCAACAGGTTTCCAGAACCCATATGTGGGGTGCTATAGAGTCTGAGAAGGATGCGAACAAGGGCTGCCCTCCAGGGGCTGACAGTCTAATTGAGAGAGTGGACTAAATAACAGACAAGACAGCTGGTGATGTACTGTACCTTATGCCAAGAAAGCTGGTGACAGATACAGATCCATGCAGTGTCAGAAACCTGGGCCGATGGGGAAGGCTTCATGGGGAAGCTGGGGTGGGTCTTGGGCCTGGGAAGATGAAGAACCAGACAGGTGAAGACCAACAGTGTTCCAAGCGGTGTCATAGAAGTCCGGCTGTTTGGTGACAGTGAATAGGCTAGTCTGGTGTGAGCAGAGGATCCTCCTGCAGAATGTGGCTGGGAAGGTGAGTGAGGGGACTCAGAGTCTGCGCAGGGACTTTGGCTTTTGTCGGTCAGGGGGAAAGGGAAGCTTGAGGGTTTTCGAGTAAAGATGAGCAGGGGGATATTTCAGGAAGGCTAGTTTGGAGGATGGGTGGAAATAGGGGATAGGTAGAAGGCTCTCGTCTATCAGCCGAGGTCTAGTATAAGGGGTGGGAGAAGGAATGGAAGGGAAGACATGACTGTGAGGGATGTTTTAAAGGAAGGATAAATGTGATCTAGGAAAGACCAGGAGGAAGGGGAATCAAGAATGACTCCAAAGTCTGGTTGGGAACCAGGAAATTGGAATGCTAGGCATGCTGCATATCTCGGGGGGGGGGCGGGGGGGGGACTCCACTGGGCAAAAGGAGGGGCAAGAGAAGAAAACCTACCAGGGCAGAGCAAAGCTCAAAGGGAATTGGTCCCTTTGCCTGGAGCAGAGCCAGAAACATGACTTCTCTGTCCTGCCTCCAACTCACCAGGACCTGGGAGGGAGGAGAAGTCTGGAGGAAGCTGTCCAGGGACTATGGGATGAGGTATAAAAAGACCCAGGAGGCAGATAAGGAAGACTGAGGATGATAGGAAGTAGGAAAGTTTGATTAAACCCAACTGCTGCGTAGGAGTCTGTCTGGCAGCATAAACAGACAAGTGAAGTGGAGGAGAAGGGGCTTCTGTGCAATCCAAACCCAGTCTGCTTTGATCCCGCTGCTGTGAGCGTGTGGACCTCCTTTGCCCACTGCTCTGATGTTGGTGGGACCCCCAGGCAGCACTTAACTGGCTGGGTTAAGTGCAGATCTTGCAAACATGCAAATCTTGTCTCTTCATCTGAACTAGAAGCCCCAACACCCCGCCCCAGGCTGGGCTGCTAGAGGCACCCAGGATGCCCGGGCTGAGTGAGTGGTTTGGAAGAGGGAGTTGGAACCCTGGAGCTGGATATTTAGGAAGCTGAGATGGTGTAGACCAGAGTTGCTGGGGGAGGAGGAAGGGACTGGAAAATGGAAACAAGAGTCCAACAGGACACAGGAAGAAATGGTTAAGTTTGGTGACAGTTGGGATACAAGCATCAGGCAATAAGGAAAATCAAAAGCCCTTGTTAGGGGAGAGAGTATATTCCCAGAAGGCTACGTTTTCACTGTCAAATCCAAAGCTGCCTATGGCAGGGGCCTGTCTCCCAGTGGAACCTGGGAGGTGGACAAGGATGGGGAAGACCTACAGGACCCACAACTCTCAAGACCCCTATTTCTATCCATGTGTGCTAGATGGGGTCTTCCTGTCACCTTGGTGTTTGAACAGCATCTTGGAGGCCTGTGTGATTTCCTCTCCTTGTAAGAGATTTCCTTTTTCTGCCTGAGGAGGCTTCTTAATTCTTGAACTTTACTAGCTTAACTAGAATATGTCATGGTGTAAAATATTCTGTATCTGATTTTTCTGGAATATTGTATGCCTGTGAGCTGCAGATTCTATGCTTTCTCCACTAGAGAATTTTCTTCCATACTCTGTGTTTGAATACATCTTCTGTCTCGTGTTTGGGTTCTCTCCCTCAGACATGTCAATTACCCTTGTATTGAATCACCTTTATGTCTTCTCCATCTATGCACTTCTGTTCTAACCTTTTTGTCTCATTCAGCCACGTTCACCATGATTATCTCAGGCTTTTTCTCTGATACCAGTTCATTTCAGGCAGTGTTGACCCTGTTTCTTGGCTCAAGTTTTTAATAGTGTAATTTCAGTTCTCAGTATTTTTGTTGCCTACGATGTCATTTTCTCTTTCTTTTTTTTTTTTTTAAGATTTTATTATTATTTATTTGACAGATCACAAGTAGGCAGAGAGGCAGGCGGGGGTGGGGGAAGCAGGCTCCCCACCAAGCAGAGAACCCCATGTGGGTCTCGATCCCAGAACCCTGAGATCATGACCTGAGCTGAAGGCAGAGGCTTTAACCCACTGAGCCACCCAGGCGCTCCTTCTCTTTCGTTTTTAAAACTTCATTTTGGAAATACTGTTTTTTGAGTGTGTTTTGTAGCAGGAGGCCATTGTGGTAATTTTCCTTCTGTGTCTCATCCATTCGTTGTATTTTTTTTTTCTTGGCTTGAAACTTTACCTGCCTTTGCACCTTTTCTTCTCCCCGTTCTCGGTCTCCCTGGTGCATCCATAATTGCCATGCGATTTCTTTGTTCTGGCTTATGCATGGAAAGCTGTCTCCTTGTTCTAGCTGTGTCATCTGGGGAGCCCCTGGTTCTCCCCTTCTAGCTGTCGTTTGTGGGCTATGTGGGTAAATGAGATTCCATCTGCTTTTCTGTGCCCGGGCGGCTGGGTGAAGGTAGGGGGAATGTGCTCTGAGGGGGAGCCCAGCCTTTGTCAGGCAGCCGGGGCTCTGCTGTATCTGCAGGTTCAGAGTGTGTTAAATGTGTGAGTTCACTCCCTCCACCCAAGAATTCCCTCGGGCTTCAAGTCATTTCCTAGAGTCAGTGAGTAGCTTGGAACCTTTATTTTACTCCCCAGTGTCACCTGTTTCCTCTGGAAGCCAGACGTGGGGAAGGGAAATAAACCTTCTCCATAGAGCTGCTTCTCTTTAGTTTTGGGGTTTTAGGGGAAATTCTCAGGGTTTCGCTTTCTTGCCAGCTCAGTTCCTGGAGAAAGCAGGACTAGTTAGGAGTTCCAGAGTTTCACCTCGGTCACCAGTCTGTGCAGTTTGTTTACATTGGGTTATGTCTCTGTCTTTGCTTTACTGCTACTTGTAATATTTGGGCCAGAGTCAGGGGTCTTGTTTTTGCTTATTTCGTTAGGAGTTGGGAGAAGATCATTCTGTCATTCGTTTTCAGTTAGCTCTTTACTTTGTTAATTTCTTCCGAGCTGATCTCCCACCTCCCCCGACCTACATGCACTCTGGCCAGGCGCTTCACCATCCAGCACAGACACTCATGCTCATTCCCACCTCCCCTCCTCTATCCCCCTGCTACCTCTGCCTGGAATGCCCTTCCCTCTGCTTGTCCAGATCACCTACCCTTCAAGGCTCTCCTCTGGACTACCACCTCTGTAAAACCTTCCCTAACTCCTCTGGTCTCACCAGTCTCCCATCTCTGAGCCTGTCTACAGCTCTCTCCAGCTATAACAAAAAGCTTAGCCTTTAATTATATGTTGTCTACCGCGGTTTGCTGTTGGCTCCCCTAAACGCGTCTGGCCACTGAGTCAGGCGGGCTGGGTCCTGGGGAGCAGGACCATAGAAGAAGCCTCAGAATGGAGCCCCCCTGACATCAGGACTCTCTCCAAGAGCTTAGTGGGAGCCTGCCTTAGCCTTGGTCTTGGGCATTCCTCTTGTGTTTTCCTTCAGTAGGAAGTGAAAACCATGTAGCCCATGGTTGATTCAGCCTTGGGGATTGTAACTTCAGAAGTCAATCTTGGCTAATCATTTTGTCCCTGGAGACAAAGGGCTGGACCACTGGGGTCAGTGTGTTCATGCTTCTGCCTCCACCTTCCGACTTAAGCCACTGTCTGCTTTCTGCCCCCACCCCGAGCCCGATGCTGTGGGCACCCATTCTGACGTGCCTTTCCTTCCCACACAGGCATCTTCATAACAACCGCATCCAGCATCTGGGGACCCACAGCTTCGAGGGGCTGCACAATCTGGAGACACTGTGAGTGCTGGGATTGTGGTGGGGCCCTGTCCTGGTGAGGAAAGCCTGAATGCCTGGAGGCCGGGGGGAGGCTGGCAGAGGGAGAAGCCAGCGGGACTGGGGTGCTGGGCACTGGCTCCAGGCCTGCTCACCCACGTGGCCCTCCCTGGCGTTCTCTCTAGGATGCCTCTCTGAATGCATTCCTTCCTCCTTCAGGTGGGTGGAATGTGCCCTCTGGGAGTTCAGGGTGGCCCAGAGAGGGAGAATCGAGGATCCCTGCTAGCAGAGACCACCGAAATAATGAACATTCCAGATAGGAAAGCCAGAAGAATGAGGATCTTGAGGCTGGGGACTGTAAGGCTTAGGGATGGGGATGGGTGGACTCAATGGCAGTTTTGGCATGTGTTTCAGGGTGGCTCCTGACGGAAGGGAGGGTAATACCATGGACTCATGCCGGCATGGTTGGCCAGTCGATCTAACTAGCCAAATGATTAATGGGGAGATGGCCCATTCAGCAGTCCGGCCTGACTATAAAAAGCACCCAAGTTGTTGACTCTCAAAAAGCCATATTATTCACACATCATCATCCTGGAATTCAGTTAAGGTCAGAACGCACCCAAACCCTCCCATCATTTCCTCTGGAGTCCCGCCAGCCCCCAGAGTGGGCTGAGTGGGCCCCATTTGAGCAGACAACGGCTGGGCTCTCTAAGCTTGCTGGCCATGCCAGCTGAGGTCCCGCAGTTCCCACAAGGGAGCTGGCTGCCACAGCCACCTGGTGCAGGCCACCAGCGCCAGGGAGAGGGAGCCCCCCCACCCCCGCCCCCGTCCCTGGTCACTGAGAGTGAGCCATTAAGGTTGGGGCAGGGCTCACATGTCAGGGGCATGATCACAGTCACGGTGCCTTTGGCCTCCCCTCCTCTACCTCCTCCCTCCCGCCCAACACCCAGACACGCACCCAAGCTCCCAAGGTGAGCGATTTTTCAAGAACCAAAGCAGCCCAGGAGAAAAATGCCGGGAGACAAGCTGTGACCCAAGGAGGCAGTGGTTTGGGGAAAGCCATTTGGCAAGTCTAGCCCAGGAGGTCTGGGCTGTCTGCGTCTGTGGTTGTGGAAGGGAAGGGAATAGGGAGGCCGAGACCAATGCTCTGCTCCTCTTTCCGGTGGGCAGGAGACCCAGGAGCCCAGTTGTTCTCTTGGGCGCAGCCTGGAGCAGGAGAAATAGCAGAGCTGGGCCTGGCTTTCCCCGTGCCCTCACTCTGCCGCTGACCAAGTGCCTGGGAATGGGGGGTGGGGGGATGTGCCCCAGCCTGGAGTCAGGAAAGTTGGAACCTCTCCCCACCACTGTGCATGACTTGGGCTCTGTGTTCTCTAGCCTCCACAGACAGCCGGCCAGTGAAAGCCGGACACTGTAGCCCACTCCACCAACACACTAGCAACCCGAGGTCCAGGGAAGCGGCATGGCACGCCCAGAGTTACTCCCTCAGTTCAGGACAGAGCAGATCTGGGATGTGTTAACTGAGAAAATGCCCATGGAAGCTCCTAGCTTAGTGCCCTGTGCCCCTCAGCCATCTGAGTCGACTGTGAATTGTGCAAGTCTACTACGGCTAGGTGTTTGGGGTCAGGGGTGGCCAGGGACCTCTTAAGGCCCATGCCACCAATATCACCCTCTCTCAGGAGATACGCGAGTGAGGGGGGGCGGGGTTTGGAGCTGCTGGGCATCAGCAGAGTGGCAAGGAGCCCAGTGTTATCTGCCCTGGGGTGTGAGGGCTGTTAGTTCTGCTGGGAAATCCAGTGGGGAGGGGGCACACATACTGGGTGTGGGTTGGCACCTCTAAAAAGCCACCTAGCAGCTATTTCTTCACTTTTGGGGCACACTGCCTAATTCTTTCTCAATTAGCTGCTGGATTGCTGCGCAGGGCATTTGGCTCAGCTGGTGCTGGCTTAATTACAGAGCAATCCTGCCGCTAAGTGCCCACTGTACCTTTCATCTGTGAGAGTACTTGGCTCCGTCACACAGAGCCCAGGGCCTGTGCCCACTGCCCAGACGCAAAGGCAAGGCGAAGTGACAGGAGAAAGCCTTATCGCAAAGTCTGTGGCCCTTAGCATCCGATACCTGGGGCTCAAGCCAGTTCTACCAGCTGTGGGACCTTGGTCGAGGCATTTGCCTTCATGAGTCTTAGTTTTCTAATCTGCAGTGTAATACCACTAATCACCCTGATCTAATGGGTTGATGTGTGGATTAGATGAGCTGATGTGTGTACAGTCCATACAGAGCCTGGGAATCCGTGTTAGGAACCTGCCCTGCACTCCTTTCTCATCCCCACCCCCTCCTCTGAGGGCCTCAATCTCCACAACACCGCTTCCCTCCCTGCCCTTGAGGGATAAGCTCTTCTTCCAACTTTTGATCTCCAATTAAAAAGGGGAAAAGCGTGTTCTTTATCCTCTATTCCCCCCCCCCTAGTATTTGCTGGGGGAGCCTGCAGGGGCAGCCAGATGTGGAAAGGGGGAGGAGTGGCCGGGAGAATAAAAGGAGAAAGAAAGATAGTGAAACCTTTTAATTGTTGCATAATTGGCACACTTTGCAGTCTCGGTTATTACTTTGGAGCTTTTCATGTGAGCGTCTTCATTGGAAGGGTATTTGTCCCTCGGGCCCCATAAATCTCTGCCACTTAGACCTCTCTCATCTCCGCAGCAGGGGAAGATCAAACCCCCCTAGCCGGAGCTGTGGTTTGGCTCTGTCTGCAGGCTTCTTTGGGGGAGAGCGGCTCCCAGTCCTTCCACCTGGGGAGGAGGGGCCAGGTATGGGCCGGCGCATGCGTGGTCACACAGGCATCCCCTACTGCACGCAGCGGGTGATGGACATGCACAGTGCACGCGCCACCACGTGCCGGTGCGGCTCAGGCCCTCCATGCTCTTCACCGCACAGTGCAGCACTCCCACCTCACACCTCCGCGCAGCACACAGATACCTGGTGTAAACATGCCTCACGGCATCGCGGTCTCGCCTATGCCCTCTGCTCTGAGGTCAGGCCGCCTGGGTCCCACCCCTGGTTCCACTTCTGCAAGCTGGGTCAGCCACAGCAAGAAGCCACACCTCTGTGAGCCTCGATGCCCCTGTCTGCACAATGGGCTGCCTCCAAGCCTGAGGAGTGAGTGAGATAAACAGGCACTGTATTCTCATTTATTCCAAAAGAACCAAGCTAATCCAGGTGATTTGGGCAGGGCCCAGGGTCTGGGTGAGCAGAGCAAAGCATGCGGACTCCACAGGCCCCAGGCAAGAGCCTTACTGCAAAGAGAGAAGCTCTGGGACCTGGATCCCATTTTTCCTGATGCCTTCATCATCATTCCCGACCTTGCCAAGAAATCTTAGCGGGTGGGAGACAGGATGAACTCTGTCCTGCCCCCACAGCTCCTTTCTGCTTCCACAGTGAGGATGTCCCACCCCTGCTGGGAATTTCAGAATCAGAGAAGAGCCAGCCCTGAACCCTTGAAATACCTTTTTCTTCTACTTTCCAGATCAGACCAAATTCAGAGATTTGGGACGAGTTGCCCAGATTTCTGCAGTTTGTAAGTGATGATAAACCACTAGAATCCAAACCTCTTGCCTCCTAATACATTGCTCCACATAACCCTAGCTGCTATGAGGTCAGATTAATTACAGGACTTCCCAGACTGAGAAATAAGAGAAAGCATGACCAGGAACAGTTCTGGGAAGGTTCTCCCAGGAGATCCCAGGGACTTGAAACCAGGCCCTCGTGCCCTTAGGTCAGTTGCCTGGAGATCCATGCTCAGAGACCACAGGATGCTAGTCAGGGGCTGTCACATCATGATCCTTGAATCCCCAGCCATACCTACCAATAAAATTTGTGCTAAATATGTACATATACATACATGCATGCATACATACAGCCTGGCAAATGCAATTACAGCCCACAGGCCCGCCCCAACTCCCTAGATCTGGGGATCTGATGTCTGTATCTTGGGTAGAACTCAGAGGGGCAAGGCCTAGGATGGATCTGGGGACAATCCATGGATGGATCTGAGGACAAAACGCCTCTCCACCCTTATTCCTGGGCAATGATATCTGGGCCCTGTTAGAACCTCATTGAACACATCAGACCCTATTGGAGCTCCTGTGCTGACTAGACCTTTCCGCCTTTGGAGGGGAACTTGGGGTCATAGTAGGAACAGAAACCTCTTGTACAAATCAGCCCCGGCATTCAGGGGTCTGGGAGGAGAGGAGAGCAAAGCAGGAACTTACAGAATTCTGCCTTATAATATAAGATCGTGCATTCCATGGAAACCTCCTTTGGTGCCAGATGCCCCAGTGAGCTGCTTCTACAGAATATTTTTATTTCAGCGGCAGCTGTGGCTGCAAAGTGTTCCTCTGTCTCCATGTCATTGAAACCACCCCTACCAACAGATTTTGCTCTAACTTGGTCCTGAGAGGATCTGACCACCTCTCAGTCCTGGGCCTGATGATCAGCCTTTGGCCTGGGCGGAACAACCAGACAGGTCTCCCCTGGAGGTTTTTCCAGGGCTCAGGGACCTTCTAGAGTCGAACAAGGACTGGACTAGAATTAGCACACCTGCTTTGAGATCCACATGCCACCAGCACGTGACCTGTGCGAGTCCCCTGACCTCTCAGGAGACTCAGTTGCCATCGGAGAGAATGGGGATGATATTTTACCATTCATAAGCAGTATTTACAGTGCCTGGAACGCTGTACATGCTTCATTTATGTTGGTGTTCTCTTTCTTGTCCTCCCATTTAATGCTGGATAGACAGCAATGTGCCACCACCCCCCCCAAATTAACTAATTAAATAACTTTTCTTTCTTTCCTTTCTTCCTTCCTTCTTCCTTCCTGTCTTTCTCCCTCCCTCTCTTTCTCCCCCTCTCTTCCTCCTCCTCCTTCATTTGACCTTAGGTCTTAGGGTGGCAGGGACGGTATTGCCCAGAGGTGTCCCTTCGTAAGCAGTCCATGGGTGACTCATCCCCTCTAGAAGGTGGATAGAAGTTCCCAGGAGTCAGGGCATGGCTACTGTATAGTTTCCTGTGGCTGCCGTAACAAATCACCACAAATTTTGTGGCTTAAAAACAAAACCCAGAAATGTATTCTCCCACAGTTCAGGAAGAGGCCAGAAGTCCAAAATCCAGGTGCTGGCAGGGTTGGTTCCTTGTGAAAGTTTGAGGCAGAATCTGTTCCAGGCCTCCCTCTCACTTTTGGTGGCTGCTGGCGACCCTTGGCATTCCTTGGCTTACAGATGTCTCCGTCCCTCCAGACTCTCCCTCTGTCCTCACATGGCCTTCTCCTTGTTTCTTCTTATAAGGACACTTGTCATTGGATTTAGGGCCATCCTGTTCATCCAGAATGATCGTACTTGAAGATCCTTAATTACATCGACAAAGGCCCTTTTTCCCAATAAAGTCATAGTCATAGGTTCCAGGGCTTAGGACTGGGACATATTTTTGAGGGAGCTACAGTTCAATCCACCGCAGCTACCTCTGAGGCCGGGCCCTCTTAAGCAAAAGCATGGGTGGGGCAGAGGTTCAGATGAATCTTGTCAATTTTTCTTTCTTTCTTTCTTTCTTTTTTTTTTTTTTAAAGATTTTATTTATTTATTTGACAGACAGAGATCACAAGTGGGCAGAGAGGCAGGCAGAGAAAGAGAAAAGGGAAGCAGGCTCCCTGCTGAGCAGAGAGCCCGATGGGGGGCTCCATCCCAGGACCCCGAGACCATGACCTGAGCCGAAGGCAGAGGCTTAACCCACTGAGCCACCCAGGCGCCCCTCGGTTTTTTTTAAGACACTGCTGATCATCACACCGATAATTCCCTGCAGTTAAGAGAATCAAAAGTAGTTTTGTAAAGGCTGTTTCACCTCAGAGCTCCCTTATCCCCACGCCCACCCCGTCCGGCAACCACTTGTTGAGGAAAACAAGGCAGGAATTTTGCATCCTTTGTGTTAGAGGTGAGGAAACTGAGGCAGAGAGGGTTTGACTCACTCATTTCATTCAAAGCAGGGACTTAAACCTGAGTTTCTCTGTCCTTGGCGCAGCTTCAGCCCATCAGACCACACTGCTTCTCCAGGCTAACCCTGTAAGAACCAAGGACCTCTTTCCTCGCCAGTTCTTAATCATCTTACATTTGTGGGTTTATTAGCTGCAAATTTGTGGGGTTTTGTGGCTTATAGAGGAATTTATTGTTCCATATAAAACTTTTTTTCTGGCTTTCCCCGCAGAAGCACTAATGACTTCTCAGAGGCAGAAAACCGAGCTGCCCAGTGAGTTTGTGTCGTGTTCTCATACCGTGACACGTTATCAGGGGTTCTTCCCGGTACTGCATTCCCGTGCCCATCACCCTGGTGTTTGGGGTGACCAAGGTCACCATTCTTGTCACTGGCAATGGGGCCAAAGCTTCTACTCTCAACTTCTGCTGCTCCCACAGGCACCCTGGCCAGCTGGTTTGCAGTTGGGGGGTGGGGAATAGGAGTTTAAGGGGGCGGTGGGGAGTGGGGCGCTGGTGGCACCGTGTTGGAACCACTTAGCAACAGGTTCTCTGGTAGACACCATGGAGAGGAAATAAGTTCAGGGCTGGTCCTTAATATCTGTGGGAAGGAGGAGCTGGTAAGAATGAATAATTACCAGGGGCACCTGGGAGGCTTAGTCAGTTAAGCGTCTGACCTTTGATTTCGGCTCAGGTCATGATCTCAGGGTCGTGAGGTGGAGCCTCATGTTGGGCTCAGCACTTCGTGGGGAATCTGTTTGGGATTCTCTCCCTCTGCCCTTCCCCTTGCTCTCTTTCTCGCAAATAAATAAATAAACAATTTTTTTTTTAAAAGAAACAATAATTACCACTCTCTTTTCTGTTTCTTTGGATTTTCTCATTCCATAAACATTTATTGAGCTGATAGTTTGTGCCGGGCTGTCACATGAGCACTAGGGAAGCACTTATGAACAAGAAAATTGTGGCCCCTGCTATCACAGAGACTAGGGTTCTAGATCAGGAGTCCTGACTTCTTTTTAACTTATTACTCATGTACTGTTGCCAGCATTCTGACCTCATCACCCTAGCTCCCCAGAATCTGACTGCTACTGTGCCGGCCCAAGCCAACACCCTTCTCTCATCTGGTCCCTCTGCCTTCATCCTTACAATCTCTTTTCAACACAACAGCCAGAAGGATTCTTTTAAAATACAAATTAGATCATGTTACTTTTCTATTCAAAACCCTCCGGTGGCTCCCCAACATCCTCTGGAAAGAAGCCAAAGTTCTACAAAGTTCTGGACAAAAGCCTACAGGCTCCACAAGGTCTCAGGTGATGTGACACCCTGCTACCTCTCTGGTCTCACCCCTTCCTTAATCTACTCCAGTCACAGTGGCTTCCTTGGATATATCGGATGGACATGCTCCTGTCTCAGGACCTTTGCACTGACTCTTTTTTGTCTGGAATGTTCTTCCTACAGTTATCCACATCTTTCAGGTCTTTTCCCACATGTTACCTTTTTAGCTAGGTCCTCTCTGATCACTATTTTGCAACATTTCCTATTACTCTTCATCCCCTTTTCCTACTTGATTTTCTCTATGGCGCTCACCAATCTGATACCAATTTTATCTGTCTATCTAGGTTGTTTGTTGGTTGTCTGTCTCCCTCCTCTCCATGAGATGTTTTTTTCTTTAACTTTATTTATTTGACAGAGAGAGCACAACAGGGGGAGCGTCAGGCAGAGGGACAGGGAGAAGCAGGTTTCCCACCAAGTAGAGAGCCCAATGTGGGGCTTGATCCCACCTGAGCCGAAGGCAGACCCTTAACCAACTGAGCCACCCAGACACCCACTCCATGAGTTTTTGTAGCCCCTGACATGGTGCCTGGCACGGGGAAGGTACTCAATAAATACTTGTTGAATATGTGAATGGGTTCATGGCCCTTGGCAAGTCCCTGCTCCTCTCTGAGCTTCAGTTTCTTCACCTGTGCTGTGAGGGCAGTGGATTCCCCAGTCTGTAGGGTTCAGCCCGGCTCTGATCATCCATACTTAGTGCGGCGTGAAGTCTCCAGCCCAAACCCAGAGAAACAGATGGAGAAACAGAAGCCCTGAACATGGGCTGAACCCACTGGGATGGTCCCTTATCCTTGCCATAGGGATAGGTACCCCCCGTTCATTCCCCGTAAGCCCTATGGTTGAAGCCCAGGACCCTGACATTAGACCAGTGAACTGAAGTCACTAGCACAAATCCTCAGGCCGCATCCTGCTTGGACCAGGGCAGCCTCAAAGCTGTCAGCTCACTGGGCGCCTGGGTGGCTTAGTGGGTTAAAGCCTCTGCCTTCGGCTCAGGTCATGATCCCAGGATCCTGGGATCCAGTCCCGCATTGGGCTTTCTGCTCGGCCGGGAGCCTGCTTCCCCCCACCCCCTTCTCTCTCTGCCTGCCTCTCTGCCTACTTGTGATCTCACTGTCAAATGAATAAATAAATAAAATCTAAAAAAAATAAAATAAAAGCTGTCAGGTCCCCTGCATTAATGGGCCCATGACCTCCAGGTGAGGGGGGTGCTGCCCCAGGGTCCGCCCACATCTAGAGGATGCAGTTCTGTTGTACCATTCCTCCGTGTGGCTAGGGCTTTTCTGGGGAGAGTGGTGGGAATATGAAATATCCACGTGCCTTGTTTACATGTGGGGGAAGTCTTTGGTGGAATATGGCAATCGTCTTTGGAAGACGGTTACACATGGTCTTCCAGCTGACAGGACACGGGCTAAGGGAGGAAGGAGACGGGGTGCTCGAGCTCAGGGTGAGGAACTGTTCCTTAATCTTCAGAGCAGCCCCACTGTGGCTCCCTGGACGCCCAGCCTGGACAGTGGGCCCTGCCATTTGCAGGCAGAACCGGACCCCCGTCCACTTGGAATCTCACGGAGGAGTCCCGCTCGGGAGCAGATTGGACTGTTCCATGCCTCCCTTCCAGGGCTGGGCTTCTCTGATCCCAGGTGCTTCATGAAGGTGCGGCAGCAAGTGATGGCAGGGGCCGGGAGCCCGCAACTTTCATTCCTACTGGGGCTGCTATGGCTTCGGGTATTTTCTCAGTTTTCTTTCTGGCAGGGAAGTGAGTGTGGGTGGAGGGAGGTTAGGAGGAAGGTGTGTCTGTGTCTCTCAATAGAAACTGAGGACAATTTTACTAATTGCTGCATTTATTAATGGGTGGCCTTTTATGTAGGTTGTTTAGAAGGTAAAACAATGCTGTTAGTCATAAAGTCTTTGTTGGTTCCTGGCTTGCCAGGTCATCTGCCCCGAAGCATGCGGAGTCAGATGGAGATAAAGGCTCAGTCTGCAAGACGGGAAGAGCAATTAAGCCACGGATTTGTTGCCCGTCTTTGTTACAGGCCTTTGGGAGATAAAAATGGCTCAGAGTTTACAATTAGGAACGTCTGTGTTTTGTGTTTCACACGGGGGAGCTAGGCTTACCTGCATTCCTCCATGTGCCCTTATCTGTGATCTGATTTAATAAACACAAATATTAGCCTTGAGAATAAAAGTGTAAGCGGAAGACCAATTAATTATATTAATCCTCCTTTATTGTTGTGAAGAGTAGAGAGACCAACTTGTGTGTCTGCTGTTGCAGTGTCTGATGAATAGAAGCATCTGTTCTGGTGTCTCGTGTCTAGTAAAAGGAAGAGAGGGGAAGAATTGGCATTATTTATTTTTTTCTTGTCTTCTTTTCTTTCTTTATTTGTCAGAGAGAGAGAGCACAAGCAGGGGGAGTGGCAGGCAGAGGGGGAAGCAGGCTCCACGCCGAGCAGAGAGCCTGATGTGGGACTTGATCCCAGGACCCCGAGATCATGACCTGAGCTGAAGGCAGACCTTTAAGCGACTGAACCACTCAGGCATCACAAATCGGAATTATTTGAATAACTGCTTTGTGCAGGCTCTGGACCTGGTGAACAGAGCAGCCTTATGTAATGGGCATTTCTAATGTATAGATGAGGAGCAGACAGACCAAAGTTGAAGCCTGCTTCAAGGTGATCTGTCAGTACACAGAGGACAAAGCTCTTTCTACTCTAAAACCGGTAACACACAAATGGACATCTAGCCTTGAAACCAACTGGCTTTGACATGCATGGTGGCACCCAAAGAGACTGCCACAGGAGTTTCTTCCCCTGGGGGGAAGCCTGGTCCTCCTCCTCCATTTATCCTCCTTCCCAGTCTCCCTAAAATCTTTTTTCTCAGCCCTGCTACTTGGAGCCTAGCTGGGATGCACCTCTGGGTGGTCTATAGAAAAGATGTTAAACCAAGAGCCAACAGGCCTAACTTCAAATCCAGGCTGTGGGATTTGCCATGGTTTACCTCCTCTCTCTGAACCTCCATGTCCTTATCAATAAAAAGAAGACTCTAGACAAAATGACTCTTAAATCCTGCTATCTCTGCTCGAAGGCCATGGTGAGGCTCCCCAGAGAGCTCAGGAGTTGGCCATTTCTGCACAGCCAGATGGGAAGGAGAAAATTGGGGATGTGGATCCTTGAACAGCTTGGGGCTTGGGTCACCTCTTTAGCTACTTTTACAGAGGGTGTGGGTCTACCATCAGTTTTGATTAGGTTTGCCTGGAAGCAGCTGAGCAGATGAAGGGGGCTATTAGCCGTGGACAGCTGCAGTCTCTGGACTGAATTCTGGTTGGAACTGAAAATGGTTTTTCTTTAACCTCAGCCCTTCCCTGCCTGCTCCCAGCTCCTGGGAACGGCATACAGAACAATGAACTCTTCCTGGGCTTCTGGCTGATTCTGGACTATTAAAGATAAAAGACTATAAAGCCATGGATACGTAGTCCAGCTGAAGTTTAGGGCGTCCTACACCGCCCTGCAATGCAGGAGTCAGACCAAATGAGCTCATGCCAGGAAAGGTCCTTCCTGCGATGCGATTGCCAAGAGGCTGCGTGATAGCTTCTAATCCCAAGGGGCTGAAACAGTGCCCGAATGCGGCCAGCCACAAAGGCCAAAGCAGCTTCCATCTCCAGGCCTTGACAATATGGTCATCCTTGACAATGACTATTCACATATGTGGCCCTGTGCCCGGGCTTCAGGAGACCCAAAGGGAACTCACGTGCTTCTTGATGGCGATAAGCTTCCTGTCTCATGGGGAAGACACTAAGTACACAGATAAGCCCACGCTGGACTCAAGCTGCCTGGGCTTCAGTCCCGGCTCTTCGGTCCTGTGCCCAGATTGCCTCTCTCTGTGCCTCAGTTTCTCACATGCAAAATGAAGATGGTAGTAGTATCTACCTCAAAGGGTTGGCACGGGAAAGAAATGAATTAATATCTTTATATAAATCACCCAGAACCGTGACTGTTCCATAGTAATTACTATCATTATTATCATCATTATTACCACCACCGCCATTATTACCAGTCTAATGGTAAGCATGTTTCTGAAAGAAACCTCAGAAAAGCATCAAGAGAGTAAGTGATTCATTCTGACTGCAGGCATGGGGTTAGGTGTGCAAAGGAAGGGGTATTGACTTCAAAGGGGGCTAGGATTTCGACAGCTAAGTGGGGGGAGGGGGAAGGGCGTCCCAGGCTACGAGCATATGAGGGGCACCAGGAAGCACCCAAGGCTGGGAAGACGCGTGGGGCCAAGACGATAGATGGAACTGAAGGTTGGATGTGGCATCACAGCCCACTGAGGAACTTGAACTTTGTGCTGTAAGTAATGAGGAGGCCTTTTCAGATTTCTCAGCAGGAGAGTGACACAGGCAGCCTGGCATTTTAAAACGGTCTTTCTGGCAGATGTGTAGCAGCTAAGAGTATGGATTCTGGACTCACACTGCCAGGGTTCAAATCCCGGCTGCGATGCTGACTGAATTAGTTAAGGTAGGCTAAATTGTGTGGCAAATAGGCCAAAACGTGTATGACGGCTCAAACATAGTAGAAGTTTATTTCTGGATCATATAACAGTCTGAAGCGCGTATTTCTTCTTGGCAAGTGTCTCTCCTCCATGTGGTGACTAAGAAACCAGGGACCTGCCTTCTTGGGATCTCACCATCCCCATAGCCTCACTGTGTTTGGTATCTAGCTAGTGGAAGGGTGGAGAGACCATGGAGACAGCCTGGCTATTTAAAAATCCTACACTAGGAGTCAGGGGTTGGGGTAACTGGGTGATGGGCATTAAGGAGGGCACGTGACGGAATGAGCACCGGGTGTTGTACATGACTGATCAACCACTGAACTCTACCTCTGAAACTAACAATACACTATATGTTAATTAATTGAATTTGAATAAAATAAAAAATTTAAAAAATTTTTAAAAAGTAAAAATCCTGCACTAAATGTGGGACAGATCACTTCCGCCCACCTTCCATGGGAGAGCACACCTACCACGAAGAAGCCTGGAAAATATTCTAGTCCCATTCCTGGCTGTTCCTGCCATTACTCCGGTTGGTGATGTCCAGCAGAACTTTCTGTGATGAGGGAAATGTTCTAACTCTGGGCTTCCAATACAGTAGCCACTTGCCCCATGATATTTTGAGCCCTTCAAGTATCCCTAGTGAAACTGAGAGCTGAACTTTGAATCACACTAACTTGTAATTAATTTACATTTAAACAGCTACACATGGCTGGTGGCTATGGTATTGGGCTGTGGGGCTGTAGAGAAAGGAGAGAGTGGATTTCGGTGGAGAGATAGTGGTTTCTGGCACAGCAGTTTAACAGCTGTGTGATTGGGCAACATATTTATCATCTCTGTGTCTCACTTTCCTCAACTGTAAAATGGGTATGATAGTGATATCTACCTTTTAGGCTGTCATGAGGGTTACAAGATCATTCAGGCACAGCACTAAGTGCCCAGCCCATAACCAGTGCTCAACCAAGGTTATCCTGTGGATGACTTGGAGGCGGGGACTCCGGTTAGTCCTGGAGCTATGCCATGTCTCCACAAAGCCCTCCTGGTCTTCCCAGCTCTGTGTGATCTCTGACGGTTCAGCATCTGCCACGTGCCAAGGCCACTCATCTGATTGTCTCATGCATTTGTCCTCACTAGGCTGTTTCTCGCCCATCTCTCCACCTTCCACTTTCCCCAGCAGAATTCTCTGCATATTTTGAGCAGGTAACAAACATCCATTGCACTGAATTGAATCCATCAAGGGCAGAGAGAGTCACAAAGACATGTTCCCTGGACAGTTAGAACCCAAAGTCACATCTACCAGGCCCCAGATGTAGCAGGGCTTTGCTCAGGTCATTGAATGTGTGTAGGTGTCCAAACGGCAACATTCAGGCCACCCCCCTGGTGTGTAGTTTGCAGTATTTCTTTTAACATTTGCACAGTTTTTATTCTTCACATTACACACACACACACACACACACACACACGGCCATTTAGTTCACATGCCTTTTACTCTGTGTCTTTTCCCACTGTCTGGTAGTCCATTCCTGGCAGAATTCCTGTCCAGAAGCTGCCAAGGAAGACTGGAACTACTCAGTTTGGATTCCTGGACATGAGTCCAATGACCTATAGAAGAGGTCGGTGATAGCAAAATCACATGGGACCTGTCCCTGGGCCCTGGGGCCCTGCGCAAGCCTCACAGTGCGCCTCAGGATTCTCTAAGTGCCTCAAAGTCTTAAGGATGTTCTGCCAAATATTCTAGATACTCTTAAGAGTCCATTAATGCTTTTCATCAATCAATTTATCTAGACTGTCTCATGTATTCATTCAACAAATATTTGTTGAGCCACTGTTCTATGCCAGTATTTGGTGTTTAGAAGATGAAACAGAGTTTCCGTTTTCAAGGAACTTTGATTTCTAGTAGGGTGGGAAGAAAATAGACACATATATATCAGTTCTCAGTATGTCCTATGAGAAAAAGGAAAGCAGAATCTCTCCTTGTCTACTGCTACATAACAGATCAGCTCAAAACATCAGGGCCTTTCTCATACCTCTGTGGATCGGGACCTTTGGGACCTTTGCTGTTGGAACCTTCCCCTGGGCTCACTCATGAGGCCGCAGTTGGCCAGAGGTTCAACGACAGCTAAAGGCTCTGAGGAGTCTAATTCACAAGTCTGAGAGGGCAGCCTTGGTGCTGGCTGTTCACCGGTCCTCCCCACATGGCTCCTCCACGGGGGGCTAGCCCGGGCCTCCTTGCGTGGCGGCAGGAGCGTTCCAAAGGAAGACGCAGGCTGTGAGGCCTCTCGTGACTTAGGACCAGCTCACACCGTGGCCTCTCTGCCTCATTCTGTAGAATGAGACTGTCAGGGCCAGTCACAAGCCAGCCTCTTCTCAGGAGTGGGGAGGTAGAGGCCACTCCTTGATTGGAGAAGCCACAAGGGACTTGTGCCATGTTTTCTTCTCCAGCTTTATTGAGGTGTCACTGACGTACTGTGTAAGTTTAAGGCATACAGGCCGCTGATCTCATACACATGTATTGCAATAGGAGAAGACGTGTGACCACTTGTAGTCTACCACACAGGGTAAGGGAACACAAGTGATGCTCTGTTAAATAGAGGACTCAGAGGAGTCCTCTCATGAGGTGCTCTTTGGGCAGAGACCTGAATGAAGTACAGGCATAAGCCATGCAAACCGCTACAGTGTTGTAGGCAGATGGAAGGGCAAGCTAAAGCTCTGAGGTCAGGCAGCTGCAATTCTTTGCATTTTATGATAACCCCACAATATGAAGGCATTAAGAGAAAGTGCTCTTCTGTTACTTACCCAGCTCTCCCTGCGCGACGGTAGAGAATTCCTGAAAGGGCTGAGCGGAGTTAAAAGGAGTACCCTTGATTTGGGGACACTGAGATGTGAGGGTGAATCCTTTATAAAATCTAAGACCAGAAATAGCCCTTCTGAGAGGATCAAGTTTTGAGTCACTGGTGGGATGGGTGTAGGATTCACAAAGGAACGGGGCAGAGCCGAGCAAAGTGGGAGGGTTTATGCTGTAATTAGCCAAGATCACCATGGGAGTCTGAGGGTAATCGGGTAATTAGTGTGTTTTGGGGGGGTAAGGGAGGTGAGGGGGTGCAATTACCCGGCTCACCGGCTGCCAGACAGTTGTCACTGCTCTTCTGACCCTTGGGCCGGGTTCCTGGCTCTACCTGTGGACTATTAAGTGTAATGACCCCGTCATGTAGGGGAACCTGTCATTATCTCTGTGTTAACATAGTATTTACCCATAGAATCTGCCAAGTCACTCTGTGATTAAAGGGCCTTGGCATGGTCCCCTGCCCTGGCATCAGATAGTCCTCTCATGAGCGTGGTCAGGACAGGGAGGGCTGGAAAAGACTGAGAGAAGTTGGGCTGGGGTCCTCCTGGGGGGGGGGTGTCAAGAGGGACACTGTACCTGAGACTGTACCACAGACTTCAGCCACAGGAATCTGGAGACGCCAAGTCAACCCTCGCACAATCAGGCACATTTCCACATGGAGCTAACTCATTAGCCACTGAGGGAAACAAAAGTCAACTTTAAAATCTTGAAGGTTAAAAAAATAGTAATGAAAAAAAAAAGAAATCTTGAAGGTTGAGGGACATCTGGCTGGCTCAGTCAGAGGAACATACAATTCCTGATCTCAGGGTTATGAATTCGAGCCCCACTTTTTGGATTACTTGAAATTAAAAATCTTTTTAAAAAAAGTAAAAAGTTTTAAAAAATCTTGAAGATCAACGATCTCTTCTGAAGTCTCTCTCCTAGGAGGGGTAGGGGAGATAATCCCATCACATAACGTAGAACAAAAACTCGCGGAAAGTCTTCTGTAGCTCTTGCTTCCTACTCCACAGTCACCTTGCACTGTCTTCCCCACAATGCAAGCAAGCATCCCTCTCTTTTGGCAGGGTACCCCCTGCCTTTGGAGCTCCTTTGTCACAGGCAGCTCCAAATCATCTCTAATGAAAATTCGATTGGCCCTTGGTCTCATGCATTGTTCCTCTCTCCCATTACCCTGTCATTGCCGTAAGGGCACAAACCCAGAAGACCACTTAAGAGGGTAGAAGGAGCAAACCTGTGATCACGTGTGGGCCAACAGTCTGGGCCCTGATGTCTGAACAACACTGTGCCGAGCGTCCTCATCCATCTACCTTCACACCCAGGGGTAGACGTTTCTGTAGGTTGAATTCCTGGACTTGGGGTGACTAGGTATGAATCTTTTAATCTGAAAAGATACTGTTGAATTATGTCTAAAAGATGGTGCACATTTAATCTCCGGCGAATCATGTATTAGAATGCATGTTTCCCTGCTCCCTTTCCAACGTGGGTTGCTCCCACTTTCTCTTTTAAGATTTTATTTATTTATTTATTTGAGAGAAGAGAGAGAGTACAAGCGGGAGGAAGGGCAGAGGGAGAGGGAAAAGCAGACTGTCCGCTGAGCAAGAAGCTGCTGGCACCGGTGTCAATCCCAGGACCTGAGCTGAAGTCAGACGCTTCACCGACCCAGGCATCCCTAGTTGCCACTACTTTCATTGCCTCCATTGTTTGAAGATTGTATGTGATACATGTTCATTGTAAAAAAAAAAAAAAAATCAGGAAATGAAGAAAAACTAAAAGAAAATAAAAGCTAGCTGTCCTGCCACCACCCAAAGATAAAAAGCGTTGGTCTTTCTGAGAGACGGCAGAGGCCACAGCTAGCCAAAGTAATCACCTGATGGAACCTTCTGGAATCCCTAGTGCTGGTGACAAGGTGGTAAAGATGGCCTCATTCTCTTCCCTGTCCCTTCCCCAGCCACTGATGTCTCCAGAGGCTTGAGGTATTTTCCTCAGCCAGTGGGGAATGTTCCTGAAGGAGTCCATTCCAGGTATCCATATCCCTCATGGGTCTCCTGAAAACAATTCCGCTGCCAGGAAGCCTTCAAGCCTGAGGATTTGTGGAGTAGGAATGGAATACAAACATTCCAAAAATGTGTTTCCAGGCACTGACAGCTGGATCTGACAAATTGGAAAACGCATCTCTCCGGCCAGTCCCAGAGCCAAGTTTGTGTTTCTCGGGGGCCCTGACATGCCCTGTTAAGCCACCCGTCTAATGACAGCTCTGCTTTCCATTCCAGAGACCTGAACTATAATGAGCTGCAGGAGTTCCCCGTCGCCATCCGGACGCTGGGCAGACTGCAGGAACTGTAAGCTTTTCTGCTGCGTTCTGGAGGTGTCCTCTTCGCTCTTCTCCCAAGGGCAGGGGCTGATGCCGCCGGCCCTGGGCCTCCCTCACATCCTCCTATCCTGTGGTCCTCGTGGGAACCGTAGCCACGTGCTCTCCCTGGCCCCCGGTGCGGGTCTGAGTAGTCACAGGCCTCCTCAGTTTGGCACAGAGCGTTTCCGAGTGGCCTGTCATCAGCAGAAATGGCTGTGGGCTCTTCCAGTCTGGAGGGACACATGGCGCACAATACCTCTCGGTCGCTGGGCCCAGCACTCCCCCCACCTGGGCTGGGGTGCATCCAGAGATGAATGAGGAGAGGAGCTGGGGGGCTGGGTAGCGGGGTCACTGCTCCAGCACCTGATTCCAGGGAGGAGTTGAGAAACCGACTGTGGTTCCTTGCAGACACCACTTGTGGTTCCTCGGTTTTAGCACCGACTGTGCCAAGCACTATGCTCGCTGCTCAAGACAATCCGGGAGTCAGATAGTCCTGGGCTGTTCCTAGGGATCTTTTAGGTCTGTCAGGGAGCAGGGCAGAGCAGCTTCGGGTGGGTATATAATTCCAGCTCTAATGGTACAGTAGTGGCTAAAATGACTGGGAATCCAGAGTGACGTGGAAAGAACACTGTGGACGAACACATCTGAGATTAGCCTTACAGGATGGATGGGATTTAGGTGGCCATGGCAGGGGAGGGGAGGAGGCAGGGGAGGGAGGAGAGAGAGGAGTGGAGGCAAGGAAGGCATGAGGAGACACTAGAAATCTCCGGTGAAAATGAGGGTGGCTGGGAGGGGTCTGCTCAGGCTGGATCATGTGTTTCTCAGTCCAACTTTTTTCTTGTAATGTTCCCCCCAACTAGCCAAATTGTAATTCCTGGCTTCCAGAGCCCTGGACATTGGGACCTGGAGCGGGTCCTGGAGAGGGTCCCTCCCTTCTCACCTCCTCACGAGGCTACCCAGTCCCTCAACACCTGCTGCCCCTCCCCATTCTGTGGCCGCTGTCCTTCTAGATTCCTTAGTCTCCAGGCCTGAAGACCAAGCCAGCCTCCATTTGGGGGACATCTCTCATTCCTGCAACCCCCAGAAGCTCTGCTTTTCTCACACACCCTCAGCTACCTCTTGGGGACCCTGTAGGTTTCCTGTCACACGGGACTGAGGAGAGGACACATGTCCTGGGGTCTGAACTCAGCCTGCTGCCCCCAAGCCCCACCCCTCTGCTCCCTAAGGCTCTACTTTTCACTCTTTTCACAAATGTTGGAGAAAAGGACAGGTGTGTGATGGAATGAAGCAGACACATCCCAGGCAGAGGTGAACCTGGAATCTCGGGCTGCCATCTCTTTGGTCTTATGGCCCTTCTAGTCAGCTAGTCAGAATTCTGTTTCTCCCTCTCCACACCTCTCTCCAAGTCCTTACTGACTCGTGGTGTTGTCTTCCAGGGGGTTCCATAACAACAACATCAAGGCCATCCCAGAAAAGGCCTTCATGGGGAACCCTCTGCTGCAGACAATGTGAGTCCTCACTTCTCTGTCTCTTGGTGCTGTGCCTTTTTTTTGGGAGAGGGGCCAGGGCCTGGGGAGGCAGGACTCTGCAAGGGAGGACTTCCCCAGTGTGCTCTTTCCTGCTCTGCTTTCCTGGACAAAGCAGAGATCGGCCTGGGTCCCAGTTCAAAGGGCCAAGTAACTAAATTCGATGTTCGGGTCTTTTTCTCCCAGACATTTTTATGATAACCCAATCCAATTTGTGGGGAGGTCAGCGTTCCAGTACCTGCCGAAACTGCACACACTGTAAGTTGGACCTCCCCCAGGCCTCCCTCCTTCCCGCTGCCTCTGGCCTCCCTTCTGCAGGTGTCACACCAGCAGGGCGCTGTCCCCACTGCAAGGCCTGGTCTCTGACGCTGCGGCCTCTGCTTTGGTTCAGGACTATTCCCGGACCCGGCTGCTCTGAACAGCCTCCAGTCAGCTCCCTGTGGCTTCTTCCTGGATCCCAGATGAGTGAAAGAGGGCCCTTCTCCAGAGCCCAGGAGTCTGATCTAGTGTCTTCAGGGTCCTGCTCGAGGGAGCTGTGCCAGAAACTTTTGCTGCAGAAACCAACAACTGCGATAAGGGTCTGGTTCTCCAGTGACCTTGGAGCATGGACCCCTCGGCCCTTTACCATACCACCTTTATTACTTTGGGCCGGACAGCATTCCCTTGTTTCCTTTCTCCCATTCTTTTCATTCCCAGCCCAAGTTCCACTTCTTCAAAAATCTTCCATGGCTGACACACGACATAGGGCATCCCAGGAGCATAACTAGCCTTTTCGAGTGCACCCTTCCCCTTCATGTCCATTACCACGTTTCACTGCCATTCTAACCACATGACGCAGGTGTTGTTAGCACATTTTGTGGATGGATCTCGAGGTTCCCGGGCTCCGCTCTGCCGTTAGCTAGGCCCCTGGTCTCCAGCTCCCAGAGGCTCCTTTCTGGACCCTACACTGCCTCCTTGTGGTCTGGCAGGACCCTTTTTTGCTGTGCTCTGGTTGGGTCCCTGTTCAGCCCTGTCCTCACCGGCAGGGGATGGACAGGAGGGGGAAAACCATCTGTCTAAAGCTGTCTGGGAGAGAGCCAGTGGGGAGTTGGTGACAGTGCTTTAGTGGATGGCGATTTAGGGGAGACCCTTTCTCAGATTCTAATAAGCAAACCCCGGCAGCCAAGAACTTTTTCAGAAACACCCACTTGGAGCCTTTTAGACAGAGTCCATTCCCATGTCCCTTGCCTGTATTTTTTTTTTTTTGTTTGTGCATTTGTTGTGTTTTGCATGCTGGGACCCAGATGCCAGTTTGGGGGCTCTGCCAGGGCTCTAGGGGCCTGGGCCAACTTAAGGAAATAGCGGTTTGGACCCTGCTGAGCAAAGCCCCTCTCCTACAGGCCCTGAGTGGCTGGGGTATTTTGAGGCTGGGAGAAGGATGACATTTTCCCAAAAGGTAGCTTCTCTCCAGGGGAGATCAGTGATGGTGGGGAGCCCAGATATTGAGATGCTCTGACCCCACCCTTCAGAGTGTGTCGCATCTGCTTCCAGATCCCTGAATGGTGCCACGGACATCCAGGAGTTTCCAGATCTCAAAGGGACCACCAGCCTGGAGATCCTGTGAGTGGGGACCCTCACCCTCCACCTCATGAATACCCCTGCTCCACCGCCAGGAGCTGTCCCCTGGAAGGCTGCTGGAAGGATCCTTTGCTTGGCCCTTATCTGGCCTGCTTCTGCTGCCGGCTCCATCCTGGCCCAGAGGTCACCTGGCTCAGCCCCAGGAATCCATGGCCATCTCCTGATGTGGCACTGCTGCAGGCAAGGCCAGGGGTAGCAGATGGTTTGGGGGTGAGGAGGCTGGTCTTCTCCTGACCATGCTTGGATTTTTCAGGCATGCCTTCAGAGTTCCAAACCCCAAGTTGTAAGCATCCTGAAGACCCGTGACAGGGGAGAAGGGTTGTGGAAATACATGTCCTTTGCCTTTCTGAATCACGATTTCAACAAGGACTTTCTCATATGTTCTATTATTATATCCTGTAGAGTGGGGGAGGGGTACCAGAGCACAGTAGGACCTCAACACATTTAAGAGGATGAATGGAACAATCAAGCAAACACCCAGAGTGAGTGTTAGGAAGCCAACCGGCCTGACCCCCATCACACAGCTCATTCATGGCATGGCCCAGACAGGAACTCTCTCTCCTCTGTGCCTCTGTTGTCTTCCCCGAGATTTGCTGGCATCTGGAAAATTTTCCATGAGGGAAGTAATAGTTCCCCAAGAATGACCTTGGCCTTGGGTATTTCTTGGGACACCCTGTCCCTAGCCAAAACTGCCCCACAGCCCTCTCTGTCCCAGCCCCAAGTCCTTCCCTTCTTTCCCACCCCTTCCCCCTTCCCCGGGGCACAGGGAGCAGACTCTGTGCAAGGTTCCCATGGCTCCACTGGGGTTGTTTTGTTTCATTTTTCCTATCTACTCCCTGCCCATGGCTATGCTCCCCCCCCAAGGAGGGCAGACGAGATTCTAGTTCCTGTCCTACATACCCCGTGTTGCCGGAGACCTCTCTGGGACAATGGGTGGGGACCCGATGGGTGGGTGGGGTGTGGGCCATGCAGGCAGGAACTGTCCGCCAAGCAGAGAGCCCCTGGGCTGTGTCTCTCTCTGTTGCCCACCCCCACCCGGCTCCAGTCCCAGGGGAGCTCTGTGCTCAGATGCTAGAGTTGCTCCTTTCTCTCCCTATAGCCCCACCCCTGCCCTGTGCTTTCTGCCACTTCTCTTCTGTCAGCTCTGTGCTCCCATGTCAGCATCAGGCCCAGAGCTGGAGGCAGCGGCCAGGGATGGCAGGGCCTGGTGCCAGCTCTGTCTCTGCTCTCTCTGCAGGACCCTGACCCGTGCAGGCATCCGGCTGCTCCCACCGGGGATGTGCCAACAGCTGCCCAGGCTCCGAGTGCTGTGAGTGGCTCACAAGTATTCCCCAGTCTTGGCATTGTGCCCTTGCTCCCATGGGCTGGCAGAGGCCCCTCCTGCTTCTGTCCCACTGGGTTACTTCTTTTGCTAGAGAATGGGACAGTCTGCGGAGTACCTGCTCCGGAGGGACTGGGCTGTCCTCTCTTGCTCGGGGCAAAGGGACAATGGCCTTTGGAGTCTGACCAGGGTTTAAGGCCCAGCTTTGCCACTTAGTAGCTATATGAATTTAGACTCACTCTCTAACGTCTCAGGGCTTCAATGCCTCATCAGCAAAATATGGATAAATGTGTGAGGGTTGAAAAAATGTCTGTCCTGCACCCAGCACAGAGTGCTAGCACGTAAAAGCTGCTCAGCCAGTGGCATTGCTTATCTAGTAAGAACATTAAGGTCTTCCGGAAGCATGGAGGCATTTAAGTGGCCTATGAAGTCAAGGGGAGTTTTGTTCTCCCTCCTGAATCCGTTTGGAATGTGAGGCTTCTCCACCTGGATCCGCAGCTCAGGATGGGGAGGCTGACCCGGAGACACTGCGTCCATAGCTGTGCTAGCCTGGGTGTCTGAAAACGTGGGCTCAGCTTCCAGCCTTGCCACTGACTGGCAGTGTGTCCTTGGCAAGTTCTGTCCCTTCCCTGTGCCTCAGAGTCCTCATCTGTTAATGAAGGGGTTGGGCCAGATGATCTCCACAGGCCCCCGCTTACCCCCCCACCCCCACCCCAGGACTCTGTGCGTGGGGACTACAGGGATGTTTACTTGGGTTGGCGGTGACCAGCTTGCCCAGTAAGTCCTGATATGGTCCCTGCTGGCTGCCGCAGAGCCCCGGCACTTTCTGCTCCTTTCTCATCTCTGTGCCCCTTACACTTCCTGTCTCCCTACCCCCCAGGACCCTCCCAGTGTCCCCTAGGCCTTGGGATGCAGCAGGAGGAAGGGAAGCCCCCTTGCTGGGAGGCATGTCAACAGCCGCATCCCTGCAGGGGCCTCCCAGCCCTCGGAAGGCATATCCTGGCGGACCTGCTTCTCCTGGCCCCCAGCTTCACCCTCACTTGGGGTCTCTCTCTCTCTCTCTCTCTTCCCCCAGGGAATTGTCTCATAATCAAATCGAGGAGCTGCCCAGCCTGCACAGGTGTCAGAAGCTAGAGGAAATGTGAGTTGGGGGCATGGGAGTGAGGTGAAGTCATGCAAGCCAGACTCGGGACAAGCCTGGGGAGGGGGGGTCAATGAGCACACTCGGACATTTCTCCCTTCTCTGAGCTGGTTGAGTCCAAGGGTTAGGGCTGGGAGCTCAGCAGAGGCCGAGACAAGGCCTCCAGGGACCACCGACGATGGACCCACCCTGACAGTCTCAAGGTGGCTCATTGGGGGTCAGCCACAACAATGAAAGGCAGTAGTGATTAGGGCCAGTGGAGGGCCAGGGTCCCATCAGCACTAGGAGGTGGGACACACTCACACACAGAAGAATCCCAGGATTCAAATTTGACAAGGTAAAAAATCACCTAAAAAATTCTCTAAACTCTTTTCACTCAGCTTCTGTTTTTGTTTGTTTGTTTGGTTGGTTGGTTTTTTTCAAGCTTGGTGGGTCTCCTGAACCTCTATGTCTGTCCCTTGACCCTAGGTAGGGCAATGCCTTTTGGGGCCCAGGCAGGATAGGGGTGTGAGGGTTTATCCTGTTTGTCTAGATGCCAAAGGAAAGAGGTCTTCAACATTACAGAGGGACACGCTCCATCTCCCATTCAGACAAGCAGTCCACTGAGCTCCGCCCCCCAGCTTGGGCCTGTCACTGGGTCATCCAAGGGCGGGGCAGTGCTCTGCTGCTGGACTAAGGTCCAGAGAACGCAGGAGCGAGGTTGGCTGGGCTGGGAGCCAGCCCCGGTGGGAACCCTGGAAACTGACTCCCTTCTGGGCCACAGGGATGGTTTTGTGGCTTTGTCTCCTGACCCACTTACCCAAGGCAACCGGATCCCCTTGTGCTCCCTTTAATTCTGGTGACTTCCGCGGGCCCTTTCTTCCCATGCCAGGAGAAGTAGGGGGCTCTCCTTTCTTCCTCATAGTGCGCGGGGAGCGTGGAACGGGGCCAGGGCTTGAGCCTATTGGCTCATCTAGTCTCTCTTGCTGCCCTAGAGGCCTCCAGCACAACCGCATCTGGGAGATCGGAGCAGACACCTTCAGCCAGCTGAGCTCCCTGCGAGCCCTGTAAGTATCCTGCAGCATCCCAGGCTGGACCCCACGGGGGCCCGCTGTGCCCTTCTCTCAGGCACACTCCATACCCACGGCGTACGTGGCAGTGGCAGACACAAGTCTTCCCTGCTCCGTATCCCTGCCCCAAGTGCGCGCGCGCGCGCGCACACACACACACACACACACACACACACCAGGAGAGGTGCCTCCCCTTCCAGATGGCTTCTGAAGCCACTTCTCCAGCTGGTGCCCAGGGTCTGATGAGATTCTGAGACCAATCTGCCGAATCCCCTTTTCTGTGGCCCCAGCCAGGCAGCAGGTACCTTCCCCGAAAGGCTGAGGGTTCTGCTCCTGGGAGCAGCTCAGATGGGGAGTGTGAGAAGGAGAACTCAGGATGGGAACGGCAAGCCCTGCACATGTCCCGGGTCTCACCTGTAATCCCCTCTCTGTGCACAGGGACCTGAGCTGGAACTCCATCCGGTCCATCCACCCTGAGGCCTTCGTGACCCTACGCTCCCTAGTCAAGCTGTAAGTGCATTCTGCACCCTCCTCCCACTGGATGGAGAACAGTGGGGACCCTAGGCCGGCGGGGGGTGGGGGTTGGGCAGGGATGGGAGGATCCACCCCAGAGTGGGGACATGCACGAATGTCTGACCGCACATCCCAGCCTCATCAGTCATTCTGACAGTCCGTTTGACAGGCCTGCAAGCTCTGGAACCTCATCTGCTAATGTTTGGCAACATCTTAGTGGCCTCAGTTCCCTGTGCTCCCACCCCCTCTGGTCTCAGGCCCTCCCCCAGCCTCTACATGTGCCAACAGAGAGGAGGTTAGAGCCCAAAACTCCTTCACAGCCTGGGACAGTGGCAGCAGGTGTGGGAGCCAGGGTCTCAGCTCAACAGTCCTCCACATGAGCAGTAACACTAGAGGGCTGCCATTCTGCAGGGAGGCAGAGGCTCACAGGTTCCCTAAATTACACAGGCTGCAAACAGGGAGCATATAGTGCTGGCTGCGTGGTCATTAGGTAAGAGCTGGAAGGGACTTCTGGTGGAACTGCCACCCACTGTGGTGCAGGCTGTGTACTGCACAAGGGCTCCCACCCGAGAGGTAACTGACTGGCTGCTTCCATGTCGCAAAGATGTGTCCATCCTGATAGGACCCTTTTCTGATTAACACCCAGACTCCACAGGCTAGCCTCCAGTCCTGGCCTTGGAGATCATCTAGCCCAATCCCTCACTTCACAGGAGAGGCCTCCAGGCCCAGGGGAGAAGCCTGCTCAAAGCAAGGCCAGAATGCAAGCCTTCCAGGAGGTTCACAGTGCCCCTCCTGTCTGCCACTCTCTAGGCTCTGGGCCGGAGACTTGCAAAACTCACACCTCGGTTTTCCCTCTCCTGTTTGCTCTGCTCCTGCCAGATAGGTAGGGTGGATATTTATATCCCCCTGAAAGATGAGGACATTGAAACTCAGGCAAATTTGTGACTCCCCTTGGTTATACAGGGAGTTGGTGATAGCGCCAGGTTTCCTACCTTCTAGTCCAGGCTGTTTCCACGACGCACAGTCTGTGGTGCTGGTGTTTGGTTTGGAGTGCTGGCTCCCTGTAATGCGTCTCCAGTAGAAGACCGTGCATGTCCTCATCTCTGGCTACAAAGCCAGCCCCCAAAACAGAACAGATGACCAAACCCCTGCTTGTAGTCAGAGGCCAACTCTGTCCAATCCCTGACTCTGGCCTCTCATGTCGTCAGAAAAGTGGGGGAATAGGGGGAGGCAAGTACAGGCAGATGCCCTAGGGGGGTGGACAGGGACCCTCCGATGGGACTGGGAACTGGGCATAGGAGCTGTGGTTAAGGAACTCTGTGACCTGTGAGTTGGGATGGCTTGACATTACCTTAGAGCAATCCCTAGTGTGTAGTTGGCCCCCAGTATTTGATGAATGAATGAATGAATGAGTGAGTGAGTGAGTTAGGGGTGGTGCCTCTATCAATCCCTGACCATCCTCATGCCCCAGCATTTCGTGTCTTCGTCTCTCTTTGCTGATCTTCTGTCCTCTGCTCCTCTCCTCTTGCTTCCATCCCAGGCACCCCGGTCACACCCTCAGCACAGCCCTGCCCCCTCAGCATTCCCACTGACTGCCAATAACCCTGACCATGCACTGTCCTAGGGACCTGACGGACAACCAGCTGGCCACACTGCCCCTGTCTGGACTCGGGGGCCTGATGCATCTGAAGCTAAAAGGGAACCTGGCTCTCTCCCAGGCCTTCTCCAAGGACAGTTTCCCGAAACTGAGGTGAGGGCCTGGCCTTCCCCCATCCCCAGATAGTTTTGCCCCAGAGTAGCTGGGGAGGCCAAGGAGGGACAGAGAGAGGAAAACCATGGGGCTTTACCTCGAGAAAAACCTGATGGCCCAGAGGCATAGGGTTTGGTCACTGCTCAGTGGGAAGGGCTCGTGCCTCCCCTTCCTCGTCTCATTCACAGCATTTCTTTCTGTCCCAAGCTGCAGCCCCTGGGCTGCTGAGACCTCCTGTGAGGACAGGAGGAAGATGAGGTGCAGGCCCCCGGACCTCCTTGTTCTGTGTCCCCTTCGGGGCATGCAGACTGCCTGTCCTCACTTGAGCAGCATCTGGGCCCCTGTGGTGAGGGCCGAGCCCAGGGCACTGAGGAGTGGAAAACAAGCCACCGGGCCGGTCCCTGGTGCTAATGACATCCAGGCCTTCTGCCTGCAGCGGCAGCACAGCCTGTGTGGCCCAGGCCGCCTCGACTGCCAGCTAACGAGCTGCCTGGGGGCATGAGCCCTCGCCTTCAGAGGGCACCAGATTTAGCTCTGCTGTGCCCAGGGTGGGGCTGGGGGACAGGGCAAGGGTGAAGCAAGAGTCACTATGAGAAGCCCTGTCTCCTGAGATCTAAAAAAAAGAGTTGCTGGCTGGGCGAGGAGCAGAGCACTGGAGTGCTGTGTGATCTTGGATGTGGTGGTCCCAGCCCTGAGCCTACTGGGAAGAAAGTTTATCTTCCCATCGCATTCTCAAGATGAGTGAGGAAAAGATTGGCAGATGCTCAGAGGCTGTAGGATTTGTACAAAGAAAGCCCAGAGGGCCGCCTGCACTGTCATCGGGGTGCTTTGGGGTTGAAGGGCCGGTGCTGAGTGCTGGGTCCCTGGATGGGCCGCCTAACCATCCCTCAGGCAGCTCATTTTACCCCTGTGCCCCCTCGGCCCCCAGGATCCTGGAGGTGCCCTATGCCTACCAGTGCTGTGCCTACGGCGTCTGTGCCAGCTTCTTCAAGGCCTCTGGACAGTGGGAGGCTGAGGACTTTCACCTTGAGGAGGAGGAGGCTCCAAAGAGAGCCCCAGGCCTTCTTGCCGGACAAGCTGAGAACCACTGTGAGTGATGGGGCTCCTGGGCAGGGCGGGTAGGTGGCCGTGGAGAAGTTAGGGAGGAGGCCCAGGGGACCCTGAGAGGGGTCTGGCAGGGGCTGTGGAGGCAAACCCCAAGGGGGATCTGGGAGGTGACCTCTGTTTGCACCTTGTCTCTCTAAGAACGTAGCCCAAAGGTGCTTGGGGAGAAGATGATGACAAGGACAGTAGTAATGTTTCCATATTTGCCACTCCCTTCTTGGTCCCCAAGGTGCTCCCTGAGCTGCATCTTGTGGCGCACTCTTGCCTTCGTGGTTCGCACGTTCCTTCTCCATGGCTGCCTCCTGGCTACATGGGCCCTGATTACATTCTCAGAGAGGACACCCACTTTCTCAATCAACCTGAGCCAAGCAGGATTGAATTAAGTCAATTAAATTAAACCTCTGTTTAAAAAAAAAAAACAAACCCCCTCACTAGATGTCCTAGAGCCAAGTGGAACAGCATGGGGATTATCACTCTCCAAGTCCTCCTGCCCCTCAGAGGCCACTGGCTGCAAGAGGACCTTGCTGAGAAGGGCCACATGGGTCCCTTTCTAGAACGGTTGTAAAAGAGGGAAGGGTGGAAGTAGGCAGCGGAGGGGGCTCCTAGAGACCATCTGCCAACCGGTGTCTTAGATAGAGGGCAGCAGGGAGGGCTTCTGTCCCCCTCACCGTCACCCCACGTGACAGAACACAGGTAGAATCAGGAGGAAGCAAAAAAGGGCCCCTGATATTTGAATTTTGTTTTCAGTCTCTAACCCCCTCTCCACAGTATGTCCATGGAGAAGCGAAACAGAAAAGTCAGAACGAAAACATGTAAGAAAAGCATCTTACGGCGGTGTAGACAGACCTGGGTTCTAAATCCAATGACACCGTTTACCAGTTGTGTTGCCCAGGACAAGCTCTTCAACCTTACTGAGCCTGGTTTTTTGGTTTTTTTTGATCTGTACAGTGAGAATGATACTGCATATGTCACAGGCCATAGTGAGCAAAGCATGACTCCTGGTGCTACCTGCCACGCTTACTGCTGGGAACAGGGGCGGGCCCTCCCCGTGTGTGTGAGGAGGGACGGCGTGTTGTGTAGTTTGGAACACAGCTTATGGAGGCCAGTATTCCACAAGCAGTTAAGGGGTCTCTGGGGTCTCTCTCCCAGACCCTCCCCAGGGAGGGCGTCAGGACCCCTTGAAGAGCCCAACGGCCAGGCTGGCTCTGGGCCGGCAGACAGCTGTCCCCAGGGAACATTCCCGGATGTCTGTCTGCTGTACACTCCCTCAGGGGGCTGGAAGGAGGAATGGAAACTTTCCTTCCTCAAGGTGAAACTTTCCACCAGGCTTAGGTCTTGGAGAGCCACAGGGCGTCAGAATCGTGGGCTGCCTGCCGCTGGTAACGGGAGCTGGGGCAGGGCCCCCCACTTCCTGTGGGAGCTAATAAGCCTTGAGGAAGAAAGCCAGGAGCTTCGGCTGCAGCCAGATTTGATTTCCTCCTCGTTTCAAGAGTGGTTACTTAACACCTTGGCTGTGACTTTCCCAGCCTCAGACGGAGTCCGCGGGCCTCAGCCCGTGTGTTTCATTCATGCATTCTGATTTCAAAGAATTGCTGAGCTCCATTCTGGAGAGCCGGGGTGGCAGGGAATGAAAGGTAGAGAGGAGAGGAAATGCCAGCTCTCTGTGGGCACACCTCGGCCTCCTGCCCGCCCTGATGGTGTCTGGGCCAAGGGCAGCTCTGCAGAGCCTTTCTGCCTCCTGGGAAAATGTCCAACTGAAGGTGTTTACCCTTTAAGTGGGGAGGAAGGAAACAAACCACATGAGTCAAAGATGGGGACAAGCATGACACAGAGTCACCCCTTGTTAGTGTGTGGTGGAGGACGAGCCCACGGGGCACTGTCGTTGAAGCCCGGTGCCTTACAGGCATCCTTCAGAAGAGAAGCAGGGCTCTCCTACCCCTTGGGGCCTCAGACACCTTGCCTAGTCTCACTAGAGAAACCGAAGTCTTATTTTTAAAAAATAGTCTTTCAGTGATGAATTATTGCTGCAAACAAGCGTTTTGTCTTTTTAAATGGTAAGATGTTTAAGGTGATCATTTCGAAATTCTTGTAGAATTTCTGGACTCCCAAGCTATCCCCAACACCCCTGGAGCTCATAGGCTCTGGTTAAAGAAACCCTACCATAGTGACTAAGAGGAGAAAAAAAACTCCTACTTGATTCAACCAAGTTACAGAGTTTCTTTAACAATGGATTTATCTTTGTAATCCTATTTTCTCAGGCTAAGGAACAGCAGGGTCTAGACTTAGAATGGGAAGGATTGGTAAAGATGATCTAGACCTGCCTCTCACCCAGCTTAGAAGTGCCCTTTCTCTTATCTGGGACTTTCTGTTCTAGCACCTCTGGGGACAAATGATGCCCAGCTCGTGCATCTGTAAAGCTGCCCCCGCATTCCTGCCAGGCCACCCCCGCACCCCCCCCCAATCAATCAGGAAAGCATAACAGTTAAATACCTGGGCTCTGTAGTGAGACAGACCAGGTCAGACTTCCGCCCTGCTGCACACCAACTGGGAGACCTGGGGCAAGTGCCTTCACTTCCATGAGCCTCAGTGTTCTCATCTGTCAAATGAGGTCAAAGGACACCTGCCTCGTGCGACCGCCGGAAAGGTTAATGAGACCGTGAAGACCACGGCTCGCTGTGTGGAGCTGGCATAGGAGCTCAGAGACTCTTAGCCTTACTGGCACACAAATCTGTTAGTTGACACGGTTCACACCACCATGACTGCCAGATCCTCTTCTGTCTCCATGAGTTCCCTGAGACCAGGACCGTGTCTTCCTCATCCCCAAGTTGCTCTGCCCTTGCCCGAAGCCGAAGCAGATGGCAGGCATGGCGTGCAGCCCCTGGGACCTCAGGCCCACCTCTCTGTCAGCTCTAAGTGTGGGAGCTTATTTGTGTTAGTAACTAGGAAAGCTCATTTGAATTGTTAAATCGCCTCCTTCTATGACCCTTCCTGATTCTACCCTCTGCACCAACACAGCATGTAGGAGCACAGTTCCTTTATGCCTGATGGGACTTTAGCTCCTGGAGGACGGCCACGGTCTTCCCATTTAGTCTTGCCTTGACTAAGTTAATCCCCCAGTGGCTTTGACAATTTCTCAAGTGTGTGGCTTCTACTCGCTCACTCTCCTCTGAATACAGTCCAGCTCACTACTCTGTCTTAAGAAGATGTCCTTCCTGGGGCACCTGGGTGTCTGACTCTTGATTTCGGCTCAGGTAGTGATCTCAGGGTCATGGGATCAAGCCCCGATTCGGGCTCTGCGCTGGGCATGGATCCTGCTTAAGATTCTCTTTCTCAGGGGGCCTGAGTGGCTCAGTTGGTTAAGCATCTGCTTTCAGCTCAGGTCATGATCCCAAGGTCCTGGGATAGAGCCCTGCGTGGGGCTCCCTGCTCAGCGGAGAGCCTGCTTCTCCCTCTTCTTCTGTCTGCTGTTCTGCCTACTTCTGCTCTCTCTCTGTCTCTCTGTCAAATAAATAAATAAAATCTTTAAAAAAAAAAAAAGATTCTGTCTCTCCCTCTCCCTCTGCCCCTCAACCCCGAACTTGGGTGTTCTCTCTATCTCTCTCTTTCTCCAAAGATATAAAAAAAAAAAAGTAAAAAGATTTTCTTTCTTGTGCGTGGTGTTCACAACTGGACAGGGAATTACAGTGGGGGACCGGCCAGTGTGGAGAACTGTTTGATTACCAGCTCCCATTTTTAAGGCAGCCTCCACCCTAACTCTAACATGGTAACTCTAACACATACTAACCTAGCACAGTAACTAGGCTGCCTGGAAGGGAGGTGCGTACTCAGTTACAGGACAAGACAAGCAAGTCTCAGATGAAAATTGGCCGTGAAGAACAGACAATGCAAATAATCCACATGTGGATAATAGGAACAGACTCTTTTCACCCAAGAGTAGAACAGATGTGCAGGGCTGCTGGGATGACCTGTGCCGAGCAGAATGAGCTGGGGATGGCAGCTTAAAGAGGTGGGCATTTGGAGAAAGATGGGGCTTGATTGTCACCAAGACCTGGCCCCCAAGCCACCTTCTGGTCTCACCTCTCAGATGACCTGGATCTGGACGAGCTCCAGCTGGAGATGGAGGACACAAAGCCACACCCCAGTGTCCAGTGCAGCCCCATTCCAGGTGAGATGGGTGCCTTGGCACAGGGTTGGGGGCAGGACTGGGGAAGGAGTACCCAAGTATTTAGATGAGATGCTCATTCAGCCTGGCATGTTTATAACCATACTTCAGGCGCCTTCTCTGCCTAAAAGCCAACATTCTGAGGGGAAGACAACCTCTTCTGGTGGTTCTTGGGGACAGTAGGGGAGGGGAGACAGCGGGGGGAGGGAAGTCAAAGCAAAGATCAGCCAATGAGAAGTTAAACATCCTAGAGAAAGTCTCTCATTGAAGAGAGAAGCAGTGACGAATGTCTTGACCCCATTGTTCTGGGTGGTGTGTGGCACTGCTTCTGAGCGTGCCCTTAGTCTAAGAGTCACAGAATCCTAGAGTCAGGTGGGCCTCCGAAAGGTTGCCTTCTCCATCCCTCTCTGCTCTCATTCTTGAAACTCTCCAGTGTGGAAAAACTCCACAGTACCCCTGGATAACTCATTATAGGACTGTCCGGTCCTTACAGCTGAGAAAATGTCCTATAGAGTCTCACCTGAATCTTGCTAAAAAGAAAGAAAGAGAACTCTATTTCCCTTTGATGCAGTGAGGGAAGAAGCCCCTTCCCCTGGGTATAAAACCCTAGCAGGCCACCCCCAGAAGGCAGTAGCACATTACTTAAGCCAGGACAGGAACTGTTGGGAATGAACAGAAAGCAATAAACAGTGTGCTTCTCTATTTCTCCTCCCCTCCATTTCCCCATTTTATATCTGTCTTTGGTTCGTGTCCCTTGGCCGCTCTTGCTGTCTCTGAGCTAAAACAGTGCTCAAGGACTGCCAGCACCTGCTTGCCGCACTCAGTGGCTATAGCACGCCCTCTAGTGTCATCCCAGAGCAAGAACACCAATGCAGTCTGGAGGAAACAGGTGGTGTTTTCATCCTGACTTGGAAACCCACAGGCTTCACACTGCCACAGAAATTTCGCCTCTGAAAACCAATAATCAGCAGTGATGAGGTGAAAGAGGAGGCTCCAAAAGGCAAAGTCTAGCTTGAGCTTGCTTTAAAGATAGATCGTACAAATGGTCAGATCAATGATGGTACATCCATATGGGCAAGTATTTACTACGTGGACATGGAAAACACGTTTTGGAGGAAGATACAGATTTGGGAAAGTGTGCATAATAAAATTTTAACTTAAGAAAGGGAATTAAAGCCTATATGTGGAAAATCCCAGTTTAGTTTAAAGACGTATATGTTTGTCTGTATCTTTTAAAAAATGGGGGGAGACATACCAAAACGATGAGTTCTTTTGGAGAGGTAGAATGATAAGCAGTTTTAATTTTTCCATGTTTTATTTTCCAAACTTTCTGCAATGACCATCTATTATATGGTAGTCGGAAAAAAATATGTTTAAAAAATAGTTCCCACAAAAGCCTCTCAAATTCCCAAGCTACTAGAAATACATTGCAGAAGAGGAGTCTGAAGCCAAAAGAAATGAAGACATAATGTGTCCAAAGTTACAGGGTGATTTAAGGACAGAACCTGAGGGGAGAGACGGAAAACACTACCATCACAACCATTTGCGCAAAACCAGGTTGGAAAAACCCAGAGTCATCTGTGTTTTCATTGACTTATTGTGCTTTTTTTCCCGAATACCCATTGACTCTGTGAGTACCGACTCTGTGGTGGTCTCTCTTCCCACCACAGAGCAAGGGAAAGCCAGCCAGGTACGACACGTCATCCACGGTGGGGTCCTTATCAGATCCCCGGGCACTGACTGGGAGAAGCAGAGTCTGGGGATGTGGACTGGTCACTCTCCGGGCAGCCCCCCACACCTCTGTGTCTCCAGCTCTGCCGTATCCCAGTTCAGATGCCCCCGTTTTATGGCACACTCCTGTATGCCGTCTCACCCCTTCCTTGCTCCGAAATGCTTTGGAAAGTCTGCTTTGCTGAACGTTTCCTCAATGCCTGGGTTTGCACTATGTACTTTGTGTACAAATTTGTTTATTACGTGTTTCTATTTCTGCATGTATTGGGTGAGTGTTCCTTGCATTTGCAGCTCCTTGGAAGAAGAGCTGCGTGTATGTCCCCACTGCCCCCTATCCCCCACCCCACCTGGCAGTCCTCAGAGACCAAGTCAGCCCCTGTCAGCCCGGGAGTCGTTGGGGATAGAGGCTGTGTCAGCCTCCCCAGCCTCATCCCCAGCACCTAGGCCCAACGGCCTCGGACCCAGGGGTAATGCATCATCCCCTCTCCCGCAGGCCCCTTCAAGCCCTGCGAGCACCTCTTCGAGAGCTGGGGCATCCGGCTGGCTGTGTGGGCCATCGTGCTGCTCTCCGTGCTCTGTAACGGGCTGGTGCTGCTGAGCGTCTTCACAGGTGGGCCTGGCCCCCTGCCTCCGGTCAAGTTCGTCGTCGGTGCCATCGCGGGTGCTAATGCCCTAACCGGCATATCCTGTGGCCTCCTAGCGTCTGTCGATGCCCTGACCTTTGGCCAGTTCGCCCAGTATGGAGCCCGCTGGGAGATGGGGCTGGGCTGCCAGGCCACAGGCTTCCTGGCCGTCCTGGGGTCCGAGGCTTCCGTGCTGCTGCTCACCCTGGCCGCCGTGCAGTGTAGCGTCTCCGTCTCCTGCGTCCGGGCCTACGGGAAGGCCCCCTCCCTGAGCAGCGTCCGAGCGGGGGCCCTGGGCTGCCTGCTGCTGGCCGGGCTAGCCGCGGCCCTGCCCCTCGCCTCGGTGGGAGAGTACGGGGCGTCCCCGCTCTGCCTGCCCTACGCCGCGCCCGAGGGCCGGCCGGCCGCGCTGGGCTTTGCCGTGGCCCTGGTGATGATGAACTCCTTGTGCTTCCTGGCCGTGGCCGCTGCCTACATCAGACTCTACTGCCACCTGCCGCGGGGCGGCTTCGAGGCCGTGTGGGACTGCGCCATGGTGCGGCACGTGGCGTGGCTCATCTTTGCCGACGGGCTCCTCTACTGCCCTGTGGCCTTCCTTAGCTTCGCCTCCATGCTGGGGCTCTTCCCTGTCACCCCAGAGGCCGTCAAGTCTGTCCTACTGGTGGTACTACCCCTGCCTGCCTGCCTCAACCCGCTGCTCTACCTGCTCTTCAACCCCCACTTCCGGGATGACCTGCGGCGCCTCTGGCCCTGCCCAGGGACCCCAGGTCCCCTAGCCCATGCTGCTGCCAGCGAGCTGGAGAAGAGCTCCTGCGATTCTACCCAGGCCCTGGTGGCCTTCTCTGATGTGGATCTCATTCTGGAAGCTTCTGAGGCTGGGCGGCCTCCCGGCCTGGAGACCTATGGCTTCCCCTCAGTGACCCTCATCTCCTGTCAGCAGCCGGGGGGCCCCAGGCTGGAGGGCAGCCATTTTGTAGAGCCAGAGGGAACCCACTTTGGGAACCCACCACCCTCCATGGATGGAGAACTGCTTCTCAGGGCAGAGGGAGCCATGTCAGCTGGTGGGGGCCTGTCAGTGGGCAGGGCCTTCCAGCCCTCTGGCTCTGCCTTTGCCTCACATTTATAAATGTCCCTTCTCACTCTTTTCTTCCCATGTCTTCCCTTCCCTCTCCTCCCACTCCACAAATGATGGCTGCTTGTAAAATAAATTCAACCAAAACTCCACAGTGTGATCCACAGCAGGATGGCCCAGTCCCGGGGCCCTGGGCTCCACTGGTCTTCTCTCTTCCATAGCCATCTCCAACATGTGCTTCTTGGCCTGGGTTTCTCCCCTTGGCCTTCCTCTGGGCCTCTTCCCTCTCACATCTGAAGCTGTGGACCAGAGATCTGGACATCTGTCTGGCTGAGGAGAATGAGGGATGAGGGAAGCACAAAAGAGTGACTGGGATGGGGAGCCGAGCAGGTCAAGGATCAGGGTACAAAGGGCAGGAGGGCCTCACAGGGAAAGACCAATAAGGGGACAGCCAAAGGCATCCGGGCATCTGCCCTTTGACTCGCGGATTAGACACGAAATGTATTCTGTGTCCTGTTAATCTCAAGATAAGACATGCAAAAAAACTCTGTTCAAATCAGTTTTAGAAGATACGACACATTCTGTCCCTTTCTCAGAGAGTCACAGTGCACATTAGCACAGTAACGGCTGCCAGAATTCCCACAGCGGTAAAGTCTGTTGAACTTTGTTTAACCCACTTCCCTAAAATATTTGACAACAGGTTTTTGTTTGGTTGGTTTTCATGGATTGTCCGTTAACGTCTCACAGAATGTAACACTGCTTTCTCCCGGGGCCCCTCAAGTCTACACCACTTATTGTTTCCCAGTGACCTCACAAGTGCCACCGATCCTAGAAAACCTCTATTGTAGGAGTTTCACCTGGGGCAAAGTTGATTCCACCAACCAAAGAAGACTCTCCACACTACTTTCCCATCCTTCTTGCTCTGCTCTGGGAAGGATGGTGAAGAGGCTGCCTTTGACTCCGCTCACTGGGGCAGGGATAAAGAGATCCCACACGTGGTCCCCCCTCTTCCCAAAGCCCAACCACCAGTGCAACTTCTGCCCTTAGTAAAAGAGCATGTCCCCGGATCCTGGCAGGGTACACACAGGGAAGTCAATGACTGCTTGGCTTCCTTCTGGCTCTGACTTGCCTTCCTGTGGTTCTCCACCATAAGCCTCTTGCCAACTCCTGCCACAAGCCTAGTTTCTTTGCATCCCAGGTCCTGCCTTTTCTGTGGGACAGGGAGCCCCTGGCCAGCAAACTAGAGGAATGTTTGCATTGTATGTGTTATTTTGTAGGAAGCATTATAGAAATCTGGGGTCCCTGGATGCCCCAAAGAAGCATGATGCTTCTGCCCCTCCCGTCATAACCTTCCTACCTTATGGTTTACCAGGTGCCTCTGAGCATTCTAGTGCTCCCCACCCCAAACACACACGCATTCGATCTCAGGATGAGGAGGGGAGAGCTAGAACATTCTTGGAGACACAAAAAGGGAACCCAAGGCTCAGAAAAGGGGTTTACTATTAAGACAACTCTGAGAAGGTCCTTCCTAGCCTGCAGTTTATCTTGTCGTCTATCTCCCACTGCCCCTGGTGCCCAGTGGAAATGCTAATGCATGTCCCCAAGGCTGACTAGTCTGGGGATGGAGGGATGAGGCAGAGAACGTGAGTGGAACTTGGCGTATTTCTAAACCTCATTTGACCAGCAAGTTGCCCGGACTCTTACAGGCTCTGGAGCTAAATGTGCTGACCTTGTGATCACCCACCCACCCTGTGGCTCCTAGCATAGGGTTAACCTCAGCGTAGGCACTCACTGGATGATGGGGAATTCATTCAGCAATTGGTTGAGAACCCCTGGCTCCTGTTTTCTAGGGCTGATGAAGAGCCTTTCATGGGAGGAATTTGCTCTACATTGGGTACTGGGAGTTGGTGACTGTTATGTGGAACGTTTCTCAGAGGTGCCCCAGGGATGTCAAAGTAGGTGAGATTTGGGGGAGCCTGAACTTCTAGGAAGTCCTTCGGGCCCTTCCTCACAGCTACCCCCACCCCATGTGATCACTTTACCCCTTGGGGCCAGGGAGCTAGTGTTGAGTGGAATGTGGAGTGAAGTGGCCGCATGTTGGAGGTTTAGGAGTCATGGGAACAGTCCCCTACAGGTGGCCTCTTCTGTGAAAAGGGCGCCAGTGTTTTTTGGCTGCAAGCTCTTGGGTAGCACCACTGTCCTCTTATCATTTACTCCCAAAGATCTGGCGTGTGCCAAGTCTGGCCCTTCTGGACAGAGGAGAGGTGTGGCGGAAGGGAGTGGAGGCATTTACCATGAACTATTTTCATTATTCAAAAAGCCTAGTCAATGCTGTACATTTACCCAAAATAAGGTGGCGAAGTAGTTTCTTTGTTTCTGACAGACTTTCTAGCAAGTCAGTATGTTACTCTTTTGGTTATCCCCATTATAATCAGTAGAAGACTATAAAGTTTTTATATGTCTTTGATGAAACCCCAAATCAAAAACCAAGTAACTCAGTGCATGTGAAATCTTCCAAAATGGTGTCCATGGGGATGAATCCATGCAAAGGGCCGTGGTGGTAGAAATGCTGGGAGCTGCTGACTTGGGATGTCCTCCCCTGGCCTCCGTGCGTTGTGCCTTGGCAAACAGTGCCAACCACAGTCTCTTCTCAGACCAGCTATATTCGACCAAGGTTTTTAAAGCACCTCTGCACATATCAAGAGGAAAACTCCTTAATTCAGTGCTGATATTTGACGACTGTGGATTAACAGAGCTTCTGGTTACGCCTTCTCTTTGCCTTCCTCTCCCTACCTCTTGCTCCTCAACCTCCTTCCGAATTTTCCTTTTCCAAGAAGAATAAAAGGTTTGAGGATTGAGGGAGGGGAAAGAGGAAGAGTTTCCAACAATTAGTAGGGCCTGAATGAGTGAGGATGACGGGAAGTAGCTAGAATCCTTGATCCTGTCTGGCACCATCTCCTCTAACTACCTCTGCTCTGGTGTAGCAAGTCCTTCCATCCACCCTGTATCCCTCACATCACTTCTGGGTTCCCCGCCCCGTGCCCTCTCCAGCTGTGTGAAGTGTAAGAATTGTCAAGATGTAAATATTTGGATTCTTCTGTACAATAAAGCACCAGTGAGGTATCACGTGTGTCCCTCGATGCTTTTCTGCTGCTGCCGATAGCTCTGTGGGGGCTCCGCCAGAGGTGGGGCTGCCTTGAGAGAGGAGTGACCAGAGAGTCAAGGCTCTTCCTCACCCCATCCCCTGAGTTCTGCGGCATAGGGGCACAGCCAGGGAGGCTCAGGTTGGAAGTTTAGAGGGATCAGAATCAATTTGGCTCACCTGTGTTTACATGGCCTTTGGGGGCTGGACCTGGGTTAGGTAGAAAACAATCCAGAGAAAGCAGGCAACATGGTAGACTTGCTGTTACCCAGCCCCAAGCATCGTCTCAGACCCAAAGCCTATTCCTGGGGTTTCCTGATTCTGTGAATCCCAAAGAACCCATCAGCTTCCTTCCCTCCACTTGGGCAACCTTCTTCACCCAGTCTCTGCCTTGAAAATCTTCTCCCTGAAGCCTTGACCCAGAGTGGGATGATGTGCCCGGGACAAGCAGGTAGGCCCCTTCTAGAGGTAAGGGAAAGAGAGTGGGTTGAGTAAAATCCCAGTCACGACTGGGAAAGAGATGTGAGCCCGTCAGGGCCTTACTGACCTAGTGCCCGACTTCCTTCTGAGAGGCCAGACAGTGCCTTCAGGAGCACCCTTCTTCCACCCTTACTGAAGTTAGAATTCCAAACCCCATCCATCCTTGTGGCCCAACTGCCGGGAAGACCATTCTGTTGCTCCTGCTGGACTGGACAGAGACGGAGACACAGGAGCTAACTCAAGTAAGTACATGTTCCCTGACAGGGTCTGTGGGGAGCAGGAAGGGAGGCAGAATCTCAGGAAGTCGAAGACCAGCATGGCAATGGGCCATTCTGGATGAGAGGCCATTCTGAGATCCAGCCAATGGGAGTCTGTGGTCTGGAGCCCACCAGCAGCAAGCAAAGCTGCCCTCTCTAGGCCTGCTTGGATATCTGTCCGCCTCTCACCACAGTCCACTGCTCCTCCTCACCCCCTTTTTACTTGGAGTAAGTAGTACCTGTGCATGGTTCGAATAAAACCCATCTGTTTAACCGTCCCCATGTGCCCATTTGCAATTCCCCCGCTGGTCGCCCCTGCTGTAAGTTTCTTCTATATCCTTCCAGACTTTCTTCATGCATATACAAACAAAATGCATATATATTCTTACTTCTCCTTTCTGCCCAAGGTAGCAATATCACAATTTCGCTTCTGCGGAATTTTTCATCTATTAAGAAAGCTCAAAGATCTTGCCTTACCAAAATGCTTTCTCATTTTTTTTTTTTACAGTATCTTACTTTATATAGATGTACCCTGAATTTTATTCTCTTATGGAAATGTGGTTGCTTAATCTTTTGCTTCTACAAACAAGGCATCAGGTAACACCGGACCAACGTCATTTAGCACACGTGTAGGCATATCTGTAAGACACAGTCCCAGACGTGGAATTGCTGGGTCAAAAGAGGGTTCTAGATCTTGTTCCTGAAGCTGTGGAGCCACACGCATGTGTTGGCGGTAGTGCGCTCTGGGAGGGCGCACTGTGGCCCCGGGCATGTGTGGGACTCCGGGAGGCAAGTGTCTTCACTGCTCCGGCTGCGAGAGGGTAGGGGTGGTTGCCACGTGAACCCCGCCGCTGCGAGGCGCCTCTCAGGCCTGCGGCACTCCCGGCCGCCCGGCCAGCCTCCTGGATGCGGGGTGTTCTGGGCCGTGGGTCTGGCAGGAGGGGAGGGCAGGCTCCGTGGGGCCAGTGCCTCAGAGGGGCCGAGATGAGCCCCAGGTGAGGCTTGGATCCGGCCTGGCATCATGCCCCTGATGGGAGTGAGTAACAAAAGCAAAGGGTTTTATTTTTGTTTTGTTTTGTTTTGTTTTTTAAACAACAAGAGTTTTAGTTAATAGCATCTTTTCTTTAGCTCATTTTTTCTTTTGACTCATAGTCTACATTTGTTCATAACTTTTGTTTATGTGGGCCTCACGATGACCGGTTCTTCCTTAAGCGCTCCTCTGGGCATCCTTTCTTTCGGCTTCCATTCCTGGCTAATTGCTCTGCTTTCTTTTGGTATTTCCTGGAGACTGAGGGAGAATCTGACTAGCCCAGCTTCCTTTCCTACACTAGGTCAAATCACAGGTCAGTGTCAACCAACGCACTGACCACTCCATCCAGGTGCCTGTCCCAGGCCACTAAATTGTAGCGCATGAATGGGTATGTTTATGTGGGATCCCATGGGACAAAATGTGTGGGCTCAGAGCCACCCCTGGAGCAAGGCTGGGGGCTCCTTCTCCCAGAAAGGACAACTGGCATCACAGGAAGATTCCACCAGAGCAGGGACTGTGTTGGTGTCTAACCGCTGTTGTGTCCTTCGTCCTTCCCACAGGGCCTTGAACAAAAAGATGCTCAATTAATTTCTTCTGGGGATAAAAAAATTAAGAAATTAACATATGTAAGTAGTCCCTAAAAATTCTATTTCCCAGCCTAATGGGGACATCTGGCCAGGAGATGCCAATAACACAAAACAACAGACAGCTTCTTGTGTGAACTACATTTATGTTCCTGAGAACTGGCACTCCATTCAGTCGCTCTGTGTCAGGCCCTTCGGGCATGTCCTTTCTCTTTCTAAGGAAGCAGAGTGGGCAGCTATTTCTGTGGTGAGATTTGAAGGGCCATCAAGTTCCCTGACCCCCCTTCTCTGTGACAGTTCCTCCCTTGGCTAGCACAGTGGCTGAAATGCCACCATCATTGTTCCTCATTCCTTCAGCTTAGGTCCCCTGCCTGGGGCATCTGTGGCTTCAGCCTGCCCAGTCACCGCTTCCCTTCTTCCACGAGCACTAGCTTGGCTTTTCTAAAGGCAGTTGTCCCCACTGCTCCTTAATGCCTCTGGTTCAGGTGGGGTTGATCCTCTCCAGGTTCCAGAGGTGGGATGTGAGGCAGTCTTTTCAGTGTATTCTATTTCTGGCCACAGCGACTGGTCCAAGGATGGGCTCCTATCTCAAGTCCTTGTAAAGACTTGCCTGATGGTACAGTGGGACTTCTCAGTTTGTGAAACAAGGTCTGTCGCTGGTAAATGGGTTTCTTGGACACACCCCACTCTGATCACCCCCTCTCCATGGCCCAGGAGTAAACTCATTGAGCTCTTACCAACTCTTAGGCTGGAGAGGGCAGTTTATAGAATGGGAATAAGGAAGCAAGGAGGATTGTCAGGCTAGACTGTCAGGTGGAGATAGTGGGAGGCTGGGGGGAGGCCCCAGGGGGTAATACAGGGCCAGAGAGTGCTGGAGGAGTGGGGAGAATGGAAAGGGCAGATGAGAAGGTAGCTGAGACCAAACTCATTTATTTCATCGCTGAGCCTGACCCCACAGGCTCCGGCCTTGGATCCCACAGGTAGTTTGAGAATCACAGAACTGCCAGGTATCAGCACTAGGAGACACCTTGGAGGTCATGGGCCAACAGGGGAGGGAAACCTAGGCATTCCCCCAAAAGGAACCTTATCACCACCTGACCCTGTTAAGCAGTTCCCCAGACATAACTTCCAGGTCTGGAGAGAACCTAGTAAATAAATAAAAACTCACCTTAACCACCCTATGGGATCATGGGGAAAGGCAAGCAGAGGAAACTCACAAAGGGAGAAATACTGGAGTGGGTGTGGGAAGGGGGGTGGGGGAAGAGACATTGGAGAAGCTATCGTCCTTGATGGGAACGGAGAGTTGGAGAAAAGGATGGGCACTCACTGGGAGCCATGGTAGGAGCCAGGGTAACCTGCCAAGGAGAAAATGGAACGTGCTCTTTCTGGGCATAGCACATCTGCGTCCATCACCCCAGGCTCAGCCCAGCCTCTCCCCAGCTTCACTGGCAGCCTTGTGCGGGACTCCAAGCTGCCCTGCAGCCTGCCATCCTGGGGATCGTGTTCTGAAACCACAGCATCCTACCCATCCCCCACCCCGTTCTTCCCTCCCTCAGGCTGCCCCAACCTAAACAAGACAACCTGGGCAGGGGGGCCACATGCTGTTGGAAAAATACACACTTAGCTGGAAAAGGAGCTTTATTTGTGTGTGTTGAATTCCCACAGCAGCCGAAGGATAAATAGCTAGTCCCCAGCCTTAGCTTAGAGACTGCCCACAAGGTGGGTGGTAAAATCTGTTCTTATTTAGATAGCTTTTGGGGAGAGGTGGGGAGAGGGAGCGGGGGCAGCAGGAGAGGGGAGCTTGGAATCTACAATGTTTATATGATCAGTCATGGAGGTCATCTCTCCTCTTTAATTAGGGGTTTGGAGCTGGGAAACTTTGCTCAGCTTGCTTGTCCTAGGAGCAGAGCAGACTGGCGAGTAGGCAAGGGGCACAATATCTCTTTGGGGGCCCGGTTGAGGTTGGACCACTATCTTGTCTCCATCCAGTCTCCAGCTAAGCACTCGGTAAACGTCAGTACTGTGCCAGGCCCTGTACTGGGCCCTTTACGTGCATTATCTTAGTCAATCCGTAAAACAACCTCAAGAGTTAGCTACTATCATTATCTCCCTGTTCTATGGGAGAACCCCAAAGCACAGAAGGATTGAATAGCATACTGAGGGTACACAGCTGGTAAGCAGTGCAGCCGGGACTGGGCTGGGGTCGCCTTGACCCCAGTAACCATGCTTTTAATACTTTTGCATTGTTCCTTGGGTGGGGTAAGGACCTGGGCTTTTCTCACTCTCATTTTCTTTTATTTCTGTTCTCTAGCCCAAGTCCTCTGTACTTGTTACGTCAGAGAGATGGATAGATGACTTCTAATCATTTTTGGCATTGTTTTTCTTGCATTAGAGAGAGAAGCTTCTTGTTGCCACTATATACCCAACACTTGGAACCAGACAATGTACACACAATGGACACATTTTGTGATAGGTACAAATGCCATGAATTAAGTCAATGAGGGTAATGGGCTATAAGCTAGAGTGCCTGGGACTTAAGGTGCTCCTTTAGATGGGACACACAAGGATTTTCTGGGGCAGCTTTATTTAGCTGAGACTATCATGATGTAGAAATCCCTGAAGAAGGAATGAGCTAGGTGTGTTCAAGAGATTGGAAGTGGCTCACACGGCTGGAGTGTAGTGTATAGGATAGAGGGTATGCCATAAGGATGGACAGATAAAGCAAGCAGGTGCTAGATCAGGGTCTTCTGGCCCAGGGAAGGAGACTGGATTTCCCACCCCGCTCCCCAAGTGGCAAAAGGAAGCCACTTGGGAGTGTTTCAAGCAGGGAAGTAAAATCTGGCTTTGACATCATTTAAAGATTATTCTTGCTGCTCTGAGAAGCATGGACTGTTGAGAGTCAAGGCTGGAGGCAAGGAGACATGGTCAGGTGACTACAGTAAACGCGAGATCAGAATGGCTTAAACTAGTGTTAGAAGAGGGAGGGACAAGTGACTGGTAGAACTGACCAGACCTAGTGATCAGTTGTGGAGGGGGTTTGTCCCATAGGAGGGGCTTCTTTCCTACAACTCTTTCCTAAGTCCAGCTTACATTTCCCATCTGGCTTCACCCTGATCAGTCAGCACATGGCATTTCTCTGGCCAAAGCGACTGGTTTCAGGGTGGTCCCATCAGAAGAACTTTCTTGCTCCATGGCCTGCTGGGTGTGAATTACAAAGCACATGGCCCTGAGTGTGGCTAGGAGTCACTCTGAAAGGGGACTATGTTTAAGGAGCAGGGAGCAAAGACAAAGTTTTTACTCTGGATGGCAGGTGGAAAGAGACTGAAATCTTGGTATTGTTGAGCCTCTGAACACATCAGTCCGGATGCTCACCTTACTCCTGGACTTTCCATTTATTCCATTAGAACTTCTCATGTTGCATTGTCACCAGTCTGAGTCGGATTTCATTCACAGCTGAAAGCGTCCGAACTGATATACTAATGTTACCTAGGAACTCCAGATCTGGCTTAAATATGCATGAATATAGAGAAAAACCTGGAATAAAATCATTTCTGGGCTTTAAAAAGAACTAATTTTGAGAAGTGGGCTTAAGAATTCTAGAGAAGTGGGAAGTTGATGAAGTGGGTGATAAAAAAGAAATTTATATTTTCAGTTTATGCCATCATCTGTCATTAACGGATTAAAAAATTCACACTTCCTGTCTTGTTTGCCTTGAGTCCAGCATCACACATGTCATGTGGCAGGCTGTGCTGGGTGAGGACACACGGTAATGCCTCTTCCGAGAAGCGCTGTTTTACGTGCACAGTGCCTAGCTGAGGTATAAAATCACTGCTCCGGGACAGAACTGCTGCACTGGGATGTGGACAGGGACATTACGGTCCTTATTTTCTATGAGGACTCCTAATATCTACATTTTTCAGAAAGCCCTTCACTCAGCATGGGCAGCCTCTTTCCGCTTTAAATGATTTCTGCTCAAGTCCATTTTCTCTGCATCTCAATAGAATACTAAAGTCTAAGTAGATTATAAAATCGTGAGTCAGGGATTCAAGTTTGGCATCTATCTGTTCAGAGTAGTACCTGCCATAAAATGAAGCAAGGGACAGAAAGTGATCACAAAAATCTTTATTTAAATTTGTCTGATTACTTGGTTAATCTCATGTCTGATTTTTTCCACTGTTATATTCTGAAACACGTGCACAATATTTGGTACGCAGCAGGTATTCAATAAATATTTATTACCATGGTAATTCTGACCAGCTGTGTAAATCACAAAAAGTGAAAACCGCAAAAAAATTAACAAAAGGGCCCATTAACTTATTCCCACATTCTGTTAAGACTTCTGAAAACCTAGAATCCTTGAAAGCCTGGTGGTAACTGAATTGTTTCCAACAGCGATTTTACATCTACGTCAAACATTCGGCGTCCCTAGTGATGTTGGTAAGTTGGCAAAATAAAAGACAACAATTCCAAATATTTTAACATTCTTATTATATAGCTTTCTGGACAGTTTGCTCCCAGACACACATTCAGGATAAACACACACTCAACATTAAGTGGTTATTTATTTTTCAGGTTTAAAAGGTTTCAAACTATGTATGTACAAACTAAATAAAACAAACTACCCTCAGAGAATCACTGTAGAACAGAATCCATAAATACACAAGGTCTGTTTTATAGGACAAGAAAGATGATAACGTCATCAAATACAAGGAAAAACATCCAAGAGAGATGTAGGCAGATTAGACCATCTTAACAAAGCATATATTAACTAGGACCAGGACAAACCCCTACAGGTCAGAGCAAAATTTCTTTTCTATGCCTCCCAACTGCCTGGCTTTCCTTTTCTGGGTTGTGTTGCGTACTTCTGAGTCACCAGCCTCTGGCAGATCATCAGGCATCTCTCCCTCATCAGCCTGAGAAGGAGCAGATAAGGTAAAATGTGAGGTTCACACCAGGAACCAGGATGGAGAACAATGAAGTGCTGTAATATTATTTCCAAGTACTTCTTTGTGGCTTCTTGTATATGATTATTTCCTTCAAATGCATCTTTCTCAATCTTTTGTATGTTTTAAATTTTTATTTCTTTTCACAAGTAACTGTTACTTAACTGAATCTGAAGGATGTTCTAACTCAGTAAGAACCAGAATACGCCAATCTTTCTGTTCCTACAATTTATATTGTTAAATGAGGAAGTTCTATCAACATAAACTGGAGAAATTTTCCTTCTTCCTTCTATGAATGGTCCCATAAGAAATGTTAATTTCCCCCTCTTTCCTATTTCTCTCTCACTCCTTCCTGATTCCTGCAGTAGTCCTTTCTTGTATTAAAAAAGAAAACTTTAAAAAAAGAATTAGTCACCTCTATCTAACCTTGCTACCTCCAAGAATATAAAAAAAATTAAGCAGATGCTGCCTGCCCTCTAGTGTTGTCAAAGATGAAAAAATATACTGTTGGTTGAGTTACTAGGCTATTTTGTTGAATACCTATTTAGAATGTTGTAATAGGGGGGCACCTGGGAGGCTCAGTGGGTTGGGGCCTCTGCCTTCAGCTCAGGTCATGATCCCAGGGTCCTGGGATCGAGCCCTGCATCAGGCTCTCTGCTCAGCGGCGAGCCTGCTTCCTCCTCTCTCCCTCTCTGCCTGCCTCTCTGCCTACTTGTGATCTCTGTTTGTCAAATAAATAAATAAAATCTTTAAACAACAAAAACAAAAAAGAAAGTTGTAATAGGAGAAAAGACCAATCAGCTACTCTAGAATACAGTACAAATTTGGCAAAGTTAATAACCACTTATGCATTTACAGATAAATACACTTTTAACAGGTTAACAACGGAAGCAGAATCAGAACTGTACAATCATCATACCTTCTGTTTCTGTTTTGCATGCTTCTCTGTCCACTGCCTGGCATTCTTGAGGAAGACTGGCTTATTATATTTAAATTCCGAGGACTGAGACAAAATCAAAGACAAGTCAATGGAGAGAAAAATAATCTGTAATGATTAAGTTGCAGCTGCCATAAACGAAAAGTCAGAGGTATGAAGAAAGTAGGACGTGTGCTGCAGAGGCAAAAAGGATACTTACTATGTCGGCCATGAGTGGGTCATCAGGGTTGGGTTCAGACATGAGCAACTGAATAGAAGTCAGGACGGTTGCAATGTTGAGGGATGGTCTCCAGGCACCCTATACACAGACAGACAGGCAGCTGCTTTTGTATTCCTAAGAATGTGATACTCTAATTCCAGTTTTATAGATGAGAACCACAGAATGTTGTGTCCACCCTTTACCCACAACTCACTTTTGGTGGCAATTTGAGGACATCTAAACAAATCCTTCCAGCAGAATCAATGTTTGGATGATAGATCGGAGTCAGAAATCGGATCTGAGGAGGTTCAAAGGGGTACCTTTGAAAGCACAGGACAATAGAGGTTTTTTATTAAAGTACTTGTTTCTTTATAAACATATATTATAAAGAGCTTCCTGGTGACTCATCAGGGTTGCCTTTGAGAGGCAAATACTTTTTCTCCTCAAATTTTTATTATGAAAACTTACAAACAATAGAAAAGTTGAAATAACAGCATTACAAACATTCCTGTACCCACCACCTAGATCAAGCCACTTTATCCTGTGAATGCTTCAGCACATATTTCCCAAGAATAAGGCTGTTCTCCTATATAACTGCAATACTATCAATATATCTATAAAAAAATTAAAAATATATTCCCCAATATCATCTACTATTCTTATTTCCTTAATTGCCACCCCCCCCGTTTTTTTACAGAGAAGTTTTAAAAAACAGAATCAAATTAAAATTCATACATTGCGGTTTTTTTTTTTTTGAAAGATTCATTCATTTGAGAGAGCACACGCATGAGAGTGAGCGTGTGCGTGTGGGGCAGGGGGAAGGGGTAGAGGGAGAGGGAGAATCTCAAGCAGACTCCCCACTGAGCACAGAGCCCAACACAGGGCTCAATACCACAACCCTAGGATCATGACCTGAGCCAAAATCAAGAGTCAGACACTTAACTAACTGAGCCACCCAGGTGTCCCCACTGCATTTAGTTATTATGCCTTTTTAGTGAGACACAAACCTTGGAAAATTCCCAGCCGATTTTTAGAATTGATATATCACATGATTATCAAGCTACTTCTCTCAGGACATTAACAAGTTTGGCCAGAATCTGATCTAGTGAAAAGACATCTACATGTCAACAGTTAGACATTCATTTCTTCTCTTCCCCATTCTGCACAAAACTACAACTACAACTCACCCGATGAGAACCTTAAAGGAGACCTGAATTAAGAGGGGCCTTAACATAGACAGAAAGTAGAATGGTGGTTGCCAGGTGCCGAGGGGAGGAGGAGCTGGCAAGTTACTGTTGAATGGGTATGGAGTGTCAGTCTGGGAAAATGAAAAGGTTTTGGAGGTGGATGATGGTAATAGGTGATTAATAATGTGAATATACTTAATGCCATGAACCAAACAGTTAAAATGGTTTAAATGATCAATTTTATGTTATGTATATTTTAGCACGATGAAGAAAAGAGGGGACTTAGATAAGATCTAGCTCACTTTTAGAGAAGGAATTTGAACTCCAGAGATAAAATAACTTGCCCAAAGTCACATTACATCATAAGACTAGGATTAAAACCTAGGACCTTTAACTCCTAACCATATAACCATACTCTACCCTCTAAGTTTAGAATCTAATTCACACTGGGCACCTGGGTGGCTCAGTTAGGTGTCCAACTCTTGATTTTGGCTCAGGTCATGATCTTTGGGTTGTGAGATTGAGCCTCACATTGGGTGTGGAGCCTGCTTAAGATATTCTCTCTCTCCCCCTCTGCCCTTAGCCCACTCTGCATGTGCTTGCTCTTAAAAAAAAAGAAAAGAAAAGAAAAAAGAAAAAGAAAAAGAAAAAAAAATCTAATTCACACTAACCTCTCGGGAATGGTAACTTCCAGTTTGAAAACACCTTTTTCATAAGGTGTGTCAGCTGCACCTAATATTTCTTTAAAGAAAAAAAAAATTAAGAGGTAATCAGATGATTTGAACGATCACAAAAGCTGGTCTAGGACAGTAATTCTCTCTTAGGGCTTTAACAAGTTTCTCATGCAATACACCAATGTAGCCAAAATGTTGATGGCGTCAAACAAAGGACAGACAGAAGATCAAACAGAAGTTGGACAGTACTGACCACAGATCAAATATAAGCCGCAGTTTTGTTTTGTCTGTACTGCAGTATTCTAATTATTTATGTTTCCTGTCTGGCCTCACAGATATTTGACATGGTGAGGTTTGGTCTAAACACTGCTTCAGAGCTAATGCCCTGAATCTTGGGCATTGAATCATAATCTTGGCTATGAATCAGCAAAAGGTATAATAAAAGGCCAATGAAGAAATGTCAAGCAAACCTCTTATACACGTAAACAAATTAGGTTTAGAACGCTGGTAAGGTAATTTGACCTTGCCACTGCTCTCTACTTTAGAATACACAAATGTTCAGATTTTAGCACAATCTTCAATAGGGTCGTCATACGCATGACATGATACCTACGAGCTTGAAGATCATCCATTTTGTCCTTGTCTTGCCAGCAAGTGATGCCTGGGGGTGGCTCTGTGGCTAACAAGTTCAGTTCTCTCTTTAGACGTGAAGCTCTCTGCATGGTCCCCAAGTAGAAGGAACTGTACACGGTTCACTGCACCACACTAGAAGCTGGCTGGGATTCACTAGGGAGAAAAGGGGCAACCATGAAACAGTCAGCAAAGGTGACTCGAGTTTTTAGCACATGGCTTCAGTTTAGTGAAAAGCAAATCAAATTCTTCATTTTAATCTCTATTTTAAGAAAGGAATCTCATTTCCTTCCTGTTATCTATTCAAGCACATTTTAAAAATAAGGATTAAAGGGGCCCCTGGGTGGCTCAGTGGGTTAAAGCCTCTGCCTTCACCTCAGGTCATGATCTCAGGGTCCTGGGATGGAGCCCCGCATCGGGCTCTCTGCTCAGCAGGGAGCCTGCTTCCCACCTCTCTCTCTGCCTGCTTCTCTGCCTACTTGTGATCTCTCTCTGTCAAATAAATAAATAAATTCTTTAAAAATAGGGGCACCTGAGTGGCTCAGTGGGTTAAGCCTCTGCCTTCGGCTCAGGTCATGATCTCAGGGTCCTGGGATCTAGTCCCGCATCGGGCTCTCTGCTCAGCAGGGAGCCTGCTTCCTCCTCTCTCTCTCTGCCTGCCTCTCTGCCTACTTGTGATCTCTCTCTGTCAAATAAATAAATAAAATCTTTAAAAAAAATCTTTAAAAATAAAATAAATTTTAAAAATTTAAAAAATAAAGATTAAAAATGCAAAGCGTTCTACAAACAATAAAAACACAAGTTTCCAATTAACATGTTTCCACTGATAAATTATAAACTTATGAGGTAGAGCCTGGGTCTAATTTTGCCCCCCCACTACATCCTCAGTATACCTGGCATAGAAAAGGCTTGACAAATATTAGCTGTGGGAGGAAGTCTATATATGCTTTGTAAGGAGAGCAAGGAATGATGATGGAGATAGTCTCACTCTGAGATATTTGTAAGTGAATGCTTAAATGTGTGAGGTTTTCTCCATGTATTTTGGATGCCACATCCTCCCAATTCTTCAGTATTTCCAATCTTTTTCCCATCAACATTCAAAGATGCTCAAAATCTCTCTCATCTAAAACAAACACCCACACACTCAGCACCCTTTCTAACTCTAGTTTTCCCTTTAGCTGCCAAAGGATACCGATCTTTTGATATTATGAGTTACATATACTATCTCCCAGTTTGTGGCATGTCTTTCCCCTTTATTCATGTCTTTTGACAGTCACACAACTGTTAACTTTAACATAATCAATTTTAAAACATTTTCCTGTACACTTACACTTTCATGTATTAAATTTTTCCTTATCCCCAAACTTAGATATTTGTTTAAATTTTCTAAATGTTTTACAGTTTTGCTTTCACATTTAAGTCTTTAATCCAGTAGGAATTGATTTTTGTGTATAATGTGAGGCAGAGGACCAATTTTGGATCTTTTCCTCCATATGAAGAACCAATTGTCCTAGTCCTTTTTATTGGAAAGTCCACCATTTCCCTGCTGATATGGTCATAAACTAAATTTGCATATATGTGTGGATCTGTTTTGGGATTTTTCAGTTTGTTCCACTGATCAACTGGATTATTTTTGAGCCAATACCTGTTTTAATTACTGTAACTTATTAATAAGACTTGACATACAGCAAGTTGGGTTCCTCCACCTTGTTCTTTTTCTTCAGGAATGTCTTGGTTATAATTTTTTTTTAAGATTTTATTTATTTATTTGACAGACAGCGATCACAGGCAGAGAGAGGGGGGAAGCAGGCTCCCTGCTGAGCAGAGAGTCTGATGCGGGGCTCAATCCCAGGACCTTGACATCATGACCTGAGTCGAAGGCAGAGGCTTTAACCTGCTGAGCCACCCAGGCGCCCCTGTCTTGGTTATTCTTGATCCCCTGCTCTTCCATGTGAGTTTTAGAATCACCTCATATAAGTCCACACATATATACATCTCAGGATCTGGTTCTCAGCTTTGTAAACTGAAAACCGGACTTGGCAGTAAATCTAGATTCGGTAGGGCTTACTCAGAAAGGCTTAAACGTTAAAAGGTCAATTTATTAATTTGTACAACTATGATACAATTTTTAATTTTAATCCCATTCCCTCCTTAAGCTATTTCTATTTGGAAAACTAATTATAACCAGAAGATTACCTGGTGGGCACAGACTGTCATTATTAGATCGTTGTTATGATAATCATACACTTAGATTGAGGCCATCTATCTCCACCACCGGGATGTTTAAAGGAGACTAACTTTGTGTATTGGTTAGGTAAAGACATTCTCTTGAATTGTGCTGCAGACAGAATGGTCCTTTGGACCTTCCTTTTCTAATCTCCAGGCTTGCTGCTCCTCCACAACTCAAAAACTCTTCCAGAAATATTTAAATAAGATTAATAATACAACAGGTGAATTAAATTGTCAAACAGAATTACAAGACAAGTCTTTCATATAAATTATTCTTTTAAGTACTTTCAAATTTCCTTAGACCCTCATAAGACCGTCTTTTGGAGGCAAGTATTTCATTGGATAATAGAATTAATTAATTCCATTGGATAATTAATCTCGCATTTTATATACAGATCCTTACTCCTTTTCTCAGGAAGCAGATGCTGAGAAAGCAACCACAATAAGACAAGGATCCACAAGAAACAGAGGGTACCTTTATGTAAAATGAGAACCCAGGGGAAAGGGATCAGAACAGGGGTGAGGAATTTTAAGCAAGACAGTTTCTCTAATGGGGGCAACCAGACCCCAGCCTCACTATATTAACACAAATTGGTATATGGCCCTCCTTGGCTCAAAAGCCATCAATTACTGAGTAGTTTCTGGGCACACAGATTCTTTACAACCAAACCCCAACTTCATATCCCGTAACTACTCCCCACAAACTTGGGCTTCAGCCACACCGACTTTTTTTTTTTTCCCCTTTTAAGATTTTATTTATTTATTTGACAGACAGAGATCACAAGCAGGCAGAGAGGCAGGCAGAGAGAGAGGAGGAAGCAGGCTCCCTGCTGAGCAGAGAGCCCCATACGGGGCTCCATCCCAGGACACTGGGATTATGACCTGAGCAGAAGGCAGAGGCTTTAACCCACTGAGCCACACCACACCGACTTCTTTTTGCTGCCCATTCTCATTCTCTTTCACACCTACAGACATTACACATGAAATAATCACTTCTTGCCTTTCTGTAGTAATGCATCCCAATCCTTCACTACTTTCAACTGTCACCCTCTATGCGCTTCCACACCAACGTGCACCGGGAGTTGTTATTCATTTCTGACAGCTTCTCGTGCGGCAAAAATCCCTGGAGGACGGGTGTAGTCACCGTATTTTAATTTCTAAGTCAGCTATGCCCCGAGTATGCAGCCTATTAGTAAGTTTGAATAACTAGCGGAGGAAACGTGGGTTGGGGACCAGATGGTGAAGAAGGGAAAACGGCCTGAGCGCGGCCCGCAGCGAGCGCAGGGCGGCGGCGTCTCTTGCCCGGGGGCACACCCCTCCCTGCCGGGCAGGGGGCGGCTCGGACAACTCTGGCCGCCGCGGGGCTGTGGAGATTCCAGCAGAGCCTCCGCTCAGGAGCCGCTTCAGGAATCTCCCACATTAGGCAGAAACAGGACTCTGGTCCCTAAGACTCACAGGGACCGCCGCCAGGATGCCTTCTCTCCGTCGGGGAACCAGAAAACAGCCCTCTTACCTGTGCGTAGCCACCTCACGGCGTCGCAGCGCGCGGCCCCGCAGCTATCCACACCTGCGCACGCCCAGTCTGTTGGCGTCGCTCCGCCTCCCGACACGAGGGCTTGCGATTGGTCCGCCGCAAGGCCAGGGAGAAGAGCGCAGCTCCCTATTGGCCAGCGCTCTGAGTCTGGTTTCCGCTCACGCCGCTTTCAAATTAGAGCGCGCGTCGGACGCAGTCTCTTCGCCTCGTAGGCGGAGCTGTCTATCAGGGTGGGGGCGCTCGGAGGTTCGGGCCGGCTTCAGGACTTGGTGTGGCCCGTGCGGTGACAAGTTCGGTGACGAGGTCAACTGTCTTTGTCAGAGCGGGGAAGGAGCTGGAAATCGCCTCTTTGGAGGAACAGTGAAGGGAACCGGAGATATTTGGACTGGAATAGGGACTGCGTGATACGTCTTCATGAGGAAACTTTTACTGCGTCAAAGGATGCATCTAAGGCTAGCGGATGAAAGTTAAAGGGATGCAGAGTGTAGCCCAGTAAAGCATTCTAGCAGTGAGATCCCTGAAGAACAGAACCGGTCACTCTGGGCCGCAGTGAACTCCTTCATCACTGCTAGTGTTCTACTGGAAGTTGATGAGGGATAGTGCAAAGGGGATCCCTGCCTTGGGTAGAAGCTAAGAATAGATGGCTTCGAGGTCTTCTTCCAACTCTAAAAGTGTGGTGCTACCTGACGAAGGAAGTACCTGTTTATGGCTAAGCAGCCTTAACTTCTCGAAGTTTCTGGGCTCCGTGAGCGTTTATGGGTGACTCAGACTTGACCTGAATCTAAAGGACGCGGCTGGAACTTGACTAGCCTTTGGGGATACTGGGGGTGGAAAAACACCAGCAACACATAACACGCGCCAAACCCTCCTCTCACTGCTTTCAGCTCATTGTGTTGCTTAACGGCCAGTCTTTCAAAACTTGCAAATCAATTTAATTCTGGCCACTGCCGTGATGTCTGCATTTCGTCCAAACTGGTGTTAAGTAACACGTGGTTCCCTAAGTCCATTGCAGGCATGTTACCTCTTCTCCAGAGACCCATACATTCACTGGCTCGCTGTCCGTGATTCTACCCTGGAGACCCTCACACTGGTTGTAAGAAGGAATCGACTAAAGTAGCTTATGAATTACAAGCATAAGGAATCCTGGGACTGTCCAGTCTAATTTCTAGTCAACTGCTGGGGTTTTGCATTTATTGTTAATATTTACTCATTGTAGTCAAGTGTGTTCTGTCATAAATCTGGAGTTGGATGCTTATTTTGCTACTGATACTTTGTTTTAATTCCTTCAATGTCTTTTTTTTTATTAAGATTTTATTTATTTACTTGACAGAGAAAGACACTGGGAGAGAGAGGACACAAGCAAGGGGAGTGGGAGAGGGAGAAGCAGGCTTCCTGCCCACAGGGAGCCCGATGCAGGATGGGGGGCCTGGATCCCAGGACCCTGGAATCCTGACCTGAACTGAAGGCAGATGCTTAACGACTGAGCCACCCAGGTAACCCCTTTTCAATGTCTTCTTTATTTTCTTCCTACCCCAAATATAATTACAGTTCTGTCTTCAGAACTGAAACTGATCACTTCCTTGATCTCTGAGATCAAGGTGGTTCTCTGAGAAATTAGTCTTTAAAATGTCTCTTAGAGAAAGCAGGAACTTTGTTGAGTCTGGTGGAGAGGAGAGATGGTATCATAAAACAAGTAAATGCCAATAATTTTGGCAACTAAACTCAAAGGATTGAATAAAAGGAAAAAGGTAAAAAGAACTCCACAGGCTAAATGTACAGTTTCCATTTGTCCACCAGAGGGAGGTATGTTAATTGGTGAGACTAGAGGCCAGGCTGGAAATTTTTCCTTACCTATGTAGGGTGTCATTGCTTTTAAAAAGGGAGCATTTTAATATTATGACTTATTTCTTAAGTGTATGTGTGGGAAGTTATTTAACAAAAGTTTCTTCACACAAGAATATAGATGCATCGTAGCTGGCTCAGTACCCTTAAAAGCACAAAAATTATATTTTATTTATACACAGGATTATTTGCCAGGATTTATCACTTTTGCATAAAAAATTTTCTTTAGTATAGAGTATTTCTAAATCTAAACTATTATATGTATATGTAATAGTTTACTATATATTTACTATATATTTATATTTACTATTTATATATTATTTATTACTTATTATTACTATATATTACTACAAATATATACTCTCTATTCCAAGTAAATCTAAACTATTATGTTTGTTTAATGGGCTGATTATATAAGTTTACTCTCAGAAAGTCCTGGGGGAAGATGTTACAGGAAAAAAAGCTAATGTGATTTTAATTTTGAAAACCTTTTTGAGCCATTATACACAGATAAATTTGGGGGTTTTTTTTGTGGCATAACTTTTTTTTTTGGTTGAGCCAGTTAAATTAATTAGATTATAATAATTATTACTTTCATTTATGCTAAAATACTTTTATTTATACTAATTATTACTTGCTTTTTGTAATCATGTAGCTGAAGATACATTCCTCTCCTTCCAGGTAGGGATGCACTTAAATTATCCAAGGAATTTAGGACAAGCTCCAAAGAGGGTATTACATAATCTAACAACTTCAGTGGAAAAAAATAAGTAAATAAATTAAATATAGTAAGGAAGTATTTCCTGGAACTTCCTAATATTGAGATTGAATTCTTCCTGTTGAAATTTAAGTTTACTTCTTAAGAATAGAAGGATTTAACTTAAACTTGGCCAATTTTAGCATATTTATACAACTGGAGCCATATAGTTCTTCTTCCCTGATTCTGAATGTGAAGATAGTATAACCAAAAGAAATGTAACATTATTGATCCTTGAAAATTTTACCCCTGGGGGGCCTGGGTGGCTCAGTGGGTTAAGCCTCTGCCTTCGGCTCAGGTCATGATCTCAGGGTCCTGGGATCCAGTCCTGCATCAGGCTCTCTGCTCAGCAGGGAGCCTGCTTCCTCCTCTCTCTCTCTGCCTGCCTCTCTGCCTACTTGTGTCTCTCTCTGTCAAATAAATAAAGTCTTAAAAAAAAAAAGAAAGAAAAAGCATTTTACCCTTGTTAAAAATTGTTATTACAAAACCATTATGTTGGGGCGCCTGGGTGGCTCAGTCAGTTAAGTATCTGCCTTTAGCACAGGTCGTGATCCTAATGTCCTGGGGTCAAGCAGAGAGACTGCTTCTCACTCTCCCTCTGCCTTTCCCACTGCTTGTGCTCTTTCACTCACTCACTGTGTCAAATAAAGTATTTATTTTTTTTAAAGATTTTATTTATTTATTTGAGAGAGAGTGCATGAGCAGGGGGAGGGACAAAGAAGGGGGAAAGGGAGAAGCAGACTCCCCACTGAGCAGGGAGCCCAATCATGACCTGAGATGAATTGAAGGCAGTCGCTTAACAGACTAAGCCACCCAGGCATCCCCACATCTTGATTGTTTTATTACACATTGTTATTCACTGTTTACAAAGACTCTGTAGTAAGAAAATTAACAATTACAAAGTATTTAAGAATACCTAATTAAAACATATTTTGGACAGACACAGTATTCTTTTTTTTTGTTTTTAAGATTTTATTTATTTATTTGACAGACAGATCACAAGTAGGCAGAAAGGCAGGCAGAGAGAGAGTAGGGGAAGCAGGCTCCCTGCTGAGCAGAGAGCCCGATGGGGGGCTCTATCCCAGGACTCTGGGATCATGACCCGAGCTGAAAGCGGAGGCTTTAACCCACTGAGCCACCCAGGCACCCCCAGAAACAGTATTCTTAAACATAGTATTTTGCATGTGCATGTCATTTTTCATTTAATTCTCAGTTCATCTCAGGGGAAGTTGAGGCACCCACAAATGTTCACAATGGAATATAATAAAGTTTCCCTTTAGAATGTCCTAATCACTTTTGTAATAATTTTTAATGAAAAATTTTAAACACGCAGAAGACTATTTGAAAACTTACAGAATCTAATAATTATATATGCTCTCTTTCACTATGGACAGCACATTTAATTATATTTTGTCCAGGGCTAAGGCTGTGGGAGTGCGTATAGGTATTAAATCAATTATATGGGTTTTATAACAAAGTTCACTGTAAATATGAAAATGTCCTGTTTGCTGCCATAGGAGTTTAGTATGCCCATTGTTGTCTTTTTGTAACTTTGGAGGGAAAATTCCCAAAAGACCAGGTATCCACTCTGTCTCCTAAGAATTTAAGATCCAGTAAAGGAGTAGAGAAGGAGGAGGGAGTAAGAAAGGAAATTACTATTAATTAGTATATTAATGAACTGATGTGTACCAAATATAGTACTAGGTAGCCTTGCATGTATTATATAATCCACAGGACTATTCTGTGAGGTATTACTATTCCCACTTTACAAATCAGGAAACAGGATCAAGGAAAACAAGTAACTTGTTTAGGGATGTGAGTTCAATTTTAATTGAAAGCTTTCATGTTCTTTCCACCATGGTTGGATGCATCCTTTTCTGGATCTTTTAAGGGCCTAAAATATAAGTGATTCATTGAAAGAATTTATGCATAATATATGACATATTATGACAATGTATGTATCCATGCTCCTCCTCCCCATGCACCTTTACATTTACTGTGATTAATATACGGTAATGTATTATACGCTGTAATGTAAATAAAATTTAGATTTAGAACCAGGGAATAGATTTGAGTTTTTCGAGTATTTTATGTCTAGTTTTCCCCAACAGAAAATAGGGATAATTACTGCTTCTTTTCCACTTCAAAGAACTGATGTGATAATTAGGGAGCCAAGATTAGTCACAACAGGAATAAACTACAATTCCCGAAAGGCTCAAAGAGGCTGACGCCGGTCTGGGACACGGTTCCAGCTTTAGGGCAAAGGTGACCCCTCTGGCTCCCGCGGCCAAGTAGGGAGCAGCCGGTCCTCGCCTCTTCCCTGAGGCATCCAGGGATTTGTAGTTCCCTCAAGGCCATGATCTGCCGGTAGGGCCCGTCTCTCACTACAAGTCCCGTGATGACCAGAGGCGCGGGCAGCGCCTGCGTGTTGAAGCCGAGGGAACCGTGCGGGCGGTGCTACTGGCGGGAGGAGTAAAGATGGCGGTGCTGGGGTCTCCGCCTTCTGCTCCGGGCTGAATCGCTCTGAGGGAAGCTGCAGCGGCAACTGGGGCAGCAATAGCAATCCAGGGGTGGTGAGTTTCAGCAGCAGGTGCGGAGGTCGGAGCAATGGCGGAGCTGGAGCACCTGGGCGGGAAGCGGGCAGAGTCCGCGCGAATGCGGCGGGCTGAGCAGCTTCGGCGCTGGCGGGGCTCGCTGACAGAGCAGGAACCCGCGGAGCGACGAGGCGCGGGGCGGCAGCCGCAGACTCGTCGCGGGAGCCCCAGGGTCCGCTTCGAGGACGGTGCTGTTTTCCTGGCCGCTTGCTCTAGCGGGGACACCGACGAGGTGAAAAAGCTTCTGGCCAGAGGTGCGGACATCAACACGGTCAACGTGGACGGCTTGACAGCCCTGCACCAGGTAACTCCCTTTTCGGTCGGATAGGCGTCGAGTCTCCTACAGATGAGACTGTGACCCCTGCGGGCCGCCCATGGGGAGTGTTAGTGTCACCACCAAGCTCTCCTGCACGGACACTGGTCCTTTGGGGCTAGTCGGTTTCATTCCCGTACAGCTTGCTCCACTAATCAAGTCTTTTTCCGACCCCAGGGTCTCTACCTGAAGGAGTAGTGTCACCCCACTGCCTGGTCAGTGTTTGTATTTCCCTCCACCTACTTGAGTTGTCATGGTTACTGATGATTTGGTCGCTGGTGTTATCCCTATAGATTAGTCATCTTCACTCTCTAGTTGCTGTGCCTGTACACCATGTCACTCGTATAGGCATCGTCAATGTCATCTGATGCCTTTTCAGAAAATTCAGTTTTCTGTTTGTGTGGCCCTGTTATCTTAGATCATTCAGAGAGTCAACTCCTATATTAAAGGAAGCAGATCGTCTGAAACCATACCTCTTGTTTTGCTGGTTTGTAATGATTCATAAACAGCTAGTGTCTCCCACAGGCTCCTAGAACACCTTTGACCTCTTTGTTACGTGTGTCTTTTTAGGAGTATTACCTCCCTAAGAGCTTCCTATGGAGAAACTGAATACTTCTGAATACCTACTGAATCACTTACGTTTGTTTGATACTTGTGGAAGTCTTTTTTTTTTCTCAAAGCTTTTTATAAAAATCATATGCCCTATATATACCTGTAGGATATGGGTTGTGGCTATAACTTAACAGTGTTGTGCTTAGTAATAACACTCTTACTGCCCTCATCTTATGCGACAGTATTCTTACTTATGCAGTAATGTTCAATACATTCTGTCATAACTAACTCCCGCTTCCCTCCCCTAATGGAACTACATTCCTTATTTTGGTGAGCTGAGAGCTGGTCACCCACTCCTAATCTTTCTTATTTTTTTTTTTTCCTGCCGTGTTTACAAAGTAAATGTGTTGGCATGAGAATCCACTTCTAAATAATAATTCCATTTTGTGTCATACCACTTACTGAATGTATTAGCCAATAGCCTAAAATTATCCCTTACCATGTTTGCAACCCTTCTCTTTCAGATGGAAGAACCTTCTCTTCTTTTCATTCTGTTTGTATCTGGGTTTTTTTTTCCCCCTGTTTATAATAGTGGCCCACCTAAGGTAGCAAGCAACATTTGTGTAGTTGTTTGCTGTTTAAAATTCTTATGTATGTCTTCCCCTATGTGGATCTCAGTAGTGATTCTTGAAGTAGGTGTGGCAAGTAGTGTTGTAACTCCCATTTTACAGATGAGGAATCTGAAGCTTGGAAAATTGTTACTTGTGCAAGATTAGAAAAGGAACAAATTGCCCTTAGGCATTGATTTTTCAGACTTAAATTCCAGAGCTTTATATCTCACCTAATAAGGAGCTGAATATAAATAAGCTAGATGCTAAGAGGGCCATATGCATTATTTTAAGTTTCTGGACTCTTTGAGAAGGTGAATATTTATTTTTCAAATATATTTGGAATGTTAAGGAGATGGAGATCTGGATTCTGGAAGGAACTGTTTCTTGGGTTCATAGATGATAGAGAAATAGAATCCAGCTTTCTGGTCCATGTGCTCCTTTACTGAGTCACCATTCTGTCAAAGCACAGTTTTCTTAGTGAAATTCAGGAGCCCTGTTTCTTCTAAGGTGACTCTGCTACTTGACTCTGGTTCTTACTGTATACATTTTAGTAATGCCCTGAGAAAGGCACGTGCTTTGAGGTCACTCGTAGAGCTTCTTCTCACACAAGGTAACCACTCTTCTGATCCCTTCTGAGACTGACTTTCTTGGTGCCTTTCCTTCTGTCTTAACTACCGTCCCAAGTTGTGAAATACAACTTCTCTCACTTTATATGCTGTTCACATTCAGTTATCTCTTGAAACAGGAGAGGAAGGAGATGACAGCTATGAGATTTTTAAAAACAATGACACCTGCATAGGCAATGTAGGGATTTGTCCCTGTTTATGGGTCTGACAGTGAGTTGAATTGAATAGGTATACTTAATACTAGACAAATTCAACTGAAGATTAAGCTGCTTCAAGATTTGGAGCCAAACAAACCTTCTGTTGAGAAACTATCTCTTTGTTTGAATCCAGACAAGGGGCCTTTATTGGCTCAGGAACTCTTTTACAAGTCAGTTTCCGTGGAGTGACAGTATGTTTCTCCATGGTCTGAAGAACTCTTAAGGTATATAAAAGGTTATATTCAAAATGTGAGACTGGAGCTGCCAGTAGTGGAACAACTTACTTTGCGACTGATTGTCCTTCTGTGAAATGGAGAGTGGTACAATTATCTGAATTATTTAGTTAAAATATCCATCGGTTATATAAACACTGTATGAATTACGAGGACAATTGCTTTCTTTCTCCCTTCTGTTTGGCCATGGTCTCTTGACCAACTGTGAATTACCATCTTGGCATGTTGGAAGAAACCCCCAGGTGATAGTGGTGGTTGATTTTTCTCCTCCCCCAACAAGGTCACAGTAAATGATTTACACTTCAGGTTATGGTGCCTTGATGCTACTTTTGACTTAGAGACCTTCCTTTCTTGGCAGCCTTTGCTTAGACCACGAGGTGCTTGAATCAATGATAAGCTCCAGGGGGCCTATTAATAATACTTGAAATAGACTGAGGTAAGAAATATCTCAAAGGTTACACCTTCTCTGATGAAAGCCTTGGAAACTGATGCAGACTAACTAAACTTGGGTGAGTAAATTGTATATGCCCTTAGTATCCCAGAGTTAACAATGGAAATTAGCCATTACTCTGATTATCTAAGCCGTGAAAGTGTTTGTTTGCTCACAGAGGAATTCCCATTTCATTTATTTATATACACTATCAGTCATGACATATGGGTTAATATAGTTCTGTGTGAGGTGGTACTTCTTAAAATTTCTTTTATTTTTATTTATTTATTTTGCAAGGGGTGATTGTTATCACCTATTTTGGTATCCTTAGTATTACAATCTCGGGGGCTCTAGGTGTAGATACAGGCTCTTAAAACTATATCTGTCAAATTGTTGGGCTGCTGTAAGAGGCAAGTGCTTGCTTTCAGAAAGGAGATTTTCTGGGATTTGTTAGAATGAGTGCCTGCATATTTCTTCAAAACATATTTTACTGGCACGTATCTGTGTTGGGTGTAATGGATTCTAATGTCAGTCCACACAGAGATGAGGATGATTCTGTACTTGATTCAGAAACTCAGGTCAGTTTTGTAGTGGTCTCAGAGTCCAAGTTTGGGGATACCCCAGACTGGAATTCAACTCCTAGTATTTTCTGTTATTCTACAGCTGCCTCCATCTGACCCTGTAGCCTCAGGGAGATTAAAATGATCTATCTCTCTAGAAGACAGAAACAGATGAGGGAAGGAGGAAAGGCAGAGCAATTTATATTCAGAGTAAGACACAATAAGACAGAAGAAGACTAGGATGGTAATGTGTTCAGTTCAATACAAAATAGTATGTATATGTGCCAACAGGGGTGGTGAAACAAAACTTTGTATTCTTTGTAGTTTGTTTTTAAGTACTCTCTCTGCCCGATGTGGACCTCAAACCCATAACCCCAAGATAAAGAGTCTTGCTCTATCTACTGAGCCAGCCAGGTGCCCCTAAAACTTGTATTCTTAACCCTTTCTCTTTTATTACAAGTTCATTACTTATTTCCCTTATAGTTCTGCTTGTGAGATGCTTTACCTCACCTGTGTATATTGATGAATTCAGTTCAGTGTCAGGACCCAAGGCAATATGGGATTAAGCGCCTGGGTGGCTCAGTGGGTTGGGCCGCTGCCTTCGGCTCAGGTCATGATCTCAGGGTCCTGGGATCGAGGCCCACATCGGGCTCTCTGCTCAGCAGGGAGCCTGCTTCCTCCTCTCTCTCTGCCTGCCTCTCTGCCTGCTTGTGATCTCTCTCTGTCAAATAAATAAATAAAATCTTTAAAAAAAAAAAAAGAAGAAGAAGAAGATCCTGTTGGCTTCATTATTGTGGATCTAGAACAGTAATCCTGAGTCATTTAGTAGTTTACCTCTTTCAGTCGGTTATGATGTATCAGACTATGTCGGGCACCTGGCTCCTTGCCTTATGAGTATTAGTCCCAAGTTTCCATGCTATAATGGACCTCAAAGCCAGATTTGAAAAATAGGCTTATTTTTATGGTGGGGTGTTTTTTTGTTTTGTTTTGTTCTGTTTTGTTTTTGAGTATAGAAGCAAGTTACTTTTATTTGTTCCCTAGCCAGATTTTTGTTGCCCATTCTTAAAGTCCTTTAGAGTAGCAGTATACTATCATTTGGGCTTATAGAATCTTCTCTGTGAATATTTTTAAATAGGCAAGCTGTCAGTGTGTTTGGTTTAAGCATAATTCTGCTAAAGGTAGAAGGTTGGATCGGTCTTTTTGGTAAATTAAAATTAAGTCATTGTTTGCCTATTTTTATTTTTAAGTATTTTTAAATTAAAGTACACTTTATTAGGATGCCTGGATGGCTCAGTCGGTTAAACGTCTGCCTTTGCTTAGGTCATGGTCCCCAGGTTCTGGGATCAAACTCCAAGTCAGGCTCCCTGCTTAGCAGGGAGTCTGCTTCTCTCTCTCTCTCTGCAGCCCCCCTTGCTTGTGCTTGCTTTCTCTCTCTGTCAAATAAATAAAATCTTAAAAAAAAAGTATAGTATATATACATTAAAATTCACCTTTTTGCATGTAGGGTTCTGTGAGTTGTGACAAGTACATGCAATTGTGTAGCCACTATCGCAAATCAACATATAGAATATTATCATTATCTCCAAGATTTCTTTGTCCTCCTTGTAGCTACCTCCTCCTCCCACCCTCAGCCCCTGGCAGCCATTCATCAATGTTCTGTTCCCATAACCACAATGCCCTATAGATGAATCGTACAGCATGAAACCTTTTGAATCTGGCTGCTTTCATTTGCTGTAATGCATTGACATCCATCCATTTTGTCGCATGTCAGTAGCTCACTGGTCTTTATTGCTGAGTGGTTTTCCAGCATATGGAAGTACTACAGTTATCCATTCACCAGTTGAAGGACATTTGGATTAATTCCAATTTTTGGTAATAATGAATAAAGCTGCTAGAAATATTTGTGTACACATTGGTGGTGTGGGCATGTTTCGTTTCACTTTGGTCAAATTCCTAGCAGTGGGATAACTGAGTTCTGTTGCAATGAATGTTTAACACTTTTTAAAAAGATTTTTATTTGTTTATTTACTTGAGAGAGAGGGGTAGGAGTAGAGGGAGAGGGGCATGCAGACTCTGTGCTGAGCGCAGAGCCTGGGGCGGGGCTCCATCCCATGACCCTGAGATCATAACCTCAGCCGGATGCTTAACCGACTGATTCACCCGAGTGTCCCAGGGAATGCTTAACTTTAAAAGAAACTGCCAAACTGTTTTCCAGAGTGCCTCTACCATTTTGCGTTCCACCTAGCAATGCATGAGTTCTAGCTGCTTTGCAGCCTTACCTCTACTTGGTATTATCATTTTATTTGAACTATTCCAATAGTTACATCGTGATATGTCGTTTTTAATGACAGTAGTAAGAATAGTAGTAACGTACTTTTATTTTTGTCTGGAGTTTATAGAGATAGGGAAACTGAGACACTGCCCCTGGTCACACAGATAATAAATGGCAGAGTGAGAATTTAAGCCCAGCAGTCTGACCGGAGAATTCATGTTCCTAACTTTATATTGTCTCTTACTGGACTAAATTACTTCTCATTCTAAAAAAATTAGAAAATGAAATTATAAAAAAAAGTTGAAAGTAATTTAAAATCAGGCTACTCAGAGATATATACTACTAACATTTTAGTGTATTCCTTTCAGGGTTTTTATTTTTTAACATTATACTGGGTTCATATGTATGGGTATAAGAGCATATTTACAAAGTTGGTATTATATACTGTCTTCTGATTTTTTCACTTAACTTTCCTTGTAATTGTTTTCTTATGTCACTAAATGTGCTTTGGAAGTAAAATTTTTGACATTTGAATAGTATTTGGATATGCTTTACTATATTATCTTCCTTGTTAAAGGTTTTATTAGATTGTTCAATTTACTGCTAATATTGAATGCCTAATAACAGATTCTAAGTCTGTGTTAAAGTGTATGTTTATTGATAGATATAGTTTCTTCCCTAAAGAAACTTAGTCTGGTTTGGAGATAGATAAACCAAAAACAATTACTTTTAGAGTGATAATTTCTATGATGACAGGGAAAGATGCTTTCCTAAGTGGAGGGACGAAGGAAGACGGTCCATGATGATGGAACAATGTGGGCAGGGAGATAGGAAGAGGTGTGGTGTGCAGGCAGAGGGGACTCAGTGGAGGAGTCCTAATGGATGCATTTGGAGGGTTAGGAAATGGGTGAGGATGACATCCTAGAAGACTTTGAGCATCAAACTCCAGGCCAAGAACGCTTGATGGAGTTCTTAGCAGACGACTTTTTGTGGGTTTGGGTAGGGAAGTTAACCCAACCAAAGCAGCATTAAGGAATATGAGGCTACATTTGGATTTCAGAGTGAATGGAAAGATGCTGATGAAAGAACCAGCCGAGAGAATGCAGATGAGAAAGGAAAGTATAATACAGTTCTAGCCTGTGAGTCTGAAAGAATTTTGTTACTCCAGTGGATATAGGAGTCAGTCTAATTTTGGACCGAGGAGCTCTGAAGACATCCAAGTAGAAATACCCTGTAGGCATCTATGATTCAAAGCTAATCACCACTTCCCTATCTAGGCTCCAGTTTCCTCATATTTAAATGAGAGTTGGCGATTACTATAAAGGTGAGAGTTGAAGAAGTGAGTATGGAGGAGGAGAGAATATAAAAGAAAAGAACAACAACAACAACAAAACACAATTAAGTGGTAGGCAGAGGATGCAGAAGTTCCCATTAGGGCCATAGGAGTATGTGGTGGGCGGACAAAGGCCCCCTCAAAGATGTCCATATCCTAATCCCCAGAACCTGTAAATATGTTACCTTGTATGGTAAAAGAATTTTGCAGATATGATTAAGTTTAGGATCTTGAAGTGGAAGATTATTTTGGATTATCCAGAGGGAGTCCAGTGTAATCACAAGGGTCTTTATGGGAGGACAGGCAGGCAGGAGAGCAGAGTCCGTGACAGATGTGCTGATAGAATCAAGCAAGGGAGTGATCTGAGGAAGGGGCTGTGAGCCAAGAAATGCAGGCAGCTTTTAGAGGCTGGAAGAGGCAAGGAAATGGGGTCTCCCTTCAGAGTCTCAAGAAGGAGTGAGCCCTGCCAAAAATTTGACTTTAGCCCAGTGAGACTGAGTTTAGACTTCAGATCTCCAGATCTGTAAGATAGTAAGTATGTGCTGTTTTTTTTGTTTTTAAAGATTTCTATCTATTTATTGGACAGAGAGAGAGATCACAAGTAGGCAGAGAGGCAGGCAGAGAGAGAGGAGGAAGCAGGCTCCTCGCTGAGCAGAGGGCCCAATGTGGGGCTCGATCCCAGCACCCCGGGATCATGACCTGAGCCGAAGGCAGAGGCTTAACCCACTGAGCCACCCAGGCGCCCCAAGTATGTGCTGTTTTAAGCTACTAAGTTTGTAGTGATTTGTTGCAGTAGCAACAGGAAACTAATACAGAGGAGAACCAAGAAAGCACAGTGAAACTAGGGAGGAGTTTCAAGAAATGGATGGTTGATAATGTAAAGGGAAATTGAGGGGAAGACCTAAAAAAAAAAAAAAAAAAACCCAAAACCAAAACCTGTTGGACTTGGCCATTTATAATCTTGGAAAGAGAAGCTTGATTGAAAGATGTTTTTAAGGGCTTTTGTGGAGATTATTTGAAGTTTTTTCTTATTAAGGATAAGTTAATCTTTCTGTTGATTTTTGGAAAGAAAAAAAATAGATCTGCCATCAGTATGATTCTCAATGTAAATAAGGACCCAAAGTATGTGGGAAGACTCCTAAAAAAGCTGGCTTTTGACTAATTCAAAATAATGAAAATGGTTTCATTATTTGTGAGTTAAGAATATTATAGAATATTAAACTTGACTCTGGAAACAAAAAGGTTATAGTCCTATTACTGAAGGGCTAATTAGCTAGTTGAGATTATTTTATTTCCCAGTTCTGGTTTGGCCCATTTCCCACTCATTAGCACTGTCACTGGAGGATAGCCTTAGGGGAACAGTGATATGGAGGTTAGGACCAATAAAGAGTTTCTTCTGCCATTTATTCTTTCAAACTCATTTATTGAATGTCTACTTTATGCTTGACTCTGTGCTTCTTTTTGTTACTTAGCAATTCATATATTTTAGAAATGAGCTAGGATTTTGGGAATGCTTTCCAGAATAGCTGGTTCCTATTATCATTTATAATAGGAAATTGGCTACGTAGTGATTTTCTATTTTAGCATCATAGCTCTTGGGGATTGGAGGGAGAATCGTGTATTCATCAATATTTGTGATTATGTTCATCTGTGCTTGTGGATTTATACCTTTATACCTAAAGATGGTGAAAAATGGAAATTTGGGATCTTTAATAAATGTTTAGTGTTTCAACAGTAGTAATAAATCCAGATGAAAGATCTTGACCCAGAATTTTATATAGGGCAAGAAAAGCTTGCTCAATTTGTTGACTTGGGGCAGGAGGCTTTGAATGCATTGGGGATTTCTCCCCTACTTTTGAAGTGTAATTTGAAAAACCGTTTCTTAGGAGTGCCTGGCTGGTAGAGCATGTGACTCTTGATCTCAGGGTTGTAAAGTTCAAGCCCCACATTGGGTGTAGACATTACTTAAAAATAAAATCTTTTAGGGGCACCTGGGTGGCTCAGTGGGTTAAAGCCTCTGCCTTCTGCTCAGGTCATGATCCCAGGGTCCTGGGATCCAGCCCCACATCGGGCTCTCTGCTCAGCAGGGATCCTGCTTCCTCCTCTCTCTCTGCCTGCCTCTCTGCCTACTTGTGATCTCTGTCTGTCAAATAAATAAATAAATAAAATTTAAAAAAAATAAAAAATAAAATAAAATCTGGGGCGCTTGGGTGGCTCCGTGGGTTAAGCCGCTGCCTTCGGCTCAGGTCATGATCTCAGGGTCCTGGGATCGAGTCCCACATCGGGCTCTCTGCTCAGCAGGGAGCCTGCTTCCTCTTCTCTCTCTGCCTGCCTCTCTGCCTACTTGTGATCTCTCTCTGTCAAATAAATAAATTTTAAAAAATCTTTAAAAAATAAAATAAATTGTTTCTTAAATCTTGGATTTTAGATTGTAACCAGTTAGAGTAAATTTGGGAGACTTGAAGTTTTATCAAGCAACAATGAGTTTATATTCATTTCATGGGTCAATGTAATTAGAAAACTGAATCCTTATTTCTTAACATTGAAAATTGATCTGCATGTGGTTTCTTTTTTTTTTAATTAATTAATTAATTTATTTGACAGAGATCACAAGTAGGCAGAGAGAGAGTGGGAAGCAGGCTCCCTGCTGAGCAGAGAACCCGATGCGATGTGGGGCTCGATCCCAGGACCCTGGGATCGTGACCTGAGCCAAAGGCAGAGGCTTTAACCCATTGAGCCACCCAGGTGCCCTGCATGTGGTTTCTAATGCAGTATTGTAGTATGTTGTAGTTATGGGATGGGTTTGTTTAAGAATTAAAGAAGATTTTATACTTCACATTTATTTTCATTTTATTTTAGATTTTATTTATTTATTTGACAGATCACAAGTAGGCAGAGAGGCAGGCAGAGAGAGAGGGGAGAAAGCAGGCTCCCTGCTGAACAGAGAGCCCGATGCTGGGCTCCATCCCGGACCCTGAGATCATGATCTGAGCTGAAGGCAGAGGCTTTAACTCACTGAGCCACCCAGGTGCCCCTGTACTTTGCATCTTAAACATTGTCATATTGTGACAATCTTTTGAATCATATTTTGATGCAATTTTTGGAAAGTATTTTACAATGCCATGCTCGGAATACCCATGATATATATGGTATACAGCCTGGCTGTTACTTAGGAATTTTTGGTCTAGTGACCCACTTTCTTTAATTTTTTATAAACCTTTTTATTGTAGAATATTTAAAACTACAAAGTACAAAAGTAAAGAGAATAGTATAAATGAATTCTCAAAATTTACCAACTCATGGCCAGTTTTGTTTCATGTATAGGTCCTTTTCTCCTCATACGCAATCTACTGGATTATTTTACAACCAATCCTAGATGTAACATACTTTTATTTGTAAATATTTCAATATGTATTTCTAAAAGATGGAAGTATAATAAAAACATTCACAATCTCATTATTACAACTAACTATTGAACACTTAACTCCCTAAATTATAAAATATACAGCAGTGTTTCAATTTCCCTGATAGTTCATGGAGTTTTTTTTATAATTGTTTTATTTAAATTAGAATTCATGTAAGGTCTGCATGGGTTCGTATGTATCTTAAGATTCTGTTAATTTATACTTTCCTCCTCACTTTTTTTCTCTGCATCTTTTTTGTTTAAAAATAAGGGTTGTTTGTACTGTTGTTTCCCACAATCTGGATTTTACTGACTGCATGCTTGTACTGCTAACATGTTCATTTGTCTCCTATATTTTCTATAAACTGGTAGTCAGATCTAGAGATTTGATCTGATTCAGATTTGAAGTTTTTAGCAAGAATTCATCATAGGTGGTGTATATGTTTCTCTTGGGAGGCATATAGCATATAGTGATCTCTTGCTGTGCTTTAATGGCATTGATGGCCTAACAGAATTTTGACACTTCAAGACAATCTTGACTAGACCTGAATTTTAGTGATTAATTAATTTTTTAAAAGATTTTATTTGTTTATTTGACAGAGAGAGAGACAGCGAGAGAGGGAACATAAGCAAGGAGAATAGGAGAGGGAGAAGCAGGCTCCCACTGAGCAGGGAGCCCGTGATTAGTTCATTTTTATAATTATTATTACGTTTTCTTATGTTGACCCTCTAACTGGGATACCAGTGATCAACTAAAAAAATTGTGAACATTGTGAATAAAATTGTTAATATAGGTATAGCATATTGACTGTTGAAAGGGTGGATGTGGTACTAGCAAATTTAGATCCGTACTCTTCATGTGTAATATTTGTCAGTGATGATGACAATGGAGTAAACTCTCTATCACCTCTTCATATCAGTTCTTTTAACTCTCAACTGAAGTTCCCCTTATTTTGAAACAATGTCCAAAGTCCAGTTCAGTAATGTGATTTCTTGTCCCCTAAGATCACTACCAGCCCTTGACCTTTATTAGAAAAGAAAACATGAGGGGCACCTGGGTGGTACAGTCAGTTGAGCTCGAACTCTTGATTTTGGCTCAGGTTGTGATCTCAGGGTCCTGAGATAGAGCCATGTGTTGGGCTCTGCGCTCAGCCAGAAGTCTGGTTGGGACTTCCCTGCACACACGCGGGCTCTTTCCCTCTCTCTCTCTCTCTCTAAGATAAATAAATAATTTAAAAAAAAAATAAAAAAACTTGAAAGCCTCCAAAGAAAACTAAAAAAAAAAAAAGAAAGAAAAAAAGTAAATTGGCTGTACAAGGAGAGACCTTCTTAATAGGCATCTGGCCCTATAGGGGAGACGATAGGAAGAGAAGGCTCATTCCAAGTGCCACAGTTTTGGGCAGTTGACTGTAGGCAAATGATGTGCTCATCTTAGAAAATGGAGGTGACATTTGGAATATTCTTATGGAGGTTGGGCTGGCCGACTTTGTGTTGTACCCTTTGAGGCAGAGGAGAGATCTGCCCTTCTAATTGAACGTGAATTTCACGGTAGAGTATATGGTTTTATGAATTATGTTTTGTTTATATGGGGCATTTCATGAAAAACAGGTTTACTTTCTTTCTGCTTCTCTGCAGCTTTTTTGCCATCTTTCTTATTTTGGTTAGCTGTTTTTGTTCATTTACTTATTTTTTAAGTCAGTTGGCCTAGCTATGAGATACGGCTGCGAAGTGCCAAGGCGGATTGTGTTTGGGTCTTTTGGATGCAGCTTCAGTGTTGTATGATCACGACTCTTGTATTGATTTTCCTCCCAATGTTTAGATTGTTTCCCTTTCACAGTAAATAGCATGAAAAATGAGGTCAAAAGAATGACTCACCTCATTATAAATCACTAGAGGTAATGGAAAATGATTTGAAGGATGACTGAGCTATGTCCCATCTGTGGAGAATCACTGTTGGAAAGCTCCTGCAGCACAGACCCGAGTGAAAAGGCCCCGCCATTCATGTCTCACCAAGTGCCATACTGGGCTAGTATCAGGAGAATGTTACTGCTGGAACTCTTTTAAGTGCTTAGTAGTTTTTTTAAAATAGGCAACATATTTTTTATTGGCATCCATTTTCAGGTGAGAGTGGAGACTTGTTTGCCTTGATTCAGTTCTTTCTGTGCTTTAGCAGGATCACCAAGACTCAAAAGTTTTCATAGGGGAATAACTTTGAAATATAATGATTTTTATCTCTCTGTTTCTAGTCAGTATCTAAATTAAGAAGGCTCTTATCTTCATTTTTTTAAATATCAAGAGAAGAGAGAATTCCTGATCTTGTAATGTGCTTCTGTGGTTGGATCTTTAAAAAACCAGGAGTCTTTAAAAATAAAGGAAAGCTCCTTTATTAATTGTTTTTGGCCAGGTATTTATTGCATACTTCCTAGATGCCAGATCTTTTAGTAGATGCTGGGATACAGCGATGGCAAAGTCTCTGCCCTTAGGGATTCTGCAGTTACTGGGAAACTCATAGTTTTTAAAGATATAATCTGGTTCATATTGCTCCCATTTATCATTGAATCCATTTCCTATTATCCTGTTCATAGTAAAAGAGAAAAGGGTATTGATTGTTATCCATAGTTTGCCTTTCTATGTTTTTTAGATTATCAAGTGTCGGTCTTCAGCCTTGTGTAGTTCACTCCTTAGCCACCTCTAATCTAATGAACATGACCATCCGTTTAATTTAATTTAATATCAATTTCCAAATCATTAATTATTTGCTATCTCTACTGTGGATTTTTTTTTAAGATTTTATTTATTCATTTGACAGAGAGAGATCACAAGTAAGCAGAGAGGCAGGCAGAGAGAGAGGAAGGGAAGCAGGCTCCCTGCTGAGCAGAGAGCCCGATGCGGGACTCGATCCCAGGACCCTGAGATCATGACCTGAGCCGAAGGCAGCGGCTTAACCCACTGAGCCACCCAGGCGCCCCTCTACTGTGGATTTTTAAGCTCTCCAGCTCTCTTTGGGCTCAGTGATAAGAGTCAGTAATGGCTTCAGCCCTGGGGAGAACACTATTATAGGGCCACTTGAAAGTAGAGTTGTAGGACTAGCCATTATGTATTTGTTTTGTTACAGGATGATCAAATTCCAGGACATTATAGCAAAAAGAACATGAAAGGACAACATCTGATCCACCTCTGTCACTTGACAAATGAGAAATCTGAGTTCTAGAAAGAAGCTAAAAGAATGCCATAAGCATGAAACAGAAATAAAATATAATGAAATGTTTTACTTATAAAACAAATGATCCAATATCTGCTTGATATTCTTTTCTATCTATGAAAAATGAGTTTGGAAAAAAAAAAAGAAAGAAAAGATAAGTTTGGGAAAAAGTAAAATATTCTCTAAATTCTTTTAAGAACTTTTGAAGACAGATAATACCCTGTAGTGTATTTCTCTTTTGTAAGCCTCAATATGATAGAATCTTCATGTTATGATTATTCACATTTCAAGAGAATTAATCTCAGAGTTCTTTCAAAGTACTGGTTTCACATTTAATTAAGTCATCTCTGTATTTATTGTTAAGTAACATCATAACATTACAACAAAATTATATAGGGACGCCTGGGTGGCTTAGTGGGTGAAAGCCTCTGTCTTCGGCTCAGGTCATGATCCCAGGGTCCTGGGATCAAGCCCCACATCGGGCTCTCTGCTCAGCAGGAAGCCTGCTTCTCCCTCTCCCTCTGCCTGCCTCTCTGCCTACTTGTGATCTCTGTCTGTCAAATAAATAAATAAAATCTTAAAAAAAATTATCTAAAAGAAAAAAACAATTCACTAGTACAAATAACACCGTAACAATGAACTTTTTTCATTTTTCTTTGTTTCCCCCCCAGGCTATTAATTTTTACAAATGTTTTACCATGGTAGGAATCAGTGTGTCTTGATTATAGCAAGTACTATTTACTGAGTGCCCACTGTGTACCAAGAGTTGCATTATGCATTTTGCTTTTAAAACTATTTTTACATCAACAACTCTACCAAGTAAGTGGTTTTATTTCATTTAATAACAAGGAAGTAGAATCAGAGAAGGTAATTTGCCCTTTCCTAGGTCTCATTGAATCTAGGTCTATCTGACCTAGAAGCTTCAAGTTTTCTGCCTAGGTTTTAATGCTTTTACTTTCTTTTTTTTAAGGATTTTTTCTTTTCTTTTTTTTTTGAGGAACAGAGAAAGACAGAGTGTGCCTATGCGTGCATGAGGAGGAGGAGGGGCAGAGGACTCCATGCTGCTTTTCTGACAGTTCTGGTCCACCTCTCTTTTTAGAACTAATATTAACTTTATTTATCTATTTATTTTTAAGTAGGCTCTATGCCCCACATGGGGCCTGAACTCACCACCCCAAAACTGAGAGGCACATGTTCCACCAACTGAGAAAGCCAGGCACCCTTAGACCTTCTGTTTACTTTTAAAAGGCCTCTTAGATCCTTTAGATTCATACCATTTTGGGGCGAAGGGGGAAGATTTCCTTTTTTGCATTCTATTGCTCCTTTGATATTTTTACATTGTCAGAATTTACATCTCAACTCTGTGAAATAATGCACGGCTTCCCTACCTCTTTCACGTCATGGTGTGCAGAAAATGACATTATTTGTATAGCACACTTGGGAGGCGTGGGAGTTTTATATAAAAGTGCATTGTATTTCCCTAACATATCATGATAAAATCTATTAAAAAATTAAACTTTGGTTAATTGTTAGCATTAAAATCTATTAATAATAAATGGGGCGCCTGGATGGCTCAGTTGGTGGAGCATGTGACTCTTAGTCTTGGGATTGTGAGTGCCAGCTCCACCTTGGGTGTGTAGACTACTTAAAAATAAAATCTTTAAAAAAATTTTTTAAAGAAAAATCACTATTTAAAAATAAAAAATAAGTAGACCAAGGAGTAAGTCAAGAAATGAATAAAATAAATCTTACTTAGAAACACCTATTAATAGCACATAATGACAATGTTGGTCATGGTGATAATTATGACATACCCATCTTCTAGTTAGAAATATTGTGGAGGGGTGCCTGGGTGGCTCAGTCGTTGGGCATCTGCCTTTGGCTCAGGTCATGATGCCAGCCTCCTGGGATCGAGCCCCGCATCGGCCTCCCTGCTTGGTGGGAGGCCTGTTTCTCCCTCTCCCACTCCCCCTGCTTCTGTTCCCTCTCTCTCTTGTCGCTCTCTATCAAATAAATAAATAAAATCTTTAAAAAAAAATATTGTGGAAAAATTGGAGCAAATTAAATAGAAAAACAATATATTTTACATGTGCATTTAAACATAGAACTTCACTAGTGTTAAACAGTGGAGACTAAAACTAAAACATAGGCGAAAATGATTCAGTAGGAAGATCAAGGAAAGGGCTATGTTATGGAGTCACTATAGCAAACTCACTGGCAGTGGAGTTTTATATACCAAAATTATTATTTCTAAATTTAGCAAGTTTATAGAGGTAGCCATAAAAACTAAATATAACTTTACCTATTTTAAATTTTGATTGGCTACAAAACATTTTTAATAGTATTACAAAATTCCATTAAAAAAGATCTTAGCGTCATACTCATGACACATTTGTAGTACAATATATGATTGGAAAGACCTGATAGAAAGTCCTTTAGATTAAAAAAAAAAAAGCCCTCTAGATCAAACATTTAATAGTTAGCACTCAGTAAATATTGACTCTTATTATTATGTTGAGTTACTATAGCAAAATGGTTAAGATTATGGTTAAAATATACCTGGGTTCTAATCCTGGCTTTGCTTCTTACTAAGCTTTATTATGTAAGCTGCTGAGCAGTGCTGATTCCTAATAGGCATGTAGGTGATTTTCCCATTAGTCTTGAGATGAAGACCAGAATCTTTAAGGAGGCCTTCTGTGACCCATCAGGCACTATATGATCTGATCTCTATCACTATTTGATTATCTACCTGAACTCATTTTTCTTCTTGTTCATTCCACTCCAGCCACACTGCCCTGGCCTCTGCCCTGTTTCTGAAAAACTCCAGTTGCTGTTCCTGCTAAAGGACCTTGTATCTGTTACCCCTTCTGCCTAGAAGGCTGCTTGATCAGATAATCCACCTGCCTTGCTTTTTGACTTTCAACAGATCTTTACTCAAATGTTACCTTTGCGGCAAAGCACTCCCTGGTCACCGGTCTAAAAATTTCAGGTGAACTTTCCTCATTTTCTTATTCTTTTTAAAAAGATTTTATTTATTTATTTGACAGAGAGAGATCACAAGTAGGCAGGCAGAGAGAGGTGGGGGAAGCAAGCCCCCTCATGAGCAGAGAGCTGGATGCAGGGCTCGATCCCAGGACCCTGAGATCATGACCCGAGCTAAAGGCAGAGGCTTAACCCCCTGAGCCACCCGGGTGCCCCTCTCATTTTCTTATTTTTTAAAAATTGAAGTACATATTGCATTTAGTAAAATGCATAGATCTTGAGTATACAGATTAATGGGATTTTGACAGTGTATATTACCATATAACTATCACCCAAATCAAGAAACCGGACATTTTCATCACCCTTGACAGTTACATTTGAGTTCTCCCAGGCAATCACTACTGTGATTCTGTCATTCTAGGTTAGTTTGACTGTTCTTAAAATGGACTAATATATGCTTCTTTATGTTTGATTTCTTGAACTGAACATGTTTTTGAAGTTTATCCATTTTTTGATGTATCAGTAGTTCATTCTTTTTATGGCTGAGTAGCTACTCCATTTTGTGAATTTTTGTAATTTGTTTATCCTCCTGTAGATTGACTTCTGGTTCTTTCTTTCCTTTTTTCTTTTCTTCCTCTTCCTTCTATTATGAATAAACCAGCTGTGACTATTTTTCTACTGTACAAGTCTTTTTGTAGATATATGTTTTCCTTTCTCTTGGGTACATACCTAGAGATGAAATTGCTGGGTTGTAGAGTATGTGAAATTTTAACTTTATTAATAACTTCAGCTTTCCCATGTGGTGGTACCATTTTACACTACTACTAGTCATGAATGATAGTTGTTTGCTCCACTTCCTTCTTAATTTTTGATTTTGTCAGTCTTTTTGTTCTTGTTGTTAATCTTCTTAATACTAGCCATTTAAGTGTTTGTATATTGCTATCTCATTGAGGTTTTTTGGTTTTGATTTTTTTTTAAGATTTTATTTATTTGAGAGAGAGAGCACGAGTGAGCGGCATGGCAGAGAGAGAGGGGGAGAGAAAATCCCAAGCAGACTCCTGGCTGAGCCCAAAGGGCTCAGTCCCAGGACCCCAAGATCATGACTTGAGCCAAAAATTAAGAGTTGGATGCCTAGGTGACTGAACCACCCAGGCACCCCTCTCACTAAGGTTTTAATTTGGCATGACAAGTGATGTTGAACACCTCATGTACTTACTGGTCATTTGGAGTATGTATGTGTGTGTGTGTGTGTGGTGTCTGATGTGGTGCAAAATCTTTTGCACTTAAAAGTATTTTTTGGTCCTTTTATTATTGATTTGTAGAAGTCTTTTTTTTTTTTTAAGATTTTATTTATTTATTTGACAGAGAGACACAGCCAGAGAGGGAATACAAGCAGGGGGAGTGGAAGAGGGAAGAAGCAGGCTTCCCGCCGAGCGGGAACCCAGTGTGGGGCTCCATCCCAAGACCGTGCAATCATGACCTGAGCCGAAGGCAGATGCTTAATGACTGAGCCACCCAGGTGCCCTTTGAATGGTTGAATATTTATGTGCACTCAGGCCTTCATGGAAATGAAGTGAAGATATAAAGAGTGAGTTAAACTTACCATATTAGGGGCATCCAGCTGGCTCGCTTGAAAGAGCGTGTGACTCTTGATCTCAGGATGGTGAGTTTGAGCCCTATGTTACAGGCAGAGGTTATTGATATAATAAATGCTTGTTTCTGGCTTGTTAAGGTTTTTTTTTTTTTCCTTTAAGATTTATTTATTTATTTTAGAGAGTAAGCACACTCAAGCAGTGGGAGGGACATAGGGAGAGAATCTCAATCAGAGCCTCACACAGGGCTCAATCTCACAACCCTGAGATCATGACCTGAGCTGAGATCAAGAGTCAGATGCTTAACCAACTGAGGCACCCACGTGCCCCTGTGAAGGTTTTTTTGATCTTTTTTTTTTTTTAAGATTTTATTTATTTATTTGACACAGAGAGAGAGATCACAAATAGGCGGAGAAGCAGTCAGAGAAGGGGAGAAGCAGGCTTCCTGCTGAGCAGGCCCAGATGTGGGGTTTGATCCCAGGACCCTTAGATCATGACCTGAGCTGAAGGCAGAGGCTTAACCCACTGAGCTCCCAGGTGCCCCCCTGTTAAGGTTTTGTTTTTTTTTTTTGTTTTTGTTTTTTTTAAGATTTTTATTTATTTATTTGACAGACAGAGATCACAAGTAGGCAGAGAGGCAGGCAGAGAGAGAGAGAGGGGAAGGGAAGCAGGCTCCCTGGTGAGCAGAGAGCCCGACACGGGACTGGATCCCAGGACCCTGGGATCATGACCTGAGCCGAAGGCAGAGGCTTTAAAACCCACTGAGCCACCCAGGCGCCCCACCCCCTGTTAAGGTTTTTAAAAACCGTTTTATATTGCAAAATGTAGTATGCATATAGAAAAGTGTGCATAAAACATAAATATACAAATTAGTGGAGTTTTATAAAGGAAAGGCTTGAATTACCACCACCTCGATCAAGAAATTAAAGATTGCTAATGTTTTAGGGAACAGGAATGGGTATTAATTTTTTAATACTTCTGACATTAAAAACATTAGTTAATAACCTTGGGAAGTTCAAAGGGACTATTGGAGTGATATCATAGACAGTATCCTTTAAAAGTGCTAGTTATCAACTGTAGCTTTAATTGAGGCACTGAAGCTGCCATTATTTTACATTTCCAGGAGGATCTGATTTTCTCCTGTGCTTTGTAATTGATATCCATCTGTGTTCTCATTATCTGTCCTTGGATGGCTCACGGGTACTTCAAAGTCAATGTATTTTATATGAACTGCTTCTCTTCCAGTATTTCCTGTCTTAGTAAATGGTACCTCCCTCTCTCTACCCAGTTGTTATGTGAAATCTGAGTAACATCTGTGACTCCTTCTTTTCTTGACTGATTTGTTCAGCAGTGTTTATCTAGCACTAACTATGGGCTAGATACTTATTAGCACTGAGGAGGTAATAAGTAACAAAACAGACATGGTATTCTCATGAGCTTACACCACCATATCCTGTGGATAGCACCTCCTGAGTGTCTCTGAAGTCTCTCTGCTTTCGTTTGTTCCCCTCACCATTACTGTAGTTCAAGTCGTTATCTTTCACCTGGGTTACAGAAATAGTCTGCTGAGTAGTTTCCCTGCTTGTCCTTTGCCTTTCCCAACCATTTCCTGTACTCCAGCCAAGAACAGCTGAACATTTTATACTTTCCTTAAAATCCTGCGATGTTTGTCATTGCCCTGTTTTGAGAAGTGAGAAGTCCATTCTCACTTCTTGCCATTCCCAACTTCAAATTCTACGCTTCAACAATATTTTATTTACTCAGTTTGTGTTCTGTTTTTAGTACATCTCCGTCTACTTCTCCGATGCCCTTTGTCTCTGTTGCTTACCCATTTTTCAGGTCTCAGGTTCAACATCATGATCTCCAAGGAACCTCCCCATAGCTTACCCATACTATGGTTTTTGTTTGTTTGTTTGTTTGTTTTTACCATGGTAGGTACTTCTCCTGCATTTTCCCCTTGGTATCTGATAGCATATGTGTCATAGCACTTGTCATATATTTTTCTAGTTTCTCATTTCTTTGGCTATCTTCCCCTAACCAGACTTCAAGCTCTGGGAGGGCAGGGACTATGCCTACCTTATTTGCCATTGTGTTAACTGCATCTACCACAATATCTATTAAATTTTAGGCACTGGGAATAAATATTTGTTCAGTGAATAAACTAATTAGGGATAGGGGGTGGTAGCAAGGGAAGAGCAGTGAATTGTTCCAGCCAATAATTTAATGAGTATAATCAGAATTGGTATTAGGGTTCATATTTCAAGTCTTTAACCCAAAGTGTATGTTTTTTTCTTGGTAATTCATTTTCTGTTTTGGATTTTTTTTAATCACTTAAACTTTGGTTGGTTAGGACTTAGAGGGAATTAGGAATTGGATATCATGTTCCTACATCTTTTGAAGACCCAGAGAACAAGAAGGAAAACATAAACCAGGATTTTGGATGCTAAAAATATTGCAGAATTTAGAGCCTTGACCTTCAGGCCGTGTGTCAGTATGATGAGTACAACTGTTAGGAATAAGCATCTCTGATGTAGAAAGTTTTTGCCAAGTTCAGACAGTCTGCTATGTCGTAAGTATTACAGCTTTGGAAATCAGCTGAAAGCAAATCAAAACACTAAATCGAATGGGTTGGTAGAAATGCAAGCATTGTAATAAAAATAAAAAGATATTTTTAGCATTGTTTGGGGATTGGTATATAAATGCAGTGCTGTCCATAAAGCTAAGAATTGCATCCTTTTAGAAATTACAATGAATTAAATGAAATGAGTCTGTCATTTATTTGATATAAAAATTATACTGAAAGTTGTTATTTGTAGTAAAGGAGTGTGGAAAGGATCTTTAAAGTTTTTTTCAATATAATATAAATATTAAATAACGTAGTAGGATAATACCAAACCAGAGTTCATCAGGGACCATTCCTTCAACCTGGCGCTTCTCTTGTTATGGTTGCTGGGAGACTGTTGGTCAAGGACGGTAGATACTTTTGTGCACTGCACTATGCTTGAGGTCTCAGCAGGATTAAAAAAAAAAAAGTAAAAGAAACCTTTTCTTTCTTCAAGGACTTTATATACTATTTGGTACGATAAGACATAGTTACATGAAAAAAAACAACAGCAACAAAACAAGGTGTTTAAGGTAGAATAATTATAGAATGATTAGACTAGATAATTAGTACAGAGGTTTTGAAGAAATAGGGGTTACTGTCAATGGGAAAGGCACTTTTCTGGCAGGTTGGCATCTCGTAACTGCGTATTGAGCAGACTGGATATTTTGGAGCAAAGAAGTAATGTGAAAAGAGTGGTATTTTAAGTGATTAATTTGACAAAATTGTATTGAATAGATTGATTTGAGGAGGGAGAAACATAAGATGTGTAATAGCTTATGATCATAGACTCTATGGCAATAGTGAAAGGGGTTGAAGAGAACAGTAAGATGTGAAAAGGCATTTAGGAAGGATACAGGATATTGAAACTTATTGGATATAGAAA